>NC_138901.1:10236348-10633848 GCF_965194825.1 Balaenoptera physalus
AGTTCTTCCCGGGCTCTGAGGCCCCGCCCGCTCTGGCCTGTCCACTGCCAGACCTCATCACCCTCCTGCTTTCTCTTCAGCGTGCACTGGACTCCTTGCTGGCTATGGAGTGCTCCAGGCACACTCCACACCAGGGCCTTTGCCCCTGCCCCAGCTGTTCCTCACTCCCCTAGGTCTCTGCTCAAATACAAGGATTAACATCGTAACCTTCACTCCTGCCCCCACTGCCCATCACCACTGCATGGCACTTGGCTCTTGCAGGCTCACTGCAACTTTTTTATGAGTATAGTCCCCTGACTGTCCCTCTTCTGCAGCACAATGTAAGCTCCACGAAAGATTCTTATGTGTTTTGTCCACGATGTAGGCACTGACGTGTCTCTAGAGTCCAGGACAGGACCTGGTTCAGAAGTGACACTTCATAAATATGTCTGAGTAAATGAGGGAAAAGGTGTGAACGCCCACGAAATTATATGCACAAAATTCCTTCCTCCCTCCCTTGCTTCCTTTTTCCTTTCCTCCAGCTCCCCCCACCCCCGCCTTCTCTGTCACAGTGGTATCATAAAGAGCAGAGAGCAAGGTGGGAAAGGGACTGGAGGCCAGAGGGTGTAGGTGGAGATGCTCTTGCCAGATTCCACAAAGAGCCCATCCAGGACGGTGCGCACACAACTCTACTGAGGAATCTCTTAACATGGAGATTCGATTCAGCAGGTCTGGGGTGGGGGTGGGAGGGGGCAGAGCTGAGAGCCTCTACTTCTCAGGAGGTCCCAGGTGAGACATATGGCCCCAGGTGATGTGGAAGCTGCTGGAGCAGGGACCACAGTCTGAGTCAGAGCTCAAACACCAAGCAGGTGGAGAGCAGAATTCTGTTTCGTTCTGTTCTATGCTAATCCCCACAGCGACCTCAGTGTGAAGCTGGGATCAAGGCCTGCACACCCCCAGGCTTCCCCTGCTCATCAAAGACGTGCCCAGAGTAGCCCTTCCCGGCCATCAAGGTCTTGGTTTCTGATGGAGTCTGCCAAGGGGAGGGGCAGGACTGGACTGGACTGCCCAGGACCAGGGTAATTGTTGGCTTGTTTTTCTGGGACTTGGAGTGGACAGAGGCATAAGAACACCTTCCATGTTCACACAGCACAGCTGGGGATTCTGGGCCATTCACAGCACTCAAAAACTTTGAGTTATTGACATTCCTTTTCTCTGCCTGGGCTGCATTCTAAACTGAAATAAACACTTTGGAAGGGCTCCTTGTCAGTCACGACATTACGTGGCGAAGCCAAGAACCCAAGCCTGGAACCCTGCACGCCCAGACCCTGCCCACGCCCCACGCCCCTCCCCTCCCCTTGCCTGAGGGGGGCCCAGCCCCCCATCTCCAGTCCCTGCTGCAGGGGAGTGCAGGCATTTACACATTTCTCTCTGAATTCCACCCCGGCTGTCCTCCACTGAAGGAAAATCAATGGGACGATCTCAATTAATAACACAGGGGCCAATTGATTAGGATCCTAAATTAGGTCTGTGCTTCTGCCTGCTCAGAGGGTAGGACCCCTTAATCATCATTCCATTCTTGAGAGGTGGACCGCAAGCTGAGTGGAACGCTGGAATGGATTCCTATGTGGAGCACCAAGGGGACGGGCCAAGACTGGTACAGAAGAATCAGTCTTTTTCCGTCGAATAGAAACCAACCTATACACCTTCAGTCATAAGCGCGGGGGCAGCCCAGACAGGACGATGTGCCTTCTAACCCTTGGCCACGAAGCTTCTCTCTGATCGCCTCCTCTTCATTCCGTTTCAGGTGGCCTGGCTGCTGAAGCTGTGGGAGCATGCCAGCTGGGCCGATGAGTTCTCCAGGTAAGTCTGGAACAGGTGAGGCATCAGACTCCACGCCCTGAGATCCTGCCCGTGGCTGTTCTGGATGGCTGCCACTTGGCTGAGTGGGCTTGGGGCCTTGAGCTCAGGTGGGGTAACACAGCCAGGGCTAACGAGGCATTCCAGAGTCCCAAGGGCTCTGAGAAGCTCAGTGAGATCCCTCCCTCTCTGACCCAAATGGACACTGGGGCCGTCCACTGGCTGGGCTTCATGCTGCCGTGACCCCTCCCGGCTTTGGAAGCATTTATGGCTCTGGAAATTCTCAGACTGGAGTGAGAACCGCAGCAAAGGCGACCTTTTGCATGATTTCTTTTCTATTCTCCCAGCCCAGCATTTTGGATGGCGGCCAGCACTTTTAAGGAGCAATCCAAGCGAATGTTGGTATTTTATAGGTACTTTGTAAATTCTGTAGCACTTTAAATTTATGCTATTTGTTCAGAACACTGGAAAGGCACACAAACTTTCTGCTGACACCAATGCCTCCTTTGCCGGTCAGGCGTTACCTGTCGTGGTGGGGCCCTGGGGCCTGGCCGGAGAATCCTGCTCTGCTCTGTGGCTGCCCTGTGAGTAGCCGGGAGAGGACATGAGAGGCAGGAGGCTGCTCTGACTCTTCCTGAGTGACCCCTTCCTTCTTTCTAGGCTGGTTTGCTGAGATTCACCCGGATGGCAGACCAAATGTGTCAAAGCTACCGTGCCCCTTGACTGGAACCAAAGCTCCAGGAGATCTAGGTGGTTGTCCAAATCTCCAGTGCCTGGAACAGTGCCTGGCACACAGCAGAACCTAGCAAGTATTTTTTGGATGAATGCATGCACGCACACCGTAGGGTGAACTGTGTCCCCCGTATGCCTTGGTCCTAACCCCCAGAACCTGTGCGTGATCTCGACACTGAGCAGGGGCCCTGTGGGGCTCCTGGGCACAAAGCCTTTCTGTGTCCCCTATTTCTTTGATTACAGGAAATAGCCTTCATTCAGCCTCAGTGAACTTCTGTGACTTCCAACTGGCAGATTCAAGCAGTTGTTAATTAGGGAAGGGAGGGGATGTGAGACAAGGGAGAAACAAAGAGAAACAATAGTTCAGCCTTGGGGCAAGATCCTGGTTCCCCATCTACTGGACACGCACAGCAATATCTTTGAGCTGTTTTGCAGATACTGAAACCCCTTCCAGGTAGGAAAAGTTAATGACTAACTGATTAACCATGGCATGCTGCCCACAAGCATGTAGACCCCAGACCAGTTGGAACCAGAAGGTTGATGATGCTGACTCCCACTTACCTCACCACCAACCAATCAGAAAAATGTTCACGAGCTGATCACGCCTTCTTTGAACCATTACTATAAAAACTTCTCACTACCCTCTCCAAGGGGGGCACAGTTTTTGGAGGTGCTAGCCTGCTGTGTTCCCTATTTGCCTGGCAAAGAAGTAAAGCTACTCTTCTTCTTTCCTCCTAAATTGTCTCCATATTTCTATTCAGCACAGGTGTACAGAAGCTGAGATGTCGGCAACAATCTTACTTGGAGAAAGGGTCTTTGCAGGTGTGATTAAGTTAAGGATCTGGAGATGAGCTTATCTTGGGTTTAAGGTGGGCCCTAAATCCAATGACATGTGTTTTCACAAGAGAAGGGAGAGAGATTTGGACATAGATGTACAGAGGAGAAGGCCACGTGAAGACGAAAGCAGAGATTGGGGTGATGTGTCTACATATCACCAAAAAACTCCTGGGGCTGAAAGAGGCATGGGACATTCCCCCCATCCCACCCCAGAGTCTTTGGAGGAAGCACAGCTCAGCTGACACCTTGACTTCAGAGTTCTGACCCCCAGAACTGAAATAGGAGGGAAGGGGGCAAGGCACAACCTTTAAAAGCATGACATAGCCTGAGGACATGACATAACCTGATTAGAACCAAATGGGTCCAAGATGGCGGACAAGTCGGCTTCCACTAGACCTTGAGCCTCAGTATAGGTTCACTGTAACACATCAGCAAGCTAAATGACACACCCACAGGCGCCATGACAATTCCAAGACCTGACCACAAGGACCAAAAAGTGGGTGGTGGCCCGATTCCTGGAAATCCCCGCCCCTTCCTGAAATAGCTGGAATACTCCTCCCACTCATTAGCCTATGAAATTACCCACCCCTATAAAAACTGACAACCCCACACCCTGGTGCCTTTTCTCACCTTCTGAGATGGCCCATACTCTGTCTATGAAGTGTGTTTCTCTCTAAATAAATCTACTTCTTACCTATCACTTTGTCTCTCACTGAATTCTTTCTGCGATGAGACATCAAGAACCTGAGCTTCATTAAGTCCTGAAACCAGGTGTGTGATCTCAGTTGGAAGACGTGGGTTTTGGCCCGGTTCGAGTCCCCGCCGCATGGGTTCAAGTCCCAATCTGAGGTGCACGGTTTCCGAACTCTTAGAGAAGACACTTCTATTGTGTAAAGCCACCCAGTTTGTGAACATTTGTTATAGCAGCCACAGGAAACTCGGACACATGCTGTGGTCTGGAGCTTAATTCTGGCAATGTCACCTCTTCCATGTACCTCGTACACGTTTCACGTCTCCCAGCTCATCCCTCCCAGTTCTTTCTGTCTTACTCCCTGCTGCTGGAGGGGGCGCGCTCTGAGGACGGGCTGGGGTCTCTGCCTCCCTGCTTTGTTCCTGTCAGCTGGCCCCAGGAGAAGAATCTGCCCAGGAGGAGGGAGGGAGATTGTCACCTCTGCCTCAGTCCAGAAGGCAGATTTGTGGCCATAAATAACAACAGCTCTGAACCTGTCCAGAAAGCAGCCGGGCAGCATCCTCCAGAGCCGACTCTCCACAACCTTCTCTGCAGCCCCCGCATCCAGCACTGGGCAATATGGGGGGTGGGGTGGAAGTGTGGGATGTGATCCTTGACCCCCCACTTCAAAGGACCAAAAGCAGAAAGCAAACAGTTCTGACAAACAAAACTCCTACTGCGCCTTTGCCTGTAGGAATGCTTTCAGTGAAACTCAACTTCTTAAGCTCCTATTACATTTTTAAATTTAATGGTGGTCTCCTCCCCAAAGCCAGCCCTGGGGGTCCACAATTATTAACTGTCTTCAGGCAGTTCTGGGGAGCAGCTGGCCCCAGGACTCGGAGCCTCTCACTTAACGAGGGTTTAACCTGCAGCGAGACTCTGTCCTCTCTCCCTGGTTCCCCGTCCCTAATCGTCTCTCGTGAAGGACTCATCAAAAGCTTTCTGAAACTCAAGTAAATTATGTCCACTGGGTTGCTGGGATGCCTGCCATTTTATTAACTTTTTAGAGTGCTCTGGGAGTCCAAGAGCCCGCTTTCCTTGTGGATGTGTGGAGCCGTTTGACCTCATTACCTCTGGGCACAGAGGTCTGTAATTTCCAGGGTCTCCCTGGCCAACGTTAGCGACTTTCCAATTTCCAGAAAGGGCTTAGTTTCCGAATCCCTTTCAAGATCACCGCTATTTTAAACTTTCTAATTCCATTAGGTGAATCCGTTCCCATTCCGGAGATTTACTGGGCTGGGATTTCGCAGGTAAGCTTATAAACTGCTTCCCGAGAGCCCGTGGCCGGGGAAGCCTGCCAACCCCGAGCAGGTCGTGCACAACCCAAGGCTCCAGGTGACTCTGGGCAGGTGACTCAGAACTGGCTTACGGTGGGGACCCCCACGTGGCTTGAGTCAGAAAGGCGCACGGCTCAGCAGCCTTGGGCAGCCGGAATTTAAATTCGTTTGTCATACAAACACTGCACAAATCCGTTGGCACCGTAACACTCACACCAGCGTGGAGATTCCAGCGGGGCTCTGCTCACCCGTGACTGCAGAGGTGAGGCTGTCGGTGCAGACCTTTGTTAGACGTCCCTGCCCTCCTGCCTGCAGCATCGGATCTCATTTCAACGTGAAGAGTACCCTGGACAGAGCAGCCTGCTGTCGGAGCAGAGACAACCCTGAATGAGGTTAATGAGTTCCCTGTGCTCTGCTGTCCTGGCCTCTGTCCCCACCCCCCATCCCCGCCCCCCCAGCTGCTGTGGGAGCCTGGACATGCTGGCTGCCATCTTCTTTTGAGGACATTTCAGCTCCTTAAGGGACATGTCCTCACTGTCTTGGTCTGGCCAGCACCTTGCCTTGTTGTCCTGGGTTTTACTGACCTGCTAAGTTGGTCTCATCCCGGTGGTTTCTGTGTTTTGGTGTGATTGTTCTGAGTGGATCTCTTCCAGTACTTTCCTTAAGGGATATTACTTGTCATCTGCACGAATGGAATTGTTTGACTACGTTCACGTTACCTGTGACCAACGGCTTGCCTTGAAGGGGATACTACTGAGCTGGGTTCCTGGCACAGAGCTTCTGAACCCTCGGAATTTCCTGAGTGATGGGAGGTTCTTTGTTATGCTAACGAGATGACTCAGGGAGAGCCCTGGCTGGCTGCCGAATGGGGGCTGGTAACCAACCTCGGATTAGTCAGTTGAAACATTGGACCAGCCCAGTCTCCAGAGGGGGCTGGAGACTGAGTTCAGTCAAGAGGCCAACGATTTAATCAATCACGCCCATATGATGAAACCCTCACAAACACTCCGGGCACCCAGGCTCAGGGCAGCTTCCTGTTTTGTCAGCACATGGATGTGCCAGGACAGTTACAGGTCTGATTCCACAGCGAGAAGGCATGGCAGCTCCAAGCTCCCTCCTGGGGGGGTCATCCTACGTGTGTCCTTCATAATTAAAACGTAAGTTTACGTATAGGGCCTTCTGGAGTCCGAGACTTTCTAGTGAATTATAGAACCAGAGGGGTTCATGGGAACCCCTGAATTTACAGGTGGTTGGTCAGAGTGTGACTTTTGGCTGGCATCTGTGGTGGGGCGGTCTGTTCAGGAGAGTACCCTAAGCCTCTGGGTGGTTAGTGCCAGAGCTGCACTGAGGTCCACCCAATGGGTGGAAAAGGGCATTGTGTCAGAACCCGACGTCTCTGGATCTGGGTCCCAGTCCCAGCTCTGTGTCCAGGGCGTCATATTATTAGCAGGTCACTTAACGCTTTGGGCCTTATGGTCTGATCTTTAAGCCGATGGGTTTGGGACGGATGCTCTCCAAGGTCTCTCCAGTTCTGAAATGCTGTGACCCGGAGCCACCTGTCCCTCTGTTCCTCTTTCTGGAGGAAGCTGCCAGGAGCTCACAGTCTTGCTGCTCAGAACCCTGGCTGCCACCATGCCTCTGCGAGAGAACCCCTGAGCCACAGGGAAGACCAGGGAAGGTCTAGGTGTGGAAGCCCTCGGGTACCAACTGGCGGATGATGAGGAGGAGAAGCTGAGATGCCCAAGAGCAGGGAAGAAGCAGGAAAGAAGCATCCCTCCAGCTGCAGGTCTTGGTGGGGCTGGGACATACCCACACGCATCTCTAACCTTCTTTCAATTTTCACCCCCCCCCCCCCCGGTGATAGAATTCAACACGCACAGGTCAGAAATGCCCTCAGTCTCACCACAAATTCCCCTTTTCTCCAGGTAGTTTTTAACCCCTCTACTCCCCTCTACCCCATCATCCATTTTTCTCTCCCAGTTCTTGAAAAGCCCAGTAAACGAGTTTTCTGGCTGCACGTGAATTACGAACGGGTGAGATCTCAGCTTCTCTACACCGGCATCCACAGCAGGGTGGATGCTCCGGGAAAGCAGGCTTCTCCAGGTCATCCTGCCCAACCCGTTGCCGACCCGCACATCGCCTTTATGGTGACCCGTAGTGCCTCTAGCCCACGAAGCCTCACCTCCCAACCCTTCCAGACTTCTTTTTATTTAGAACTTTTTAAAAAATTAATTTCTTTTATTTTATTTATTTTTGGCTGTGTTGGGTCTTTGTTGCTGCACACAGGCTTTCTCTAGTTGCTGCGAGCGGGGGCTACTCTTCATTGCGGTGCACGGGCCTCTCATTGTGGTGGCTTCTTTTGTTGTGGAGCACGGGCTCTAGGCGCACCGGCTTCAGTAGTTGTGGCTCGCAGGCTCTAGAGCGCAGGCTCAGTAGTTGTGGCGCACGGGCTTAGCTGCTCCGCGGCATGTGGGATCTTCTGGGACCAGGGCTCAAACCCATGTCCCCTGCATTGGCAGGTGGATTCTTTTTTTTTTTTTTTAATGGCTGTGTTGGGTCTTCGTTGGTGTGTGGACTCTCCCTAGTTGTGGAGAGCGGCAGCTAGTCTTCGTTGCGGTGCACGTGCTTCTCATTGCGGTGGCTTCTCTTGTTGCAGAGCACAGGCTCTAGGTGCATGGGCTTCAGTAGTTGTGGCTCACGGGTTCTAGAGCGCAGGCTCAGTAGTTGTGGTGCACGGGCTTAGTTGCTCCACAACCTGTGAGATCTTCCCGGACCAGGGCACGAACCCGTGACCTCTGCATTGGCAGGAGGATTCTTAACCACTGCGCCACCAGGGAAGTCCTGGCAGGTGGATTCTTAATCACTGCGCCACCAGGGAAACCCCCAGACTTCTGTTATTAGAAAGTTCTTCCCCAGGAATGACTGACATTTGCCTCTGACGATTTCCCCATTGGTCCAAGCTCCGCCCTCTGGACCACAGAGGTCAAGTTCTACCCCTTCCTCCAAGACTGACCTCTTACTTTTTGTCCAGCTGGGGGCTGCCTGCTCACCCTCCCACCTCCCTGCCCTGCAGGGTCAGCCTCTGAGCTCCCTACTCCAGTTTCCATGTCAGGCCTGCTCCACCTTCCTGAGAAAATAAAACCAACCTGCTTCTTTGTGGCCTGAACCACCTGGCTGCGCCCTATTCTACGTCTGCCCCCTCCTGGACACAAGGGCTCACTCTTGGCCTGGCCAACTCTAGCCACTGCAATGACCCGTCAGATGGCCTCCCTCTCCCTCTCTTCACCTCTCCCCATCAGCCTGTGACCTAGACCCAACCTTGCTGCCACCTTGCCTCCGGGCTACACTCTCTCCTCTTTCCAGCATTCCCGCTCCCTTCTTCCCACGGGGCATGCTGATCTCCAGCCTCCTTAGGACAGCTTGTCCCCTGAAATTTCTCCTTCTCCCCTCAGAATTCACACCCTGCCTCGTCCAGCTTAGATGCTGCTCTGGGATGAATAGTGTTCCCCCCAAATTCGTGTCCACCGAAAACCTCAGCATGTGCCCTTATTTGGAAATAGGGTCTTTGCAGATGTAATCAGTTAAGACAAGGTCATACTGGATTAGGGTGGGCCCTAAAGCCAATGACTGGGGTCCTTGTAAGAAGGGGAAATTTGTAGAGAGATACAGGCACACAGACACATGGCGGAGACAGCCCCGTGAAGACAGAGCAGAGATCGCAGTGATGCAGCAGCAAGTCAAGCAATGGTGCTTTGTTCCAGGACACAGCACCCAAGGGGGTGTCCAGAGATATTCCCTTCCAAGGGCAGGGCTGGGGGAGAGCGTTGTTAGGTGGGGACTGAGGAGGGGACCAAGCTGGCTGTGATGGGGCCCAAGGAGGTGGCGGGGAAGCAGAGTTACTCTGACCCATAGAGTCTGAGGCAAATCTACAAACTGGTGGCACCAGTGACAATGGCCTTTCTCCACTGGAATGACTGTGAGAGCGGCCTTGCTCTGAGGGTGCCCCATCTTCAGCCCCAGGTTGCCGGTGAGGAAACAAGGCACGAAGGTTAAGTGATTCAGGCAAGGTCATGCAACAAGATGTCAGGGCCGCAATTTGGACCCATTTTTTTTCTGGACTCCAAACCCAAGACCAACTTAGTTTTCAGGGATCAGTGCAGCCTGAAAATGCAGCCCTTGTTAAAAGAGTACTAAGACGTTCAAGACAGCAACAAAACACCACTAAAGCCAAATTTGGGAACCTGAAGCCGCCCTGCCAGGGCTCAAGCTTGCAACCACTGTCCCCACTGTACCTCTCCACGGGCGGGGGCTTCCCTCCTGCCATCAGATCCCTCCCAAACCCCCCTCTAAGGATGGACGATGCCTGGGCCATGTCTCTCCCAACCAGGTCTCTCTCTTAATTTCCCCTCCTCCTACATCATTCTGTCCGAAAGCTCTGACCCCTGGGCAAACCACCAATCCTCGCTAGAGCCCTGTCTCCTAGTTAAAAACAGTAAGGACACACACAATAAAAGGGTGTGGGCCACCATAGAAAGCGTCACCTGTCTGGTCAAAGAAAAGGGGCGGGTCCACGCCACAACTCACAGGGAGGCCATGCCAGAGGCTAAGGAGCCCCCCACCCAGCCCCACGCAGGCACTGGGCCCACGTCGGCCACCAGCTGGCAGGGCTTGCCGCCTCCAGGCATCCTCAGGCCCTTCACTCCAATATCTCCTTTTGTCCTCAAAACAGCCCTCCAGGCAGAGGTCAGGATGCCTCCTTTTTCCAGGTGAGAGCACTGAGGCTGAGGGGAAGGAAGCAGCTGGAGCCACCTGGCCTGTGGGCAGGGGGAGCGGGGCGGGGGGGGGGGGTGGGCGGGGAGTGCCCGCTCTGGGGGCACGTGGAGCTCCTGCCAGAGAGAATGAACCAACACAGACTCTGGAAGTGAGCCTCAGGGCAGCCTCGATGGGCAGCCACAGGTGAAAGGCCCTGTTGATCTCTGGGGGGCTTCGAGTGAGACCCTGGTGTCACATCTGTGGGAGATTTCATCTGTGCCTGGTTGTCCTGTCCCTAGTGATGCCTGATTGCTCAGCTGAGTTGGGACCTAGATTCCACTCGTAACTACTGGCAATACCATCACTTAATTGAAATCATAAGACAATGAGAATAATCATTAGCGTTTTCTCCCAGACAGGTCCCTCTGCCCAGTGTTCTCCTGGGCTGCCCGCCTGAGGTGGAACCTCAGGCCCCACCCATCCCCCGACCCCAGGGGCCCTTTCCTGAGAGGCAATCCTCTCCCTTCCTCTACTGGGAGCTGAGAGCGGGTCGCCTCATGCAGAGGCTTCCCTACTCTTGCTGAAATCGATTCAGTTGGGTATTTTGCTCCGTTCGGGCTCTGCTGCCACAGCTGATTTTGTCACCTGACTTGTCTCTGTTGGAGTTAGTCCCCTGAGCTGTGGGAGAGGCCCTGGCTGTAGGAAATCAGGGTGCACACCCCAGCCCCAGCTCTGCCCTCCCCTCCTGACATCCTTCTCCAGGAAGACTGTCCTTCAGATGAGCTGATCCCCTTCCACCCGCCCCCTTGTCCCCTTCTCCAGACTCACCCCTGAGCCAGGAAACCCCAAGGGCAGTGGCAGCAGGGGAAGTCCTAGCCCAGCCAGAAATGAAAAGTGCTACCAAGTTTCAAGGGGCTCTGCCTCCAAAGGGTAGAAGGGTCAGGACTGACACCCTCAGGGGCTTGGGGCCGAAGAACAGAGAGGTGACCCGAGGGCCGCTGCCCACAGCAGGGCCCCCAACACACTGGGGCTGCACGGGTGGGCAGGGGTTTCCCTGACCATGAGAGTGGATCTAGAATGTTCTCTGAGCATCCTCTGCTGTGCTTTGGGTCGACCCTTCTACGGCTTGGCTGCAAAGCCACTGGCAGGGACCAGGCATTGAGGGCCACCCGCACTTTTGTCTCTTGTCTTGGCTGTAGGGCTGGTTTGGGACCACGAGGAGTCTCTGTTCAGATCACTCTGCCTGAAATCTGGCGGCTCCAGAATCGTCCAGAATGCCTGGGCTCTAGGCCTCTGAGGGGGGTAGAGAGCATTTTGGTGTTGGAGGGGGATGTGCAAAGGCCCACACAGGGGAGGCTGCCTCGTGCCCTAAATCCCCAAGACCACCAGTGAAACAGCTAAGCCAGGCTCAGCTTAGGTGCTAAATGGCCTCTGGGCGGGGGAGGGAGTGGGGTTTGGCCTGCGGCCCTGGTCCTGAGGCGTGTGGTGGCCCGGGGAAGGGCAGGGGCACCACGTGGCTCAGCCCCGTTGGGACTGACGCTGGTGTGGCACAGGTGCGGGGAAGCAGCTTCAGAGCAAAAGTGGTTAGAGCCACAGGCCCAGAAGACAGGAAGAGCTGGGCAGTAGGGGTGCCCCCGTCATGGGACGGGGCAGCACCTGAAGTCGGGAGTGAGACACCTTCTGCCACGGAGGAGCCTGGCCTGGCCCGGCCATGGGGGAGCAGATCCAGGTCTCCTGCTGCACCACAGTCTCTTCCCGGGTTGGTGACTCAGCACAGGTGAGCCCCCAGATTAGTTAGTATCCAGCAATACCGTAGCCACACGAAGAGACAGTCAGGTATCAGTAGGACAGCTGAGCCAGGGCAGGGGTGGGCACTGACCCTGCACACACAGATGGCCAAGTGAAGGCCTCCTGCCCCACCTATCCCACACCTCCTACCCCCCCAATGAGCATCCATCTGCCTGGGCGCTGTTACTCCACCTACAAATCCTTCTCAGGTTGTGCCTTTGGGCTGGAGCCCCTCCAGGATGCTGTGGAGGGTCACTGCCTATGTGGCCAGGAGCAGGCATCTGGAGTTCACTGCCTCAGTTTCCTCATCTGTAAGATGGGGGCAAATTTGAGTGAAGACTTTTAATTACTCAGCACGGGGTCCTCAGTATATGTGAGGCATCACAGCTCTTTTCTCCACCTTTAGAGGGGAGTCGGACCCCAGGAGGTGGGGGATTATCTGGGAGGGGGCAGGTCTGGTCTCTCTCCTCCCTACGGGGAGGCTGCTCCCAGTTGTGGGGCTCAGGGAGCCCCAGTGACACCCGGGAAATGCCCATGTCATCAGCGTGGCTTGGGGGTCCATTTGCTCTCGATAAGCCTGGGGGCATAGTTACAGGTGTCTCCACATGTCTGATTCCCTGGTCTACTTGTCCCCCAGACATCCGTATCCCAAGAAACGGCCCCACCATCCACCCAGTTGCTCAGCTCACAGCCCAGGAACCATTCCTAATCCTTCTCCATCTCCTACCGTTCCCCCAGTCTCTCCAATCCAAGCATCAGTGAGTCTCTCAGGGCTTCCTTCAAAACAGGTCTGCATTCCCTCCTCTCCAGGTCCTGCTACTGGCCAGGTCCAGGCTTCCATCGTGTCATCCACGCCCTGGGCTCCCACCTCGCCCCTGCGTGATCTCACAGACCTGAGAGCAAGGGCCGGCATCTCCCGCCTCACATTCTCAGCTCTGCCTGACTGGCCTTCCTGAGCCAGACCCCCTGTTTCTGTCTCTCTCTGTCTCTCCTTCTCTGCCTCTCCCTCTCCCCTCCTCCCCTCTGGGGGTTTCCTCCCAAAGACCTCATCGCCCCTTCCCAGCTCCTTCCTGCCCTCGGTCCCTCTGCCCAGCACATTTTGTCCCCTGACTCCACCCGGTCAGCTAGATTTCAGAGATGCCCTGACCTCCAGGTTTGAAGTGTGGCTGGGCCTTGTCACAGCTGCCCAGTTCTCTGCGCAGCAGGGGTTTCCCCTTTGGTTACTTTATCTGTCGACTAACTCCCCCTCCACCCCGACTCTTGGCTCCATGAGCTCAGGGGCTGTGTCTGTCTTCCCCTTTGCTCGTCTGCTTCCCAGCTCCTGGACAGTGCTGACCACAGAGTAAGTGCTCACTCAAGTGGGCTGAGTGGAGCGAACAGATAAGCTGCGCCGTGCACCTCACCCCGCCACCGCCGTGGGCATCCAGCAAGCCCTCGCACGGATGCACGGTCATCTTAGCATTTGCCCAGCCCTTGCCGTGTGCCCAGGTTCGGACGGATGAGCAGATGTAGCAGCAGCCACCCTGAAGATAAGCTCTTGTTACGCCCCCACCTCCACCCCCAACACACCCATGAGCACCATGCAACCAAGGGACACACCGTGAGTTTGGGGGAGAAGTGATGAGTGCATTTAGAAAACACTGGGGTGAGCAGTGGGGTGGCCATGAAGGAAGTGGCCCTTGGTCCGGCCTGGACCTAGAATAGGAGAGTGAACATTTTCTTTAAACACAGGGTTATCACAGGAGCTGGGCACTCCACCCTGAGGTGCTGAGCCGGGAGAAATGAAAACCGGTACAAATAAGTACCCGTGCACACGCGTTCACGGCAGCACTGTCCCCAGGAGCCAAAAGGTGGAAACAACCCAAGTGTTACAAATGGATGAACAGATAAACACAATGTGGTCCATCTACACAATGGAATATCACTCAGCCACAAACAGGAGTGAAGCGCTGACACCTGCTACAATACGGATGAACCCAGAAAACATTCTGCGGAGTGAAATCAGCTGGACACAAAGGCCATGTAGTGTACGATTCCACTGATGTGAAATGTCCAGAGTAGGCAAATCCATAGAGACGGAAAGATTAGTGGCTGCCTAGGGCTGAGGGTTTTGGGGAAACAGGGCATCACTGGTAATGGGTGCCGAATTTCTTTTGGGGGTGATAAAAGTGTTTTGGGGACTTCCCTGGTGGTGCAGTTGTTAAGAATCTGCCTGCCAATGCAAAGGACACGGGTTCGAGCCCTGCTCTGGGAAGATCCCACATACTGCAGAGCAACTAAGCCCGTGCACCACAATTACTGAGCCTGCACTCTAGACCCCGAGAGCCACAACTACTGAGCTTGAGTGCCACAGCTACTGAAGTCCGCACGCCTAGAGCCCGTGCTCTGCAACAAGAGAAGCCACTGCAATGAGAAGCCCGCACACTGCAATGAAGAGTAGCCCCTGCTCGCCACAACTACAGAAAGCCCGTGCGCAGCAACAAAGACCCAACACAGCCCAAAATAAATAAATAAATTTATTTTTTTTAAAAAGTGTTTTGGAATTGATTATGGTGATGGCTGTATAACTCTGTGAATGCACAAAAAATCCTTGTATTGTACATTTAATTTTGGGGGGCATTCAAGATGTTTTTATTTTCAGAGCCTTGTGCCCTTTAAATGGGTGAATTGTATGGTATATGAATTGTATCTCAATAATGATGCTATTTAAAAAAAAAAAAAAACAGAGCTAGTGTTTCTGGGGCCGACTCACCTGCCAGGCATGTCCTGAGCACGCGTGTGCAGCGGCACACCTTGCCCACCACACCCTGTGCCGTGGGGACGGCTGCTGCCTCTCTTACAGGTGGGAAACTGAGGCTCAGACAGGGCGCTTGCCCAAGCTCGCAGGGTCTGCTGGGGGTGGTGAGGACTCACACGCAGCGTGTGTGGCTCTAGACCCTGCACACTCAACCACCACCGTGTCCGCCGCTAGCACAAGGTGAGCCCGTGATGAGGTCAGCCATCGCCTTGCACGTGCTCTGGGCGTCGGGACTCCGTTAGGTTGGGCTGAAAGCGATGGTGCTGCCAGCTCAAGCTTTGTCCACAGGACGGGAGAGGGGACACTGGGAAGACTGAGCTTCACACCCTACCAGGGACCAGAGGAAGCCGAGAGCGTGGCCAGGCTGCCCCGCACCCTCCAGGCACCGCCCACCTGGCTCTCTGGCTGCCCCCACCTCGATGCCCCTGAGCTGAGGTCTGGTTCTCTCCACACTCTGCCCTGCCCAGCTCTGCCCGAACCCTTCAATGCTCTGAGGCCTCCTAGGACTGCATGGCGGTGGTGGGGGGACTGCAGCTCATCCTGTGCCTTGTACTGTAAATACAGATACAAGTATTACAATTTGGTTTAATATTTAATATCATTGGGTTAATACCCATTCCAAACTCCATAAATAATCATTAGCTGAGGGTTCTAATTGTGCTGGTGGGATCCAACTTCATGACTAATTTAAAGACCGAAGACATTCCCATATTCAGCTCCCCGAAACACCATAAATCAACCTGCAGCACCCTCTCTGTAGTCAGAACCACTGGGATAAGCTGAGGAGAGGGCAGGCCGCTGTGGGCCTCTGCCCAAGCTGCCACAAGCATGCTGCCTGGCTGGGCAGGGGGCTGGCAGCCTGCCACTGTGGGGCCTTGGAAGCCCCACAGGTCAAGGGGCAACGTCAGCTGTGAGGGTCGCATCTCGGGAGGGGGCCGGCATGGTGGGGGAGGCAGTGCTGGAGGCTGAAGAAATGAGCTGCTTGCAGAGGAAAGCAGAGGAGGGTGGGCAAGCCTACTGGAAAATTCTGTGGGCTCAGGGGATGCCGTGTACAAATCGAAAAGCCCTGGAACAGTCCACTTGGCAGCCTCCAGGCCCTGCTCACCCCGTGCAGGATGCTCCAGGAGGTGAAAGGTTGTCTCAGCAGTGTTCTGGGTACAGCAACCCATGTGGGCCCTGGGGTTTCTGCCCAAGCAAAACCCTAAGGGCTTCATGGGTGGGGAGTAGGTTTCTAAACCCCAAATCAGGGCACATAGTCTGGCTAAAGATTTTTGTTTGGTATGAGAAGGGAGCCTGAAAAGGATAGCCTAGACTGCAAATACATACAAAATCCCACTTTCAGGGGTGTATAGTGATAGTGAGGTGCCACATCTGGAATTGGGATCAGCCCAGAAGATCTAAGACATGGGTTGGCTGTAGGGCAGGCAGCGGCATCCCCTCTCTTTGCCCTGATCCTCGGGATTCCCTCTCCAGCCCTGGGAGGCCGGCAGCACCAGGGGTCCCGATGGCTGTCCCTGGTTCCAGGCTGCCTGCAGAAACAGCATCAGAGGAAAGAGGTCTCCTTCCTCAGAAAAGCCGAGGACCCAGCTGCTGGTACCCCAGTGGAGGGCAAGACCCCCAATGCTGGGCTGTAGGCGTCACCCCAGCCTTGGGGGGTGGCTCAGGTGTTGCCACATAACACCTGTTTCCAGAAGGTGGGAGCTGAAGTCACGCCCTTCCTGACCCTACCTCTTGGCTG
Source organism: Balaenoptera physalus (assembly GCF_965194825.1). NCBI lineage: Eukaryota > Metazoa > Chordata > Mammalia > Artiodactyla > Balaenopteridae > Balaenoptera > Balaenoptera physalus. The sequence goes on from NC_138901.1 coordinate 10,252,839, forward strand.
TTTCAGGCTGGCAGGAGCCCCCTGCCCCACAGGACCCCACCAGGAAGTTGCCTGTCCAGCAGGCTGGGAACCAGGGAGTGTGCCAGGCCCATCCTGACCTGTGTGCTGCTTGCATTCACCCCCGCACTGGCCGGGCCTCAGCCTCAGCCTGGTGCTCTGCCAACTACGGCCTCACGCTGAAGATGCTGCCAGGTTAGCCCTCCTGTCCCTGCTCTGGACGGAGGCTGCAAGGGCCCATGTCTGCTTGGCTGGAGTAACCAGGGTGCGTGATACTGGAACGGGAGGAGCCTAAGCCCAGCCCCTCTGGGACAGATGAGGGCATGGAAACCTGGAGAGGACAGGGCTTGCCCAGGTCACGTGGCCAGTAAGTGCAGGGCAAGCATCTGGACCCGCTCCGGACACCATCACTTCCTGGAGGAAGTGACACCAACAACAGGTTTGGACCGAGTGCATTCGTGGCAGCTGCCTTTGTATTGTCACCTCATCCACTTTCTCATATGCTTCTCTCACAGCTCCCCGAGGTGTGCACCATTTATATGCCCATTTTACAGATGAGGAAACTGAGGCTTAGAGAGTTTCAGACACCCAATCATTAAGTGGCAGAGCTGGGTCTAAAACCCCACACTGTGATAAGGACGGGGATAGGGGAGAGGGCAGGGGAGGGGCTGGTGATGCCGTGAGGCTGGTGTGGAAGATGGTCCAAGTTCTTGGGAACCAGCAGGAAAAAAGACACAGAATCAGGTTAGCAGGACATGTGTCTCTACTTCTCTAGGGTGGGCACGTAGAAGGTGCTCCATATTTACTGACTTGGCTTGTACATCCCCTCTGATGTTTATAATAGTCCCTCTTTTGGGGACTTCCCTGGTGGTCCAGTGGGTAAGATGCTGCACTCCCAATGCACGTGGCCCGGTTCAATCCCTGGTCGGGGAACTAGATCCTGCATGCATGCTGCAACTAAAAGTTTGCATGCCACAACTAAGAGTCTGTATGCCACAACTGAAGATCCCACGTGTTGCAACTAAGACCCGGCGCAGCCAAAATAAATAAATAAATAATAAATAAATAAATATTTTTTTAAAAGTCCCTTTTTTAACTATTTGTGTTCTGGGACCTCTAATTATGCCAAGATTCTGGTGGGTGGAATGAGTGCCCTGTTGCAATAGCCCTGGGCAGCAGGGGCTCAGAGTTTGGTGTGCAGGGAGTGCTTGGTAATGAGACTGAATGAAAGACCACATGACACAGTGCAAATAACTCACGGGCGGCACATCTGGCCAGCTGCTCCTTACCACCTTCTCTGTCCAGCTAGTATTTTCTTGATAAATGCAAATGTAGACATTGCCCACAACTAGCGAAGCGGATCTGCTTTGGAGAGTTATGAACCTCACCAACTGGGAACTCTGGGCTCTGCCTGCCCACCCTGGCAGGAGACCACCTTCTCTGAAATGGGGATGCAGATTGGGTCTCATCATCAAGAAAGTTAGGAAAAAGGACTAGCATCATCTTGGGGGAAACAGCTGGAGGTCTCAGCGACCAAGAGATTAAAGACACTGGTCCAGGAGAGCTTGGTTAATAGTGGTGTATAGTGGGGTGAAGGGCGGTGGCGGCGGTGGTGGTGGAGTGATCCCGAAAAGTGACTGTTAGGGACTGAATTTTGTCCCACAAATTCATATGTTGAAGCCCTAACCCCCAATGTGACTGTATTTGGAGATGGGGCCTCCAGGGAGGTAATTAAGATGGAATGAGGTCATCAGGGTGGGGCGCTGATCCGATAAGGGTTAATGTCCTTATAAGAAGAGGAAGAAACACCAAAGATCTCTCTCTCTCTGTCCCATGTGCACACAGAGGAAAGGCCATGTGAGGACACAGGGAGATGGTGGCTGTCTAGCAACCAGGAAGAGAGCCCTCACCGGAGATCAACCCTGCAGTCACCTTGACCGTGGACTCCCCAGCCTTCAGAACTGCGAGAAATAAATGTCTGTTATTTAAGCTGCCCAGCCCATGGTATTTTGTTGTGGCAGCCCCATAAGGCTAATACAGAGGCAAGGCGGCATCTGATGATGGGAGGGTTCGGCTTGGATGGTGAAGATGACGTTGGTAATGTAAATATTTCCATTTACAAGTTCAGCAGAAAGTAAAATGAATGATTTTACTGTCAAATTTTGAGAATTGTGTTCCACCTGTGTTATGTGGCTGCAGATCTTAGACCCAACACTCAAAGACTCCGATCTAAGTGGTAGCTGTCTGCTGCCTGGGATGTAGAATTCCAGGTGCCCAGGGCTGGGCGCAGCAAGCCTGCCAGCCAGCTGCAGGACGCACTCCCTCAGAGATGCTCTTGCATCTCTGTTGTGAAGCTGGGCAGGCAAAGGAAGGGACCCTGATGCCGTGCTCTTCCTCTCCTCTCTCACCAGCCACCAGCCCCCTTGGAACTCATGGGAATGTCTTGGGAGTTAAAGCAGCGGTGCATGTTTGCGTGTGTGTGTGTGTGTGTGTGTGTGTGTGTGTGTGTGTGTGTGGTGTTCTTCCCAGAATAACCTAGGGTGGCAATGGGTGGTCCAGAGAAAAGATCACATGTCACCATTGAGAATATCACCACGTCCACAGAAGACCAAACAGCAGCTGCAGGTATAGATAGAAGTCACAAGCCAACAACATGTGCACACACATGTGTACACACAACTCTCTAAGGAAACCATGAATCCATCAAAAAAGGAAGCACGCAGTCCTGAGTGTGATGCATGACAGATTGAAGAAGAAATGAAGGTGTGGTGACTCAGGAACCCGATGGCTGGTTGGGCACAGGACACACACACACACACACACACACACACACACAGTCCAGGGATACCAGGCCTGCTGTGCTTTCCACAGGTACCTTCCAAACCCGCTCTGCAAGCAATTCTAAAGGGGGACTTCATATTCACCTGTCATGTGCGACAGGTTGGTCCTTTGGCATCAGCTTAGTGACACCTTTGGAGGGAATGTGTACTCCTTCGATGGGTATGCATTTTAGTGAGTGAATTTAAATTAAGGCTGTAGTTATGTAAATGGATTGAAGGAACACATGGGCTGGGGGCTCTGGAAGGTGGGATCAGACGTCATGCTGTGTGCACACCCTGTGTCAGAGCAGAACAGAATACACTGACTTTACTTTTCACACCCCCAGGTACCCCTGCGTACATGCCAGCCTGAGACCAGGGACAGAGCAGGATGCCAGGGCAGGCTGTCTGTGGGTGGGGTCCTCACATTTCCATTACAGAAAAGCTGTGGGCATGTGGGGCATGGCTCTGCTGTCCATCACATATTGCTTAGAACATCCTGGGCAGAACCTTCCATAAATCAAGGGTGGGAGAGGCAGTGAACCAAGCACGTTAGCGAGAGAAAGGGCTGCTTGAAAGATGATCTGCTGTCATTCCCAGACTACATGAATCACCTCTGTTGGCAGGTGGGGTAACAGATTTAGCAAGAGCTTCAGAGCCAGACAGACCTGGGTTCCAGTCACAAGCGCAGACCAGCTGTGTGGCCTTGGGGACTTCCTATCATCTTCAAACCTGAGCTTCTTTATTTGTGAAATGAGACCAGCGTTGCAGAGTTGGGGGCGGGTAGAAGTGCTGTGTTGGGAATTCTCCCGGTGCCCGGGGCACAGAAGGGCTGGCGTTGGCGTGTGGTCATGCCAAGATGGCCCAACTGCCCTTTGGATACTGCGTCGGCATCCACAGCCTTGCACGGCGAGCATGCCCAGCTCAGCTCTGGTCCTGCCAGTGACCACGTTGTGAGATCTTGCTGAGGTTCACGCCCGATGGTGTATGGATTGAACTGCCATCCTCAAGGGCTTTTAACACATCAAAAGGTGTTAAAATCAATAAGTGGCCTTGAGGGTTTTGTTTTTAAGTACATATATGCATAATCCTTCCCTTGGTCAAGCTCATCCGGTGCTGGCTTTGGGTGCTCAGAGATCCTAGTGAACAAAACAGCCATCAGGGAAATAAACAGCCATGAGGCTGAAAACAGACGCGTCCACATAGGCACAGCCCATTAATGTGATCGCTGTGGAGCTGGTCCATGGACTTTGCTGAGACAAATGTATCTGGGCGGTGCGGGGTGGGAAGGGGACGACAAGAGAATAACATTAATTCAGAGGCTGTCGTATTGGGTTGCAGTTTTATTTGCTTCTTGAGATAGTGCTGACCAAATGCCCTGCAGCTTATTACTGACCAGGCAGTTCTGGAGTGGGTTTGGGAGAGCAAAGGGACGGGGTCTGGGACACAGGGGGCTGGGGTGGACTTCCCTGCAAATACAAATCAAGGAGAAGTTTGAAAACACAGGCATAAAAGAAGGAGTGTGGGAGCTGCTGTGCTGGCTGAAGAAAGTTCAGGAAAACTTCCATGTCAAAATGCTTTCCCCCTAAGGGATTCGCTGATGCATTTCCCTTTTAGAAAAGGGTTCTTTTCTGCTCTCGGGAGCTTAATTTCATTCGGAATGAAAAATGACGAGAGTGAATTGGACGAGCGGCTTGGACCCAGCCTGAACCGCTAGCTCAATGCACTTCGTGTTTATTTAGCTGAAAGCCTGAGTGGGAAGCAGTTCCCTGCACCAAAGCAGAGGAAAGACGGGCATGGGGTGGGCAGGGAGGGTCAATGCACGGGTGTGTGGGCGTGGGCAGGCTGCTAATTCAGACGGGGTCCTTGAGGTGCCCGGGAGAGGGGGCCGGGAGGGAGAGGCCGCCTCTGCTGGGGGATCGTGCCACACCCTCCCTGGGCCGCCTGGACCCCTCAGGATGTAACTGCACGTGGCAGGCTGTCCGCACTCTCTGAGCGTCCCCAGACGTTGGTCAGAACTGTCACCCACACCTCCTCCAAGCCCAGCAGTCGACTGTACAATGGCAGGCCCAAAGTGCGAGGGGGGGGCCAGCTTACCAGCGGGCTGGGCAGGCTCCTGGCTCCAGGGTAGCCTAGAGGAAGAGAAAGCTGGACCCCTGGAAAGCCAGACTGACCCTCAGTTCTACCTGGCGCTCATTAGCACCAACATCTTTGCAGTTCAAGTAGCCCAGTCAACGGTTCTTCCTTTAACTGCATGAGGAATAGAACTAAAGGGAAACAGAGGAAACAGGCAGCACCTCATGCGATCTAAGTGGCTCTGTTTTCAAAGCAGGTGCGGGAAGTTTCCGTTTTCAGGAAAGACATCAAGGCAGGGGTGGGAAGAGAGCTTGTGCTAAAGTTGTGGATATTTTGCCACATGGGCCAGGAAGGAGCAGCCACTGGTGGTAGTTTTTGCTTTCTTTCATTGTTTCGTTTTTATAGCTCCTAGAATAAAGGACAGAGACGAAAGTTTCCCCATGTTAAGATAACAGTCCTATTTTTCATGTGTGAGTGCAGTCTGGGTTTGGAAATGCACCAGATCAAGGTGAGATTGGTCGTATGTGCTGGACCTGGAGAGAGGACCCGTGCGGAGGATGTGCTGGCCCCTGGAAATGCGTTTCTGACCCACGTGTAGTCGACAGCCCTTCCTGATCCCAGAACCCAAGCCGCGGCCGGTCAGGCAGGAATGGTGCGCCAGCATCAGGTTGGCTGTGGCCTCAAACACTGGATCCAGCTCCTACAACTGAAGATTTCAAAACGAAGATTTTTCCTTTTGTTCATGGAATTGTCCCGTTCCTTTATGTACTTCTGTACTTAGAAGTGGAAACGTATTCTGAAAGCCAGCTGATTTTTATCTGCCGCACATTTTCATGGGCCTGTGCCTGGCGTGAACAGTCTTGTCTCAAATATAGGGTTGCTCTGGAGAATGGGGTAGAAAGCCTGTGTGCTGTTTGGGGTTTAGAAAAGCTTTTGGTAAAGCTTGGGTTATGATATTTAATAACTCTCTTAAATGTTTTGTTTGTTATCCCCAAATTCATAATCCAAATATCTTGTTCATAAATCAACAGCAATAACAAGGGGAATCATAAGAAATGGGGGAGTAAGGCAATCAAGTCGGGACCCTCTTTGGCACTGAAGGCTTACAGTAGTCACGAGGAGATGAACGGACTTGCACTTGGACAGCTGCCTCCTCAGCGCTGTCTGAGAGGACTTTGGGGCCATGAAGGAGCCAGAGAGATGCCAGGCTTGGGGCCCTTCATCCTCGTTCAGCCCTGGTGTTCAGAGGGAAGAGGAGTAGTCCCAGAGAGAGCCTGAGCTTTGTAGACAGTCATGGATTTGAAACCCTGCCCAGATATTTCTGCCTGGGTGACACCAGGGAAATGGTTTCACTTGCTGAGCCTCAGCTTTCTCACTGGCAAAATGGTAGTGGTGGTACCTGCCCCTCAGGGTGTTGGAGGATTAGGGAGGTGGTGCTTGACGAAGCAGGCCCTTGGCAAGCAGTAGCCGAACCCTCTTCTGGGGCTGTGAGCTTCTCCCGGCTCCCACAGAAAAGCGGGTGTCCCCCTTTTTCTGTCCCAGACAGAAAGACACAATGAACATGCCTATGGAATTCCCACTGCCTTTTCCTGATCCGTGTGGACGGGATGGTGCCGGTTCACAATCACGCAATCACGTGGGTTCACATGACGAGGTACCCTCATTTCTGACCATCTCCAATGAGCAGGGCCTCCACAGATTCCAGAATAAAGTTATTTCTGCCCCAAAGCCACTTCACCAAGTAGGCAATGTTCTGTAGACAAATATTTAAATACACCAGAGAAGCCTGATTTTACAGGAACCCCGCTGTGAGTCCTGTGGTGGCCTGAAGACCCATCACAGGACCCCAAACCACCGGTTCCTGTCGCTGCTTTAGAAGGGCTGCATTTCTGTGCACTGGGTTCCCTTCAAGTCCTGTGCAGACGCCAATGAACAGGGAGGGCTCTAGCGTGAAAACGTGCCTCTGTCGGACCCCCCGTGCGGTGCCCTCCTGGAAGGTGGTGCCGATCCAGAAGTCTGTGGCTGTTGCCGATAAATGGCTGTCTTACTTCCCCGAGTGCTGGCAGGGACTCTCTGATGTCACCGGTGACTACGCTGATTGGCTCCTGCGCCACAGTGGTCACCTGGAACTTTCTAGAACTTCCTTCCTCTTAGGACAGCCTGGCAGTCCGTGGCTTCTCAGCTCAACTGAGTGGGGCCCTAGCCCACTCTTGCAGCCACGTTCCCCATGCCCCCAGCTGCCACCTGCAGTCCTACCCCAAAGGGAGAAAGACGCCCCTCCTCCTGCCCCCATCTCAGTTCCCCAGGTCTCCCCTCCTTCCTTGGCTTGTTCCCAAAGGCCGGCAAAGCCTGTCGAACAGAACATGTTGCAAGGGAGGCACTTAACGCCCTGCACCTGATACTTATTAGCTGTGCAGTGACAGTGTGCACACCCCTGGGCTGCTTTCCTCCTGATACATGACGGGGCTTAATACTGCTTCCTGCCTCGCCCGCTGCCCCCGGAGAGCCGAATCTCCACAGCCTTTCTCTAACCACCCCCCCGCCCCACCTCGTCCCGGGGCTGATTCTGGTTCCTCTCCCTTGGTGTTGAGATAAGGAAAGGGTGGGATGTGAAGAGGATGAATCCAGGCTGTGTGTTAACACGGAAGCTGGATCAGGAAGCCCAGCCCTGCTGACCAGCTGGAGTGGGAGCCGAGGGGCCCAGCAAAGGGACACCCTCTGAGGACTCCCCTTGGTCCTTGTGAGACTGTGTCCTCCACGGGTCCTGCAGGAGCACATCCACTCTCCTCCTTGGACAGAGAACCGAGAACAAGGAGTTGGAGCGAGGTTCCCTTCCCCCGAGAAGCTCTGACTCTGGAGCAGGCACTGTGGTGAGTAGAATAGATTTACGTGAATGAGGACAACGCAGTGTTGGAAGACTCTGATGGTGCCTGTTGTAGAGCAAGGGATGCTTTTTCCCAAGCGAACGACGGCCCCCCATTCCCCTGGTCCCTGAGGTCCTGCCTGTGCTAAGGCAGAGGGGTCCCCGCCTGTCAGCCCCCGGGGACGAGGAGGACCATCAAGTGACACTTCCACCTGGAAAGCACCAAGCTCCCCCTCACCAAACACTGAAACAGCATTTCCGCAATCCGCAGAGACCCTGGAGTGTCTGTGCAGAGGGATGGAAATTGGGTTTCAATTGATTCATTTTTCCTCCAGATTAGGTTTGCATTGAGCAGGGGGCAGGTGGGGAGAGATGGAGCAGCGTGGGTGCCTGGGACGCCCTTTTTTCACAGCTCAGCGTTCTCCCTCTCTGCTCTCATGCTTGGCAAAATCCACAACATGGGTGCCCCCAACCGGGACCCCAGACAGGGCCAGTCCACTGACAGGAGACCCAGTCAACAGCAGGTACCTGGGCCAGGTGGGTCACCTGGGGTCCCTGATGAGAATCGGCGGTCCTTAGGTGGGCTCTGTGGGTGGGGTGGGTAAGCACAAGAGAAAGAAGGAGCCGCCTTTGCTGGAGGGGCAGGTCCCATAGTGCTCCTCCCAGAGGCTTCCTGGTGTGGAGGCCGTGCTGACCATTGGCTACATCCCTGTTCCTCCAACCATGAGCTTCTGGGATGGGAGAAATTGAGGACAAGAGAGACCTCACATTTTGTTTTCCCACAACACACACGCTTGTCGAGGGCATCTTAAAGGGGAGCACTCCTCCACGCATGCTCATAGCAGCTTATTCCCAACAGCCAAAGCTGGGAACAGCCCAAGTGCCCATCCACAGATGAGTGGATAAACAAAACGGGGTGCGTCCACCCAATGGCAGATTACTCGGCAAAAAGCAGGAATGGGCACTGACACTTGCTATAACACAGTGAACCTTGGAAACACTATGCTGAGTGAGCAAAGCCAGACACAAAAGACCCCATATGGAATGATTCCTTTTATATGGAATGTCCAGAATAGGGAAATCGATCGGGACAAAACACAGACTGGTGGTTGGCCAGGGCTAGGGGAAGGGAGAGCCTGGGGAGCGGCTACCTAATGGAACGGAATTTCCCGTTCGGGTGATGAACACAGCTTGGAACTAGATTGTGAAATACCACGGAATTGTTCACTTTGAAATGGATAATTTTATAGGAGGTGCAAACTACTATGTAAACAATAAATAAGATACAAGGGTATATTGTACAGCACAGGGAATATAGCCAACATTTTATAATAACTATAAATGGATCATAATCTATAAAAATTTTGACTCAAGTAAGTTGGATGGTGCCATGACGGTGCCATGACCTGGCTGTAAACCCCTCCAACACCCCCATTTCACTCAAAGTAAAGCCAACGTTCTCAGAAGGCCCCATCTGGCCTCCCCTCACTGGTTCTCTTCTAGAGCGTCCTCCTCGCTGTTCCACCTTTGGGTCTTTGCTCAGATGTCACCTCCTCTGTGAGGCCTGCTCCCCACTTAACTTAGCTTCCAAGCCCCCCTCTGTCCCCTCCCTCAGTCCCTGGGAGCTCCTGGGGCAGCACTTTTGTGTGTCTTGTTCTCCTCTGAATCCTCAGCCCCCAGAACGGTGCCTGACACGTGTTGGAAAGCAGTGAACTCTCACTGAACATCTGGATGATTGAAAGGAAAATGAAAAAGGCAGTCACAGCCCTCCAGGTGTCCCCAGGCCACTCAGGAGGACTGATAGGGGAACAAACACTCACAAAGCAGAGAGAAGTCATGGGTGCAGAGGTCTGCCCCATCTGTCTATCCATCCAAAGAAAGTCCCCCCATGACTCAAGCTATCCCAACCTGCCTTCCCTTACCAGACCCAACTTCCCAAGAGTGTAACCCCAAAACCACTGCCCCCTTTTATGCTCTCACATTCACCCACATCCTGATGTCTGACCCTTCCATGCTGGTCAAGCTGCTGTCATGAGACTCCCCAGCTACAAAATGTGACAGATGTTTCTCCATCCTTATTGACAGCACCTCTCACATGATCAGTTGCTCCCTTATTCCTGACACTCTCTGCCTCTGGTGGCCCCCACACCCCAGCACTGTGTCTGGTTGTTCCTTCTTCCATTTCTGCTTCCCCTGGGCTCTGGCTTCACATCACTGGTCTTCCCAGGCCAGCTGCACTCCATTGGGATGAATTATTCACCTCCGTGTTTCAGGTCCCCCTAAATATAATGACCCCCAAATCGATGTGTCTGACCCAGCACCTTCCCTGATTTCAGAGTTCATCAGAGAAATCATGGGGAGAGGTAGAGCGTTCTAGACAGAAGGAACACCTTGTGAAAAGCACAAGTCTTGAAAGGGAAATAAGTATTGGGAACTTGTATTAGGAACTGGGTTGTTCAGTGTGGATAAAAAATATCGGGAATGAGGAGAGTTGAGCAATGGGTTAGGCCAGGGGAGAGATGCTGGGAGGATGTTGTCTCCATGGGAAATAGTCAGGTGAATCAATCATGGGCATCTTCCTATTACTTGCACATCTGGGAAATTATGCACCAGAACCTGTAACCTCTGGCCTTCTGCCACCCATCATATCCTCAAAGAAACCCCCTCTAGAGGCAGAGAAAGGGGCACCAGACTTCTCTGATGGGTCTGGCACAGCTCTCTGCCCACTCTCTAGTCTCAAGTCCAACTTGGTGGCAGTCAGCGTGTAGAGAGAGCTATCCTAGGGCCCCCTGGTTGGCCCAAGTCTTTGTCCCTTCAAGGCTGAGAAGCTGAAGGCGAAGGGATGGAGAGGAGTATAGGACGTTCTCAAAAACAAGATCTTGTGTCTCCCCTGCAGATTAGTGGAGATGCAAGCACCAGTTTTGTTGACCACTCATCATTGAGACCCTGTGGCCTTGTCTACCCTCAGCAGCCATTGAAGAAGCCAACCACTCAAGCCCCCAGTAACAACCCCCCTCCTTTACCCTTAGCCATCCAGAGTGAGGCCTCCAAAAGCAGCCCTGTCTTTTCTGTTGAACCCACAGTTCCCTGTCTCCTTTCTTTCCAGGCTGGTGACAGCCGAGGGGCTGCTCTTTTCCACGTGAGGTTGGAACCCCTGGTCCAGCTTCCTGGCTCAGGGGACAGGCCTCCAGGACCTCACCTTTTGGAGTCACCTTTAAAGCTGCTTCTAGCACTCAAAGCTACCTCTCCGCTCTTAGCCTCTGGCTCAGAGCTTCCCCCAGAAAGTGGTGTATTTTATCTTTATGTGTCAGGATTTATATAAAAAGGGGATAGTTCAACTCTAAATGTAATGAGTTGGAAGAACAGCTCTCTGGTGGCTTTCTCTAGTGAACACGGCATCAATAACATTGATTGCTAAAAATAACTAATAACACAGGGCTAAGGGTGGCCAGGGACTGCTCCAACCCCGCCCCTGAAAGGGATACAAGGAAAGCCAGCTCTTGCCTCTGAACACAGGCTCCTCCAACAGGTGAGTGCCTGGTAGTGTTCAGCCAGAAGAAGGAGAAGCAAAAGCCCAGTGGGTGCTGGCGGGGGGAGGGGCGGCAGGACCCTCTAAGCCTTGGAGGTCTGGCAGGGGATGAGCCTTGGTTTCCACACCTGGAAAGTGGAGATTCATGATTCTTCTTGCTGTGCCAGCATCATAGGTTTCTGGAGGGGATGCAATTACATGGCCCTTGTGCAGGTCTTAGCCTCCTGCCTGGCACATGGGGAGCAGTTCCGTACACGCTTGAGGTTGCAATGCTTATTCTCGATACAGTCAAGGGAGGGATTCCAGGCACAAGCAGTTAGCAAGTGGAGTCTGAGATTGACACAAATGACCCTCAGTAGGGGCCTTCTGTGGTCAGGCCCAAGGGAAATAAATGGTTTTTAGGATTAAGGGTCACCCAAATCAGAGAAGCTATAGTGTTTGACAAGGCAGATGGACAAGCATAGATTATGTGCATCTCATTTACCTCCAGAGGCTTCTTCTCTGGGTTTGACAACTACTGGAGGGAGATGCTCTGCCACACATGCAAAATCGATTCCTGCACGCCCTCAGCTCTGGTCACTCTGCCCTTGACAATGCTGGCTGGCTTCTCCCAGAAACAGGCAGCGTGCTTGAATAGGTATCTATGCTGGGGTGAAGGGGGCTCTTCAGCTGGTGGGTCAGCTCAGCCTGTGTGGCTTCCTGCCTTTCTAGAAGGATTCACTTGCTTGACCTCCCCTCATGCTTCTCACCCCTCTCCTGGGACTTCAGGAGAGGAAACGCAAATAAAAGGTGAGGTGCTAAGGGCTGAGGGAGTGAAGGACCACAATAAAATGCTAGCCTTCAGTTAAGGAAGGGAGCTATTTAGCTGGCCCCAAACAAGTCTAAGTTAATAGAGATGAAATAATGTTTTTTAAAATTAATAGCATAAACGTCAGCTCTGATGGCTGGGGTATTAAAGCATATGGTCACTGGAGCACTCTTTGTGAGGTTATTTCTGTCTCATGTTTGCCTTGGGTATGTGGAAAGACCTACGGCTCTCTCTGGAATGCCTCATTTTGGATTCTGGGGTAACTTCATCAGTTGAGTTGGAGTGTGAGAGATGAGAAAGTTGCTGTGGAGTTGCATTCAGTTAGCTCGTCCACATGGATTTGTAATTAAATATAGGAGGTATTTCCAGCACTCTGCTTCAAGTGTGGGAATTTATTGAAGTACCTTGCAAATGCTCCTGGTCGGGAATGCTCCTCCTCCGAGCAGGAGGAATAGGGCTGAGGGCACGTCCCAGAGCCCTGTATCATTAGCCCACCCCCTCGAATCCAATAGTCCCTTATTGCATTAGCATCAGGCCCTGCAGGGCTCTGGATTGGCTCACTGCCTGGAAAGCAGGACCAAACACGAGTCATCTCTGAAGTCTCCCTTGATCTCTGTTGTCAGGGACAGGCAGCAGTGTAGGAGAGTCCCTGTACTCACGGAGCACAGAGGGAACACAGCCCTTTCCCCTGACCACTTCCAGAACTTTTCTGGATGGCCCCACGTGGCTCCTCCACGTTCAGTGGGAAGAGAGGGAACTGTCTTTGCAGGCTGGAGCTGCGTGTGACGGTCTGATGTAAAAATTTTACCATGGAGCAAAACCTTGAATTTCACGATGCTCAGTCTCGCTCCTGGGCTGGAGACATGGGTTTGACCATAACCAGCTCCCACAACCTAATGAGATTTTGTAACTTAGAAACCTCAAAGCCAGACCCTGGAGCCCCAACTCCAACTTTGCCCAATCCCTAGTTCTGAGGCTTTCGTGGGTGATCACTGTTTTGGGGTTACTCTAAATTGTTATGAATCTTCAGTAATCATGCCAAAGGAAGAGGGGGTTTGTTTTAAAGTCAGAGGAAGCCATGGACTCTAAGGACACCAGGACACATCAGAGGACAGGACTTAACGAGCGTCTACAGGTGGTGACTGGGAGAGAGGCAAGATGAGGAGGATCAGTGAGTACCCTTCACAGAGCCAGGAAGTATGGTGGGACCACCCACACCGCCAGTGCAGCATTTATCACACTGCATCTTGATTGCCCATGCCCCACTACCCTGAAAGCAACCAGAGGACCCGAGCCTGGCCCTGAATTGTGCCAGTAGCACTGGCACATAGCAGGTTCTCAATAAATATTGAAGGAATCAAAATGTTAGTCTATAATGATAATATATCTATGCTCACACTTATACTTGGCACTGTACACACAAACACACACACACCATGTACTGCCCCTAGAGGTGTTCAGTGATGCAGAGGGTAACACTGGGCTTCTCTCGCTGGATAATGAGAGAACAGCAGTATGCCGAATGCTTAGAACAGATCCTTTTGCTTTCTTTCCTCCGCTCAATTCTGCCACCAGAGACCTTTGACTATTGTATTCTGATTCCACCAATGTGAAGCTGCATTTGGGCGGGGGGTGGGGGGATCGCCCTCTCCCTTTATATTAGGAAAGCAAGAAGCAAATAGACTTCATTTTGGAATCTGGCCTTTCTTTTGGGAGTTGGTCTAAAAGATAATTCCTCCCTGAAAGACTTCCTTTGGCTTCATGGGGTTTTAGATTTGCCCTCGTCCTTGATCCCCACCCCTGAAAAGAGGCCCCTGAAGCACTTGCTTGGCTGGAACATCAGAGATGGAGGTCTCAGAAGCCTCTTCTCTTTTACGATGCTGCTATTATTAATGCCTTACATTTACATTACATTCCACAGTTTTCCAAAGCCACTTAAAGGTATTGCCTCATTTAAACCTTCCAACAACCCTGTAAGGTTGGCAGGGAAGGTCTCACCATCTCCATCTAACAGGTAAGGAAACTGAGAACCTGGGGAGATAGTGACTTACGCAAGGTCACACAGGGCTCAGCAGGAATTGTCCCAGTTCCTTATCTGCTGCTCACACCAAGACACTCTTTGTTTCATTAACCTGCTGCTTTAGGGGGATGATGAATAAGCCAGAGGGCTACTCTGTAGCAATGGTGTGGTCCCCAGATGAGCCAGAGGGATGAGATGAGACACATGGGGAGGGCTGTTAGGGAGGTATCCTCATTAGAATTTCAGCCCCAGCACTGATTCAGGATGGGGAACTGAATCAGGGATGAAAGAGAGCCCTCAGCTGGCATGGAGTTAGCTAGAACTTAGGAGGCAATGACACTGTCTCACATATGGTCATCCATCCAGCTACCAGAACAGGTAAATATTTATATTGCAGCCCACTAGTATCTCCAACTGTGACTACATGGCCGCCTCATACAGTTAGAAAAGCACAGCCAATTGAACTAGCTTTCTACTCCCCTTCAACGAGTCACTGCTTTTTCCTAAGTTTCTCCACATTTGAAACCCCTCGGCAGAATTTTGGACCGGAGGGCCATCTAGCAGATTAGGACAGGCACACCTGTCATCAAATCCCGGCATCAGATAGCTGTACTCTAATTCAGTAGATGCCTTCACTTCCCAGAGAAACAAGGAAAGACACGGGGTATGAGAGAATAAGAGTTCAGCACCATGGACAGCGACCCAAAGGGGCCTTGGGCTGCCAGCCACCTCCTGAGCTCCAGGCTGGCGGCTGGTGACACGGCCTCTGCTCATCTCTGTCCCATGCCTAGAAGCACATGGCACTCATTTATCACCTGGAAACAGCAGACAGTGCTTATAAAGGTTCATGTCACCACTGATCTGCCTTCATCAAATCTGAAACACGATTGCTTGTCGCTTGTTTTAATTCATTTCCCCACCAGCCCTCTGTTTGAATAACTTCCTAAAGTTTTGTTCATCAGGAGGAAGAGATTCTTCCCTGGAGGTAGGTAGACTAAGATTTGCTATGGAATAGATCAATACCCAGTACAAACAGCCTGATTTTCTACCGGATAATGATGTGTGTAAGCTTTGCTCAGAGCCCAGTTCACCTTTCCAACCTCACTTGGTCCATGTCAGAGGCTCCACATGAGAGAGAATGGTCACTACGGGACATGCTCAGATTTGGGGATCTTCTTGGAGGCTACGGTTTTATCTGACACCGGTGGCTGGGGCCCGTGAGATGTGCTGTATGCAGATAAATTCTGCCGTGTGTGTGCTCACTAAATCCACCACGCTAGAAATGCATTTGGAGGCAATCCTGCCTGCCCACAGCAGATTTTCCAGATCCTGGCAATTGGAGCATGTTAAGGATGAGATACAGCTGCCAGGTCTGATTTCTAAAATCAAGATTCATTTTGTGGGGAGGGCAGAAGGAAAAAATTAATGCACAGCCTGGCAAGGTGAGGGAGGGAGGATGCCTGCCGCCTTGGCCTCTTTGTACATTTTGAGTGGGAGCCAATTATTTTCCAGCAAGTGACTTCCAGCTTGGGGAAGGGGGAGGGGCTTCCATGAGAATCTGGGATAAGCATTGCCTGACTTCAAAGTCAAAACTGTGGGGTCTGACTAAGATACGGTGCTGAGCGAAGGATCAGAACTTGTTGGTTTACATTTTGTGTTATTTGTTCTTCCCTGAGTTTTCAGCCATCCTGCCACTTCACTTGGTTCCCTGCCCTGCCCACCGCCAGCCTTCCCCACTGCACACCATGTTATGTCCATCCCATCCCACGTGGGCCAAGCAGCTGCCCAGGGCATGGCTCAGGGAGTGGTCTGGCACCTATGCCCACCCTGGCCGAGAGTGATGGAGATTGTGTGAGAATGGCTAGTGTGTCCATGTGTGAGCGGGCGACAGTGCTTTATGAGAGTTTTGGGAAGTGTGGGATGCGTGGGCATGTTTGCGGGTATCCATCTGTCTGTGGCAGGGCAATGAGAAAGTGCAGCTATTTGTAAATAATGCCTAATTAATGAGGTTTTACATAATAGATGAGCCAGCATCGTTGCCAGTAGTGATCGCATCTCTATTCTTCCACTTTTCAGTTACAGCTTGTGAGGGGCTGGGGGGTCTGGGGTGGGGGAGTTGAGTGAGAAGGGGTTAGAGGAAGGCAGAGGCAGAAATGAGGTGAATTAGAGGAACTTTTGTTGCATTTAATATCAATTCATTTTGCAGACTGCTGACACAGCCAGATTCCACAGCTCAGAATTTATGGGGCTCCCCAGTGCACAGACTCAAAAAGAAAATACAAAAGAACTTTTTAAAAAATGACCTGCCATCAGCAAAAAAAGTTTAAAAGTTTTAACCCCCCCCAAAAGGTACCAACATCACCACACACACACACACACACACAATCTGATTTTGATTTTCTTATTTGGTTTAGGGAATTTAGCCTCATTATGTAATAATCACATCATTTGCCAGAGTCATGCCATGTTTCATTACTTTATGGCAGACTTTATATTAGATATATACCCCAAAATGATTAGTATAATGAGGATGTCAGGAAAAGGAATACACTGAAGAAAGGGCACAGTCTCCTGACCTGGAGGAGAGTGGTCCTCCATCCGTCCCCTCCCCAGGGAGCTGGGCTCCTGGGAAAGTGCCTGATGGAAGATTCCATGCCCAGACTGAGCCTCAGGCTTCTTCTGCAGCCACTTTTCCATGGCTCTCTTCCTCCTCTCCCTCCTCCTCCTCCTTTCTCCTCCTCCACCAGCTGTGGTTCTTCCCCCCGATCTTGGCTAGTGTCTCCATTTCTGTGTTTGTTCATTTTCCTAAAGTGCCCTCCAAAGTCCACTGCCTTTCTTCTCTGGGGATGCACAGAGTTCCCTTTTCTCCCATGAGCAGCCATGCTTGGGTCCCAGGCTTCCTGAGCTGGAGGACTAGAGTCACACCAGAGCCAAATGAGAATGGCTTCCAGCAGACCTCCGACACCCTGGACTCTCTCTCAGGGACTCAGTGGCTGCACTTTGCACAGCTGCCGTGGGATCCCATTGCCAGCTCATCCGTGGCCAAGGTATCCTCCACCATCCAGGAGCCGTCCTCTTTGAGGTAAAGGGAAGATGGAATCCATCTCTCCAGGGCCATGTGACCTCCTGGAGCCGTCCCCATGGCATCACTGAGACCCTTCCTAATTATCTCTGGCAACCCCAGGGGGTTCTTGGGAACAGGCTGGGCTATGGCCTCCATGAGCAACAGTGATTGATGTAGGACACATCAATGGAAGCATATGGAAATCTGGTGGAGCTGTCATCTGTCATGGTGCTGGCCACAGAGCAAGGTAGCCATATGACACAATGGAATGTGTCCTTTCCAGGATGGGGGATTAGGCCTGAGTTATGTTTTATTTACAGCAGGCAGGGCTGGCCACACTGACCTGTGTGTAGATTCTGGCCCACCTGGGGTAGCCTTCAAAAAGCTGAGCCTTTGGAATCAGGGACCACAGAAGCTGACAGGGTGACTCAGTGGCCCAGGATGCTTCCTTCCACCCACTCTTCAGAATTGTTCTGGACAGACAAGCAGAAAAGCCCATTTGTCCTACTATAGCCAATGGTCACATTGAAAAAACAAACAAACAAATAAACAATAAGCATACAAATTGCAAAGCAAAGCACGTGCCCAGGAAGGCGTAATGGGTGTTATCGTCCCATTCTGGCAGCTTCTCCTGGTGGAGAGCTCGCCACAAGCAGATATAAAATGCATCTGGGTTAGGTCACTTGAGTCAGCAGTGTTGGAGCAAAACGACAGTAGGAGGAAGATGTGGGCTGGCTAAGGCAGTCTGGGAACGTGGACAACGTCTTCTAGGAGCAGACAGTACACCATTGGCAGTACACCATTGAGCGACACCGTGGAGAAAAGGAACTGTGTCTGCATTTCCCCAGCACCAAAAACATGATGGGCACTGTGTGCATGTGGGCAGGGGGACAAAAACGAGTTTGAACAAAATCTGTGTCTAGTTGCTCCCACCCGGGTGAGAAGACAGGTCAGGAGCCACGGGGTTGTTTCATGATGGGTGAGCACGGAGCCACAGTGACACCTGTAAAGCAGGGAGAAGGGAGGGCAAGTGCCAGGATGGCTTCATGGAGGAGGTGATGTTTGGGTTCAGTATCAGGGGACAAGGGGTCTTTGAGGGAGAGAAGGGCATTCCAGGCAAAGGCACAGAGGACAAGCCAACATTTCATTTGACAGCCAGGGTTGAGAAGATTCTGTCATCCCCAAGTCAGTCCTCGGTGAACATGGCACGTCTACAGGGCAAGCTTGGGAGGTATGGAGACCCACCTCTTCTTGTCTCCACCCCACACTTACACACCCTGAGTATGAGGTGTGTGGGGATGCAGGGGTTGGAGTGGAAGAAGGCGGAGGTCTCCCATGGGGGCTGTAGCACCACACCATCTGATACAATGTGGTATTGACCTTGATGGCAGGAAAGACAGGAGTAAACAGCCTGTCCCGGTGGTGCGGATCGAACAGAGGCAGGGTGGCTGCATTTGAGCACCAGCATCTGCTGATGGCCAGGCTCAGAGGCAGGAGGGCAATGTCTGTAACCGGAGAGCTTTGTTTGGATTCAGCATTGTTGAAGTGCTCCCAGCAGCATATGCAGCTGGACTCGGGGAGACGGGGTAGACATAGGAAATGAGCTAATAAATAAGAGGCCGGGTGCAGGGTCCAGGTGGCTGCCACGCAGAGATGCTGAAGAGGGCAGGATGTGTCACTGGGGAGCCATTCCCTAACACAAACTCGGCGGGACAGAGCAATGGCTCACCCGGGTGCGATGCCGGTCAGGGTCAGGCCCTCTTATGGGATGAATTATGTCCCTCAAATTCATATGCTGAAGGTCTAACCCGCAGCTCCTCAAAATTCAAATGTATTTGGAGAGAGGGTCTTTAGAGAGGTGATTAAGTTAAATGACGTCATTAGGATGAGCCTTAATCCAATATGAGTGGACATGAGGACATAGACATGCACAGAGAGGGGACCGTGTGAAAATACAGAGATAAGATGGCCGTCTGCAAGCCTGCAGATGTCCAGCTTCCAGATCTATGAGGAAATATTCAACAGATGTCTGTTGTTTAAGCCTCCCAGTCTGTGGTACTTGGTTATGGCAGCCCCAGCTGACTGACACAGGCCCTGTCAGCTCAGTACTGCTCTGGGAGCACCAAGAATCCAGTAGAGATGGGGAATCAGAAAGAAAAATGGGGACTTCCCTGGTGGTCCAGTGGTTAAGACTCAGCGCTTCCACGGCAGGGGGTGCGGATTCAATCCCTGGTCGGGGAACTAAGATCCCCGCATGCTGTGTGGCGTGGCAAAAAAAAGAAAAAAGAAAAATGGGTGACATCACTCTAAAATGGGAGCTAGGATCCTGCTAAATTGCAGCTCTGAGTTCCAACAAAAATATCTTTTGTTTCTTAATAAAAGTGAAATTAATTACATTTATACTTTGGGCGAAAATTCTGGGGGAGGTGAGAATCCACCTGTAGGTAAAATGAGGCTAAAACATAGGTACAGAAAAATCTACCGAACAGAGTCATTTATGGATGAGAAGACCAGGACGGTGGGAGCCCTGCCTGGACCGGTGGAGAAAGCACTTCAGATAAAGCGTGTATTGTTAGCGTGGTTGTGTAATTATTATTCTTTTGCGCGGTGATTAACCTCTCAAGGTGTCTTAGTCTCCAAACCAGCGTTTTTAGGCACTGGGGGAAATACCAGGAACCCCCTTTGACTCAAAGCCAGAGACCCTGGTGATTTAAGGGGGAAGTGACATTGTTTTTTTTTATTTCCAGAAAAGATAAATAGGCCTCAGGAGAGAACGAACTGACATTTCAGAAGTTTCCAACTTACGTGGCTACATTTATAGACAAAATCCCAAACAGAAGACTCACGCATGTTGGGGTGAAACATGGCCCCTATTTCCTGCAGTTACATTTGGGGAACAAGTGTTTTCTTCCTCACCATCCGCTCCCGAAATCCTGTGCCCACCAGACCACACCTTCCCGGCCCCTGCCCATAGGTAGTTTGAACACATGCCCCAACCAGTGAGTTCTGGCTGGAAGACACTCTCTCTCCAGGGTGGACCTGGGAGAGCCCTGAGGGAGCACTCTGGGTCCCAGCCCCAAGATCCAGTTCGCATTATGTCAGGACCCATGGATGTACTCTAAGCCTTTCAATCACTCTGGCCCTTCTGGTTCCCCAACTCATCTGTCTGGGCTGTACCTGGACTTGGAATCTATCTGAGCGAGCAGTTAATAGAAGACAATGTCCCAGGGTGACATGGCCACATAAGTCTCGTGCAAAGTGGGGGCAGGGGAGACTGCCTCCATTGGGTACATTTTTTCAAGACCTAGAGACTCAAAAACGCTCCCCAAACAGACGGGTGAAGACGGTCTCCCCCACAAGGCTTCAGCCCGCCATCTAAAGGCCTTTCTTCTGCAGATTGATTTCATAGGCCTGTGTTTGTGTGTGTGTGTGTGTGTATGTGTGTGTGTGTCTGTCCTTACGTGTAGGAAGGGAGGTAGAGGAGAACCTCACTGGAAAGTGTTTCCAAGTCAATTTAGTTCCCATCTCGCCAAGACAGATGAACAGAAACGCACACCAGCACAGGGCAGCGGGACTCACAACGGCCACGCGGTGGGAACAACCCCAGTGTCCATCGATGGATGAACGGATAAACATAATGTGGATAAACACAATGGAATCTTACTCAGCCTTAAAAAGGAAGGAAATTCTGACACCTGCTACAACATGGGTGAACCTTGAGGACATTATGCTCAGTGAAAGAAGTCAGACACAAAAGGTCAAATACGGTATGATTCCACGTGTATGAGGTCCCTAGAAGAGTCATATTCATAGAGACTGAAGGTAGGATGGTGGGTGCCAGGGGCTGGGGTCAGGGGAATGGGAGCCAGTGTTTAATGGGAATAGAGTTTCAGTTGCGCAAGATGCAAAAGTTCTGGAGATGGATGGTGGGGATGGCTGCACAACAACGTGAATGTACTTAATGTCACTGAACTGTTCACATAAAAATGGTTAAAATGGTAAATTTTGTTCTGTGTATTTTACAACAATTAAAAATAAATTTTAAAAAGATCTGTACGTACACTGAGCTCTCACCGTGCGCCAGGCACTGTTCTCGTTCCTTCATATACAATAAGTACCTCTTTTAGCCTGTCAACAGTTCTTCAAGAAAGATGGTATTATCCCATTTTATAGACAAGAAACTGAGGTATAGAGATTAAATAAATTGCCCAAGGTCACTGGCTAATAAGAGACAGAGCCAGGGTTCAAACAGGGTGTTCCTAGTACCCGGCAGGCACCCCATAAACAGGCGCTGAAAGAATGAGTGAGTGAATGAATTATGTCAAACCCCAGACTGTTACACTGTTGAACTTGCCCTGGTTTCTCAAGTTTTTGTTTTTAGGGGAGAGGGAGGGAGAGAGTTGTTGGTAGTTGGGGCACCTTTAAAATAAAGTAACTCTAAATATATATATATTTTAACAATAAGAGAGATCATTCAGTTTACTACATGCCAAGTATTGTGCTATAGAGCTAAGCTACTCTTGCATATGGTCTAATTTCATCATCAGATTAAACCTATGAAGTTTTTTTAAAAGTTTCCTTCATTTAATATATGTGAAAATTAAGACTATAGGAGAATGGTAACCAACCCATAGTCATGTAAGCAGTGACTGGCAAAACCTTAATTTTGGTTTAATTTTGTATAACTACAGCTAAATTATGCTGATCTTTTCTTATAAGTTTTCATATGTTCATACCTAAAACTATAAATATTAATCAAAAATATATCTGAGTGAGGGGTTTTACTTTGGGACTATGGAAATGTTTTAGAACTAAATAGAGGTGATGGTTGCACTACATTGTGAGTGTCCTACATGCAGCTAAATTGTTCATTTTAAGATGGTTAATTTTATGTTATGTGAATTTCAACCCAATATATTATTTAAAAATACATATATGATATATAGCCATAAATATAAATAAATAAATAAATAAATAAATATATATATATATCCTGAAATTGAATACAAATATACCAGAAGTATGTTTACTGGTGGTTCATTTGGTATATGGCTGAATAAACACACAACTGCTCCCTGTGGGCACCACTCTCCCATGGCTAGGCCTTGCTCTCTTCTGAAGGGTCTAGAGGAAGTGGCGAGCCTGGGGGCGTGGCCTGCAGCTGGACTTGTCAGGGCAAAGATGCTCTTAGGGGAGCTTACAACATCACTTCATGGATGGTGACACCACCATGGACGCCCCCCTCCCCATGCTAAGCCTGTGGACACTAGCCTCGCAGGCTGGGGATTTGGGGCTTTCAAACCTGGTTTTATTAACAGTCCCTACGCATTTTCTCTTCAGAGGCTTGTCTGTCTCATTAAATAATAAGTCACGTGGGCTGGGAGCACTGACCTGCCTCACCTCATCAACATCCATTTCCCTTTATCTTTTAGAGAGAAATGATAATTTATTCCTCAGTAATGGTTGCTGGGAGCAGACCACCTGATAAACAGATGTGATTAATAATGAATTAAATTAACATCACCTTTCAGCCGACAGTGGGGAAAAGCTTCCAGAATCTGTGTGTAGGTGCACATATGCATGTGCATGAGTGTAAATATGTGTGAGCGTGCACACATATGTGTACGTGCATACGCACGTGTTGTGTGCACGTGTGTGAGCACGTGTGCATGTACATGAGTGGGTGCACATGTACACGTGTACGTGTGTATGCATGTGCACTGCTAGTGTGTGTTCACACCCACACACACATTCTGTGGATCTGAGAAGGACATCCATGAATGAAGGGACATGGACGGGAGCCAGATGTGGCACCCTCTGTGCAGTCCAGTGTGAATTGGGATTTGATACGTTGTAGCTGCAATAATACCCTGGAGGAGCCCATTTCTCAAAGACGCTCTTTGGAGGGTATGTTTGCAGACACCTTTATAATGTGAATAATCATCTCCTAATTCCTGTTTGGAAAATTAATCTTCTGCTTTCTTAAAGTGTGGTGCAGGGTTTTAGAAATAGGGTCAGTGGCTAAAGCCTGTTTTAGTCTTTGTAAACCCACCTGAGGGGATTGGTTAAGGAAATTAGGGTACTTCTATACAGTGAAATAATATTCAATCATTAAAAATGAGGTGAATATCAGCCTAGAAAGAAGTTCCTGAAAATACTGTTAAGCAACAACAACAATGACAACAAAACCTAGGTTACAAAACAATGACTACAGGGTGAAATAAATTTGCAAGCTCTATGTTTGCAAACTATCTGGAAGATAACAAAACACTGAGGTGTAAACAGTGGTTGTTTCTGACAGTTGGATTGTGGGTGTATGTTCTTCCTTCATTTTTCTTGTCTGTATTTTCTACAACAAACATCTATTGCTTATGTAATAATGAAAAGGTACTAAGAGATTGTTTTAATTTGAAAAGAAAAGAAACGATCCCACTGAAGGTCTTTAGACCCTGCCAGCCCCAGGGGAGGAAGGTGAAAGTGTTTCTGGAAGCAAAGACGTGGGAGACAACCAGAGAGCCAGCACTCTTGGCTCCCACTCTTCAAGCCTTCGAAGGTGCTGGTGGCTCTCGCAACGAGGTCACCCTGAAAGCGGAATCGTGTTCTCAGAGTGGGATGTGCTCACACCCACTCGTGTCTGTGGGAGAACCAAATCCCTCACCCTTTCATTTGGCTCCTGCCTCACACCGTTTCTCTTGATAGGTCACATACTCATTCCTCGGACACTGAGAGAGTCCCCTGAATTGGGGACCAGGCACTGGCCCAAGGTGGCCCCCACTGTCAGCCGGTGCCTACTCAGCAGGGCCGCCCTCCGCCCACCCAGGGGCCTGAGGCACAGTCAGGGCAGGAGGCGTTGCTCTGGTGGTTTCTGACCAGTCATCAACTCCCCCCCCGCCCCACTGCCCAATGGCTGGGGGCTCAGCTCCTGGAAACAAGGCAGACAAAGCACTCAGCCTCTGACCTCACCCACTCATCTTCAGGGGCACATGGACCCCTGTGAAATTAATTCACACCTCCACCTGTCCGGTCCCAACAGGCAGACCAGGTCGACAGGAGTGCTAGTCACTGAAAGGACCACTTTTACTCTGATGGTAAGTGAAAGCGACGCCATCCCTCAGAGGTCCTGAGTGGGATTCAGGAGAGCTACCTCCACACTTGGTCTTGGGGCAAGTCATGGGTCTTTCAGACCCCAATCTCCTTCTTGGTCATAAAAGGAGGGAGTTGGGCAAGAAGATCCCCGGCGCTCTCCCCACTCGGACATTCTATGATGGTCTATGGGTGTCAAGATATGACGTAGCATGACCTTCTACTTTGACAGCAACTGGACCACAGCAATACCCTCTTCCTACTTCCTTCATATTTCAGGATTAGGAATAGATTTCTGAGAAAGAACCTCCTTGCCAGCTTGGAGCGTGTCTCTCTCCCTTGCACACACACACACACACCACAGTGCCACAGCTCAACCCCATGAAAGGCCTCCAGTGTTGACTCCAAACCAAGGACACAGCAAACTCCAGTGACAATGCCCTCACTCAGCTCCCCAAACCCTGGGGCTCCTACCCCGGGGACCCCACTCTGTCCTGCACAAACCGCTGCCCGAGGAGGCCAGTCTGGGGCCAACATGCCCACGGTCAGACAGACGTGTTCCTCCCAAGGCAGTTCATGGTCAAACCACTTCCGCATGGCACACAATGAGCGAGGGATCAGAAGACCCCGAAAATGTGAGTCCCAGCCCCAGCCCCTCACTTACTAGCCCGCAGGGTCCTCATCTGCAGTGGGGGGGGGCGACGGTTCTGATGGGGCTGGGTGAGGCTCAACCACGGCAGCAGATGTAACCAGGCAGAGTCACAAGACTTGTCAGCACGATGTTCTGAACTGGCCTCTCAGGAGAGGTGGAGTGTCCGCCTCCCCACCAGGCCCCTTCCCATGGGTGGACCAGCCCCCTCTGTCCCTTGACCAGGTGCTGCGGGTCCCAGAGCAGGGGGTGGCGGCAGGGAGGCCTGGCCCAGCCCTGCTGTGATGCCTGTTGCAGGGGGAAGGGACCGTGGACCAGCAGTTTGCTCCTGCCTCTGATTTATTCTTTTTTTTCCTTTCCACCCACCCCCAAACAGAAACAGATGAGAAACCCTAAAAAATGCCACAAAAACGATCAGAAAGGCCAAGGAGATGCAGAGCTGCTCCGGCAGGGATGCTCTTTGGTTACAGAAAGACTTTCTGCTTTCCCGGCACCTCTCTCTCCTAACGAAAGGCCTGTGCCCTTGTCTGCCTGTTCTGGACAGAACATAATTGCAACAGGCTGGGTGGCCACCCCTCCAGCAGGCCTCTGAATTGCCAGAGGGAGGAAGCGTTTGGAAAAGACGCCCGTCAGCGCTTTCTGCCTCCCGGCCCGTCTTCCTCCCACTCAGCCTGTGTGGGCCAGGCAGGCAGCAGGGAAAGCGGCACAGCTCTGAGCTAGACAGACTCCTGAAAGGGCAGGGAGCCTCTGCTGGGCCATTTTTCAGACTTTAATTCCACTGAGTGGAGCTTCAAAAGGCTTTCCACTCAGTCCAAATTCCCTCACTGCCTTGGGCGAACACTGCCCTCCGAGGAGACGGGCCAGCTGACTGTCTGGAGGCCTGCAGCAGACGCCAACATTAGGCTGGGTAGTCCCGTGGTACAGAAGCAGCAACACCACGGGTCAGCTTTATTACCAACTGATAAAACCGACAGACTCAAACAGCAAGGCGCAAAGCTTTCTGACGCAGCAGGCTGCTGCGGCCATACACGTAGGAGCTGGTGGCAGTGACCTCCCTGCGCCCTGCTCCACACCCGAAGGAGGACAGATTCTAGGAGTGTCCCCTACAGCACCATGTTGAGCATAAACAAGGCCGGGACTGAACTGTTCCCAGTCCCAGGCCCTCAGCAGTGTTAGCTGATAACCCCCAGCCCAGGACGCCAGCAGCCAGCACGCACTTGATACTCTTGAATTTCAGCTGTGGGCAGACCTTGGGTACACCCGTCCTTGGACAGCTTCCCTGTGTCCTCCCTGCTCTGTTTCCTGGGCGTCCATTCTCTCCATACAAATGTTTCTAACTCAGGCTGAACTGTTCTTGCCTCAGACCCCAGGAGTGGGGGACAAGATCGGGAGGGAGGGATCTGGCTCAGTGACCATCCTGAGGGCCTCTTCCCCTTTCTCTTCCACGTATAGATGAGTGGGCATAGAAGGCCAGGAGCAAAGTGATGGGGAAGGGGTGCAGGCAGGAGGGGAGGCAGGAAAGCCAAGGATGCCCTCCCTCTCGGTCTCCTCCTAGATGCACAGAGGCCACACCTAAGCCCCCTCCTCTGCCCCATGCGGATGGTGGCCTTTCCCACCAGGGTCTCCTCCATCCCAGCTCCATGGAAACCTGGGAGCACTTCTCCACGTTGGTCCTCAGACCCGCCAGCTGTGCACTGGGCCTCTGCAGGGGAGCAGGAGACTGGGGTGAAGGGAACCCCATGCCCTGTCCGGGCTCAGCAGCCACGGCTCTCGGAGAGTCTGGGAGAGAGTTTGGCCCCAGGCCCTCATGAGAGTTTTCTTTTATATTTATTAACCCACTTTCTCTCTTGGCCTTCGGAGCAATGAGGAAACCTCAGCCAAGGCTATTAATAGGCCGAAGCCGTCCCAGGGGAGAACAATGAGCTCAGACCTACAGAACAGGTGCCAAGCATAATAAAGTTCCCCAAGTTGCCTAAATATAGGCTGTAGCCGCGTTGGGGCCCTGAGCGTGGTCTGCCCATTGCCACCCAGCCCTGCTCCCCGGGCAGAGCTTTCCGCCACCTGTGCCAGACCAGGCCCTGCCTGGAAAGGACCTGCTGTCACCCACGTGTCCACCCCAGGTCAGACCTGGTGGGTGCCGCTAAGGAAGTGGGGGAGGGGTCCACAAAATGACATGCAGTATAAATGATGCCTGTAAACAGAGCGTTTAATAAAAAGGCGGTGAGGGAATTTATGGGCAACCCAAGGATCGTTAAAATTATTTATCTACTTACCTCCCTTGCTGGCTGATCAGTCTATTAATTATCTATCATATACTCGCTGATTTGCATTTCAGTGAAAGGACAGGATGAGGGCAGGTGAAAAACACAGAGGGGTCCGGGAACCAAGTGATGGGGACAGGTGTGGACCCTCCTCTCTACTGACCACAGCTCCCCAGCTGACACCCCTCCAGGCCACATTGCCGCCCATGGCTGTGCCCCCCACCCCTAGCCCCCCAGGCCTCCGAGATGCTCTGGTTTGAGAACCAGGTCGGGTGGAGCAGCATGTATGCTGGAAGGCGGCACTACAGGAAGGGGGCACGCACCTGTTTGCAGATGGGCAGCTCCTGGGAGAGGGTCCCAGCCGAAGGGGCCTGCAGACTAGCTCGAGGGAAATGTGGGCAGAATCTTCCTCGGGCGGATCTGACTTAACCCTGTGTTGAAAAGAGAATACATGAGAACAAAACCATTTCAATCTCTGAATATCTGGAGTGCATCAGACACACGCTCTCCCGTGCTCTTGATTAAAAATATCACAGGACAGAGTGTCATGGGAACCGCATCCTTTGAACACTGTGAGGAGAAAACATTAGGCTGGGGGGAGTTATAACAGGGAGTTATAATGAGGCGTCCCCGCTTACCACCTCAAGGCAGCAGATGCTCCCAGCTCTGCCGCGCCCCTGCAGTGAGACTCACCATACTGGACCGGTCCCTGGAATGCGAGGAGATGGGGGCAATAGGCCATGGGGTCTGGCTGGCAAGGGGCAGACTGATGGTAGCATGGCCCATGTCACCCATTCCCAACTCAGGCCCCAACTCTTTGCTCAGGTCAACAGAGCTGGGTTGGGGATAAATCATCAGCATCACCCCATTACCAGTTGGGGTTCCCCAGCACCAGGCTAGATTCCAGGTGTGTGGGGCTGACCAGGGGCTGCAGCTGGTGCTGACCTTGCAGTTTATCTAGACATTTAACCTCTCTCATCAAAACCTATAGGGCTCACCACAACCAGCTTTGGGAACCAATTCCTTGAAACAAATATCTTTTCTCCCTTCCTTCCTTTCCTCCTCCCTCCCTCCTTTCCTTCCTTCCTATCTATCTCTACATGATATCTACCATCTATCTATAGCTACAAGATATATCTTCACATAGCTGTAGATAGCTACATACATGCATATGTAGGTAGATAGATACATAGATCATATTGATTCCATTTTTCTGGAGAACCCTGTCTGATTCAGGTCCTTTACCTTGCACTGCAAGAGATTGACCCTGCCCCCTCACAGAACCAGAAATGTCACTGCCCCCCGCCCCCATGCTCCACCCAGCAAGCAGTTCCCACTCTCAGGGAAGGAGCTGTGCCCCTGCAGTGACATCGAAGCAGGAGGGAGAAGGAGGCAGCGAGGGTCTAGCCGTCTGCTTGGGAACGAGCCAGGAATGACCTGGCCCTCAAGTCTCTGAAGTGATGCCCCAGCCCCAGCCCCTGCTTCTGCCGGGGCCTCAAAATCCATCCCTGCCGTCAGAGCCAGGCTCCCCGCATTTGCAGGACAGTCGTCTCCACGTCCCCCTCCTCTGTGCATCCACCCAGCGGCCCCCTCTTCCCCTGCCTGACGATGGCTTCTCAATTCTGATGATGTATCAATAACTGCAAAGCAAAATGCCACAGTTAGCAGCGCTACTGTACTGTAACTAATCGTTTTTGGAATCGATTCGCAGGGTTGAGTGTGCGCGCAGCGAGGTGAGCCCACGTCCCCAAGGCTGCTGCAGCCCCCAGGAATTAGGCACACCAGGAAAAGTTCCAAGAGACAAAGAAGCGGGGCGGGAAAGGAAGGGAAGAAGGAGACCAGGAAAAGAGCAGATTTTTAAAAAGACGGGAACTGGAGATTCTCAGCTGTAATACAGAGAACAAGGGGCAGCAAGCTGCATCCCGACTCGGGGCTGGGTGAGGACATGGAGGGTGACAGAACCCTTCCTGGGATGGGGACAGACCCCCCCCTACCCCCCACTCCCGGTCCCATGCAGCCCACACATCTCAGACCTGGAAACTCCTCCAAGCATATGAAGACCTCAGGGGTCCCTGGGGCTCATGTACTTAAAAGATTTCATTGGTTTAATAAACCGTGTTGTCGCCTCTGCCAGGTCAGTCTTGGGCCGAGCACAGGAGAGGACTGCGGGGTGCTCTGTGGCTGCTCCAGCCTCCCCGGGGAGGGGAGATCGGGCAGGAGGGAAGGACAGGGGCTCAGGCAGGGCCATGCCTCTGATCATCAAGACTCTCAGAACCTTCTTCCTGCTGTAACACGTGAACCCTTCCTGAGATCCTAGAGGGAAACCGAGGCACGGAACCCTCGAAGAGCTCCCCCAGCCCCAACCGCTCAAGGCGCACAACCTGCATATTGGCACGTCTTGGACTCAAGTGAGCCCAGGGAACCTGGAGCCTGGCTTGTGACTGCCACGCTGTCCTCGCTCTTGCTACGGTGGCCGCTGGGTGACTCGGTTTCCCATCTGCGATGTGAACTTGCAGCTGTTAAAACAGCTGCCCCCTCTTGCACAGCACTCCTGCCCCCCCCCGCCCCAGGGCAGGACCATCAAAGGAGGCAGGACAGGCGGGGCCACACAACAGGGGCTAGTTTAGGAAAGTGCCAGAGCGGGGACAGGGGCCTCTGTGCACTTCCTGAGCACGAGTCCCAGGATGGAGCATTAGTGGGTCCAGTGCCCTGGGTTCCACGCATCACTCATTCACTCATTCATTTAGCCATTACCCCCTGGTCCTGTTTACCTCACCTCTTCCCACCCCAGATCCCCAGCAAATTCCCAGGCTGGACCCCCAGGGGCTCAGGCCAGAGCTGGGCTGTCTGGGCGTGGAAGGGGCAGAGAGCCCCAGGCAGGGGGGCCTGACAGTGGGAAATGGGAAAGGTCCAGTGACACCCTCAGGGCAGCGAGGGAGGGAGGGTGTGGCATCTAGTCTCTTCCTGCAGATAAAGTGCCAAGGCCAGGGCAACTTGGCCTGAGGTCTGCTGTTTACTTCACTTGCCCAGAGACTCTGCTTCCCACCGGCAATCCCTGGGGGTCCCTGTGGCTGCAGCATGTCCCCCGGAGAAGGGGGTGCTTGAGCCCAGGTCTTGAGCCACAAGATGCCCCTTGGACAAGCGGACACCCCTGCCAATTCTCCTACCTCTGGGAGCTACCCTGAGGCCAAATGTAAACATCTCCAGACCTCTGTTCATCCTCGCCTGCATCTCCACGCCTCTCCCGGGATTGCTTTGAGGGTCCGAGGGTCTGTAGTCCGGCCTGGCCGGGCCTGAGGGCTCAGCAGCCAAAGAGACTTAGAGGGCAGGGAGAGGTCAAGGCCCTACACAGGCTGCTCAGCGTTTTGGCCATGGAGGTCAGGGGTCATGATCACTCCTGAAGTGGGGTGCAGGCATTGGGGGCCTAACAAGGAGTCCAGACATTGGCGAAATAAGTAGAACAGTTTCAGGTTTTGCCTTAAATCTTTCCGGGGTACAGACTGCTTTCCCAAGTGGGAGAGTAGAGGGTGGAGTAATCCACAGTTCCCCAGGAGTATGCAAAACCCCAAGCCTGCCAGTAAACAGGAAAGGTGTGCAAGAATTGGGAGATTCAGAGTAAAGTAAGCTGCCACCTCAGCTCTCATGTGGACAAAAGTAGACGCGACTAGCAATCTCAGTGAGGGTGGAGGAGACGGCTGGTGGAGCACAGGCAGGTCCAGACAGTTGGAGAGCTGTGGGCAGGATCTGGAACATTCTAAGGCCAGCCACTCACAGACAGGTACCATCTCCAGTGCAAGAGTAGATGGGCACAGAGACCCACTCCGCGGCATCCTCTGCGATAGCAACATTTTCCGAACAACCGGAATGTTCATAAAGGACAGAGTGGATAAAGATGAAGCAGTAAATTCCTAAGACAGATTTCTACACACCAGATAAAAGGAGTAGATCAGAAACGCACGGAGGAGCTGCAAAAACACAAAGCTGAAAGAAGCAAGTTGCAGAAAGATGTCATGTATGTGCACTTTAAAAAGACGTAGAGGGACTTCCCTGGTGGTCCAGTGGTAAAGAATCCGCCTTCCAATGCAGGGGACGCGGGTTCAATCCCTGGTCAGGGAACTAAGATCCCACATGCTGCAGGGCAACTAAGCCCGCGCGCCACAACTACTGAGCTCACATACCTCGACTAGAGAGCCTGCGTGCCACATTTACAGAGCCCAGGCGCTCTGGAGCTTGCGCGCCACAACTAGAGAAGTTAAAACCCGCACACCACAACTAGAGAGAAGCCCGAGCGCCACAACTAGAGAGAAACCTGCACGTTGCAACGAAGACCCATCACAGCCAAAAAAAAAAAAGACACAGAACTATGATCTATTTATTGTTCATGGTTACATGTGTGCAAGTGTGTTTTCAAGGGACAAAAATGATGGACACCAAGTCGACGCTCAGAGCTACCTCTGGGTGTCTGCGTGGCGGGGGGACTGAGGCTGGGAGTGCAGAGGGGACTTGACCTGCATCTATAATGCTTCATTTCTTTTTTTTTTTTTTAAACTATGCAGTATAACTAAATGTTAACCATTGTTAATTGCAGGTAGGGAAATATTATATTTTACCTTAATTATCATA
Source organism: Balaenoptera physalus (assembly GCF_965194825.1). NCBI lineage: Eukaryota > Metazoa > Chordata > Mammalia > Artiodactyla > Balaenopteridae > Balaenoptera > Balaenoptera physalus. The sequence goes on from NC_138901.1 coordinate 10,284,631, forward strand.
TCTCCAAAAAACTTTTGAGACAAGCATGGTTAGATTATAAGCCCCTTGAGAGAGTGAGAGACCCTGATGACGTGTATGGTCACTCAGCTGGTAGCGCGGCGTTTTACACCCTCAGTGACTCAGTAGAATTCCTCGGCCTGGATGGCTGAACAGATGAATGACGCATGTGGCAGTGAGTCTGGAAGAGTCAGATCTGCCCTTTCCACTCTCCCTCCATTTAAAGGACAATAAAGTAGTCTAGAGTTGTTTCTTCAACTGCCCACTGAGGTTTTCTTTAGAAACCACCAGCCTAAGTAGGCAGGAAGCAGAAGCTGCTGCATTCTAAACGAGGGTCCTGGGTGTGGGGACGTTAAGTCCCCAAATGTTCTGGAGTCTAGACCATCCGTGTTTCCAAGAACTTGAGCTCTCACATTCCTCTCCCCAAAAAATGCAAGGGGAGGGCACAGAGCCTGGGGATCCAGTGACCGACTTCTGAGCAGAGCTTCCCCATACTGAGAAGGGTGCCATGAGGTCCTGGACGCTCAGAGGGCTTCTCCCGCTCCTTGGCAAGCAAACGTCTTCAAGCAGGCAAGGAACCCAGAGTGACACAAGAAGGGTCAGCAGGGTATCTGTTCTGTTATGAGGGGCCAAGTCTGCAAGAGAGCTGGAGACAAGCCAGCCCATGGCCAGAAACCCATTCAAGACGATTTCCCCCAAGAGCTGCCATCTGTCATCCACTGGGCTGCACACACACACTTGCCCGGGTCCTCCAGGGCTGGTATGCCATGGAGGGCAGGTGTGTACGGGGCTTGAGTGTGCCACGGTGGGCAGATGTGCCCCTGGCTCTGGCTTTGATCTTACACGGTTCCACTTACAAGCTAATAAAAGCTGCATGATCAAATTCCAGGTCATTACTCAAGGAAAGGGACCCTTCTGTGGTCACCAGCGATAGTTTCGAACCAGTTAAAATAAGCCTGGCGTTTCTGCGGGCTGCCGCCGTGCCCGCCACCCCCGAGGTTTCGGAGAGCCCACGCTCACAATGAGTAAGATGCACGAAATGTTAATGGAGACACTTAAATGCCACGTCGAGGGGATTCTGGTAAATAAGGCCACATGGAAGAGGCTGGGGGAGAAGACTCCTGAGCTAACCAGGAGGAAACTTCAATAAAAACGAGATTGGATTGAAAACAATTCACTCTGCAAGGGATGGGTCTGCTGGCAGAGCTGGGAGGGGTCTTCGGGGGAGCAAAACTATTTTATTTCCCATTAGTTCCCCTTTGCACGTGTATGTGACCCCTGCCGACAGCACCAGAATCTGCCAGGGTGACAGCACCCACTGAGCAGGCTGGGAGAACCAGGGTGTAACTTGCCGCGCTGGGGCACAGAGGCTCAGGCAGTGGTTTAGTGAAGGTGGAGGGTTGGGGGGCTGGAACAGAGCTGCAGGGGCGGGGGTGTCTTGGGGCTGAGAAGGCAGAAAGGCTTTACTGAGGGCTTGGCTTGTGCGGGGGTCACACTATCTGGCGGCTGCTCTGAGCTCTGTTGGGTCCTGTTTCAGGAAGATCAAATGTCACCCATGAGACAAACGGATAAGGTTCCAGAGAACATTGCCCAGCACCCGGGTCAGCAAGTAGACGGAGCCTGGTGAGCAGCCCAAGCTGGTCCTGTGTCGCTCAGTGTAAACTCGGGGTCAGTCCTGAGTCAGGGGCAACCCCACTGGGCCGAGACTTTGGCTGCTACCTTGGCTCCCAGCTAAGACTGTCTACTGCCCAAAGTTCTGCCTGATGCAATTGAAGGACCCCCAAAACAAGAAAAGGAAAAGAAGTCACCGGGCCAAACAGAGACTCAAGGAGTGTGGGCTGGGTGAGGTGCGCCGCACCCCAAGGCCACCACCGTCTCCCGGCACACCTGCTTCTGTCAGTCAAGCTTTACAACCAGAATAACAAACCTTGTTCCAGCTAGGGTTGCCAGATTTAGCAAATTAAATTACTGGATGACGAGTTAAATTTTAAATTTCAGATAAACAACAAATAATGTATTACACTTTTTTAGTATAAGTATGTATGATGCAATATTTGGGACATACGTATACTATCGATCATTCATTGTTTATCTGAAATTAGAATTTAACCAGGTATCCTGTATTTTTACCTGGAAACACTAGCTTCCAGCTGTCTGACTGCCCAGCCTAAATACACACACACACTGACATACATGCACACACAGGCATGCACACACATGCACACGTATACACGCACATCCTTCAAAAAAAGAAAGGAGCTAACACTTCACAAGGATCAACTGCCTGCCTGGTGCTTCCCCTCTGTTCTCTCCTTGAGCCCTCCTCCCATCCACCTCCCCCCCACCCACCACAGCTGCCCCATCATTCAGACAAAGAGACTGGGACACTGGGATTGTCACTCGTCCAAGGCCGCATGGTCAGCAGGCAGCCTGGTTGAAACTGCAGACCCTGGTCATTCTCATTCCAAAGTCTGCACTCTTTCCACTAAACCAGACCCAATGCGTCATATTTTAGATGTTTATCTCCAAACAAAATGGCCATAAGGAAGCTGCTATTGATTCTGCAGTCAAGCCAATGCACAGCATTTGAGGTCTTGGCTCAGGCCCATGCCAAGCTCTGACATCTGAAGATGCCGTTACAATCCTGGGAGGCCCCTGGTGGGGAACTTGCCCAGGACGGGGTGTGGGTGAGCACACCTGGCTTCCTTTCAGAGGGCTGGTGGTTTGGGTCTACCCGGAGAGCTCTGCTGGCAATCCCGGCCCGACCAAGTATGGAAAGCAACATTGGTGTGTGTGGCAGAGCGTTCTAGAAAAGAGGATCTCTCCCCTGGATACCGAGGAGGGGACAAAACTTGTGCCTTCCTGGGCTGAAAAGATAGACTTGAGATTGTCTGCAAATTGCCAAGGTGTCCCTGAACCCTCGACTTCCCCTTGTCAACTAGTTGCTTCCCAGTAAGTGGTTTTGAACCTTGCTATGTGGTTAGAATTGCAATCCTTTAAAAAAAGAAAAAGAAGAAGAATTGCAATCTTTGATGAGGCCAAGGTGAGTCACAGGGTGGCCTGTCTCGTCATCTACCTGGGCCGCCCTCTTGGCAGGGAAAGAGATTAGATCTGGCTGACAAATCTCGCCCTTTACAAGACAGTTATCACATCACACACTAACTCCCAAGTCTTAATCACTTGGTTTCATGATGATTTTTCTGAGAATGAAGGTTAAGCTTTACCACTTTGTCATATCTAGAAATAATTTTTCCCCCCTCCTTCTTTAAAAACAATTGTCTCGTGGATTGGAAAAACCTCCAGCACATCATTAGTCAGTCCCCCTCCTGTGAACTGCTTGCCTACTGTTGGCAAAGTTTATGAGAGACAGAAGGTCCTATCTGAGAGCTGTCAGCCAGGTCCTTGTAAGGACTAATTCCTGTCATGAGTGAAATAAAAGCATTCTGGGCCTGAAGATCTGGGTGGTCCAGGTGTTATTTGCTTACCCAGTGGCCAAGAAGAAACCCGGCATGGGGTTGAGGAGGCCACAAGGAAGAGGAGGAGACCGTCGTGGATCATCCAAAACTCCAACCCAGAGGACACCACCAATCACACGTTAAAATCCAGAAAACAAAACTGCAAACGAGACAGGGAGGTCTCTACCTGAAAATACAGCCAATGCCTCCTGCTTTCATTTCCACGATTAGCACCGCTACCCCTTCCAGTTTCCCTTCTCAATAATGCAGTCAAGAGGCAGTCAGAGTACTAATATTGTGATGTTTTTATTATTTGCCTGATGGAGTTTTATTGGAAAAATTTGTGTCAAGTGTTGCATCTTGAGATTTCCCTTGTAAGGAGGGAAGGTGTAGGGGGTCGGGGGAAGGAAGCTGCCGCTGGATTTTGGCTCTTCTGGAGACAGCCCCCTGGAAGGAGCTGGTTTAATTATAGGCAGGTGGTTGTTTTTTTATGTGACCTACTTCCCAGATGGTTTTCCCTGCATTTCATTTCTGCCACGAAGTTTTGGCATACTGGAGTCAGAAAGGAAGAACTGTCAAACCTGTGTCACCCCAAAAAAGGAGGGAACCTGGGAGCCTGGCGGGCCTCAGCAGAAGGAAAGAGACGAAACAGGTAAGAAGCTGGAAGTGAGAGAAGTAGGAAAGACACAAAACAGGTAAGAAGCTGGAAGTGAGAGAAGTAGGAAAGAGATGAAACAGGTAAGAGGCTGGAAGTGAGAGAGGCAGATGAGGGAGGCTCCTCCGGGCCACTCAGAAGATACACGGCAACCTCCCTGTACAGAACGCCTGGCTGCCAGAGCAGCGATTACCCAGGAGGCCTCTGCCCGGTTTCTGGGTACAAAGCTGAAGATCAGCTCGCTGGAGGGCCCTGGGCAAATTACTGCCAAGAGCAGCCTGGGCTGGCTGGTATGTCCTGTGGTGCTGGACCATTTAGGTGGCCTGTGGCTCCTGAGATGTGGGCAACTTCCCACAAGGCTGTGGTGGGTTTGCTGTCTGACCACTGCAAATGTGGCCTCTGGGGGGTGGTGGCTGGGATTCACTCCCCCACAGGGCCCCCTTGGTGCTGACTCTGGCCCAAAGCCACAGGACAAAGAGGCGCTGCTGGCAGCCCAGCCCGTCACCAGAATCAGGGCCCCATTTGCCCCAGCTGTCCAGCAGGACCCCAGATCTTCCTGCTTGGAGAACAGACTTGACAATGCTCATTCAGTCATTCTCCTGCCTTCAGGCAGAACCCTCTCTGACTGTCCTCATCATGAGAATTGGTACAATTTTTAAATGCTTCCCAGTAAGGAGCTCCCCATGCCCCGTCTCCCTTGGCAAACCAACACCACTGCCGGGAAAAGTCCTTCCTCTGATCTATCCCAAATCCTGCACGATGAACCCTGAGTTCACTCCCCACATCTTACCCTTGGTGGGTTTGGAGAACAGCTGCTTACCGCTCTCTGCTGAGTTGCCAATAGAGCCTTCGACATGAAAATACTGCACCTCACAGCTGTGAGCTCTGCCTGCCTGTTCTGTGCATATCTGTCTTTCCCCCTAAAACCTTGGAGCAGAATTGCTACTGTTTTTGCAGCTGGAACGGCTCTGAGGAGCCGCCCCACTTCTCTGTGTCACAGCATGGCTCTCGCCAGCACTAACAGGCAAGTGGAGAATGGATTCCTCACGGTCCTGGGAAGCCGCCTTCTAGGCACGTTCAGGGAATTTGGCACGTTCTGCCAGGAGCCCCCATTACAGCACCATCTGGTCCTAGATATAACTGGTGACACAGCTGGGGGAGGCCATCTCCAGAGGCACTAGGGTCCATGGAGAGGAAGCCCTCACAGGCCAGCAGTGCCACTGCCAATATCCAGGTGCCATGAAACACCACGCATATATTTGATTCATGGCCTTTGTTTTTCAGATTCAAATGAGCGGAAAAAGCAGGTGGGCTTAAAACTTATCGTGCTCAGGGGCTTCCCTGGTGGCGCAGTGGTTGAGAATCTGCCTGCCAATGCAGGGGACACGGGTTCGAGCCCTGGTCTGGGAAGATCCCACATGCTGCGGAGTGACTAGGCCCGTGAGCCACAATTGCTGAGCCTGTGCATCTGGAGCCTGTGCTCCGCAACAAGAGAGGCCACGATAGTGAGAGGCCTGCGCACCGCGATGAAGAGTGGCCCCCACTTGCCGCAACTAGAGAAAGCCCTCGCACAGAAACGAAGACCCAACACAGCCATAAATAAATAAATAAATAAATAAATAAATAAATAAATAAATAAATAAAATTAAAACAAACAAACAAACAAAAAAACCCCAAACTTATCATGCTCAAATGAGGTGCTGGAGCTCAGGGCACAGATGGGCCCCGTCATCTTCTAAAGGCGCATCCCCACCTACAAAGGTCCAGGGACCTCAGGGGCCCACCTCACGTTCTCCCTGTGTGAAACACCAACTCCTCAACGTCAGGGAAAGAAAACAAACACAAAGCCAAGAGGCTCTCTTGCCACTGCAGCAGGTCTTAGGGAGGTCACGGCCACTGAGCTGAAGCTCGGGCTCCTGCCTCCTCTGGACCCCACCCAGACACACCCCCTCAGCCGAGCCAGGACACAAAGGCACTTCAAGGCAAGAGGTAGAAACTTCCATGTCTACTTTTCCCATGGAGAGCAGGTAAGTTCTCATCAGAAATGTGCTGTGTGTGGGCCCTGCCTTGGCCCGTGTGCTCACGGAGAAGACACGTCAGGCAGATGGAGGGAGAGAGAGAGGCGAGAAGGAAAAACAGAGTTATGAGCATTTACCAGGTGCAGAGAACCCAAGCGGTGAAGACTAGAGGATGCCAAAGGCTTTAGGAATCTATGTTCTAATTCAGGAGCCAGAACTTACCTTCGTGACTTTCTCAACTTTGTATACGTGTCTACAATTATTAAAAACATGCAAAAGGTGACACAGAAGAATGTCGGTGTAAGGAAAGAAGAGGTGGGTACAGGTAGAGAGATACCAGGGGATATGCTGGCAAGGGTGGTTTCCAGGTGTGCCTCAGAAGTAGTGATAAATACGGGGGCAGGAGAAGAGAGGGCACCCGACCAAGAAAAGGAGAGGGAGAGGGAGAGGGAGAGGGAGAGGGAGAGCGGTTCCACAGAGCCACCGCCGTGAAGCTAAGGCAAGCAGGTATGGTCTCACCGAGACTGCAACGCTGAAGGGCTGGCGGAACATCCAATCCATTCAATGAGCTGGCGCGGGCAGCGTGCCCAGGCACAGTTCCCAGCACAGAGCCTGGCACCCAGCAAGCTCTTAATAAAAGTTAGTTCGCTTTCCCACGTGGAGCTGAACCGACTGGGGGCAGTGGATGGGAGAGTTAAGGACCTGGCTTCTAAGTGAAACTTGTTTTCCCGGGAATGATGAAATGCACGTCACACTGTGTCGAAAGGCAACGGCAGGTGAGAGTGAAGCCCAAGGGTTGGGATGGAAAGGAGACGGGCCCAGGTAAGCACCCACTGAGACAAGCATTCTTAAGCAGGGTCCACGGGTCTCAAAGCCCCGACTGCACCTGTGTACACACGTGCATCTTCTGGAGAGAGAATATCCAGGGTTGTCTTTGGGTCCTTAGAGGGGGTCTGGGATGCTTTGTGAGTTAACCGGCAGTGCTGTGTTTCCAAAGTCCTTTGCCTGGAAGCCCCCTTCCCAGCTCCAGCAATTGCAAAGCACTCAGGGAAGAATATGAGATTGGCTGGCACTGGGTGTGGACAACTGGCCCCACGCTCACTTGTCGCTCACTTGTCGAAGCCATTAGTTTGAAAGTAAGAAACAAGGTGTGTGTGGGGGGGAGGGGAGGCGGTAGTGTGCTGGAGGGCGGGAAGTTGGGGCTGGGAACCAGGCAGGCCTGAGTTCCATTTCCTGCCCTACCTTCCCTGAATGTGGGGCTTGGGCAAAGCTGTCAGGCTCCCTAAACCACGGGGCCATAGGTGTCAAATGGGGATTCTTGTCATTCCCATCCCATTGTCATTGGGATTGGAAAGAATGTGTGTGAAAGACACAGAACACCGGTGTGTAACAATAGAAGATGGTGATATCAAGATCTTGGCAAGAGAAATATTGGACCAGGACTTTTCAAAGAGGCTCCACAGGCATGGAGAGTTGATTCCAGTAGACAGCATTTCTTAGTACTTGGGTTAAGTCATTGCTGCAGCACAGATGAGGGACAGTCCCTCTCCCACTATCACCACTGACCCCAGGGCAGGTTTCCCTGGGATGGAGATCTGAGAGCTGTTTGCTAGGTGTCAACCATATCATGTGTTGAGGTTTTAAACCCCTCTCCTAGTCCAGCACGTCAAGTGATGGTGAGGGCAGCACATTTTGCAGCCAAGAAAAGAGCCTGTAATGGCAGCTGCGTGGCCACCAACAGACGTTGGCACCCTGTGGCTGCATGTGCCCGCCCACCTGGACCCCCTCTCCAAGCCTCCCTGTCCTGGGAGTTCACACCTCGTCGTCTTCCTGTGCTTGATGTTGCCAGGATTGCAGAAGGGGCAGTGCCCCTACTCAGCGCTCTTCTGCCCTGGCCAGAGACGACTGCTTGCTGAGAGCTGGTGAGAGAGGCGCATTCAGCCCGTGGCTGGTGGTGCATGGAATGATACGCCAGCGTGAGCCCAAGCCAGGCTTCATTAGTGCACAGATGCAAACAGCGAAGGGAGGCCAATTGTTTGGACAGTTTGCTGTTGAGCTGGCGAGACAGGATGAGAACTCAGGATCTTGCATTTCCAGGCTATTTGCAAATCTTCAGGTGCCCATTTCTAGGAGGAGCTGAATCACTCAAGTGCCTCTGTGGGAGCTGCAGGGAGAGGAAGCCCACTTCTTGCTGAGCCCCTCACAGGCGGGATGCTCTTGCTGCAGTGACAAAGCTGGCCCCTCCGCTGCGTCCTTCTACCTGCCATGCCACCCACACCATGCCATCCAACTATGTGGGGCCAGCCCGGGGACTGATGGGTGGTGGGGTCCCTCTCTGGACCTCCCCTTGGCAATTCCCCCTGGCAACCCCTCCCCTTCCTGAGAGAAAAGCATGTGGCTCACCTCCCGCCTGCTGGGGGCAGCCCCTCTGGTGGTGGGCAGGCAGCTGATGCTGGCAGATATCTGACCTGTGCCCTCAGCTCTGTGCTCTGAAAGCCTCCCCCCACCCGGAGTTCAGAGGGTCTGGGTGGACGGAGGAAGGGAGGCCCTTGGAGAGAGTCAGGGGTGTGGAGAGGGGAGAGCAGGCAGTCTTCCTGCTGCCGCGCAGCTATAACGCACCACCTGGCAGAGCGAGTCCGGCACCTGTAGGGGGCAGATGCTCATTCATCACCCTCGCAGCCCAGTCCTGGCTCCTCTGCCTCTGGGCAGGCAGAGAGTAGTGGGGAGGGCTGGGCAGCTGTGAAATGCTGCCCATGGGCCAAGGCAGGGTCACGGTCCCAGGGACTGTCCTCTGTGTGCAGAGAGGACAAGCCCCATAGTGAAGGCTTGTATCAAGGAAGAAGGGCACGCAGCCGTCATGTTTAGCACACCAGGTACAACCACTCTTTGTAGACAACAATGAAGCCTTTCAGGAATGCTGAAGCCTCAGCCGATCCCCCACCCTAGGCAACGGGCAACGGCCCTCCTGCCCATCCCTTCTGTTCGAGCTCCGGCACAGGGCAGGAGCAGGCAGGAGACGCTGACCAAGAACTGGCCACAGGTGAGCTGCTTCACGTGAGCCTCCCCAGGGGAGACAGAGTGATGGCTTCATCACTGGGAATTCCACAGGTGGGGCTGGGCAGCCTGTTGGGTTGGGCCTTCCTGGGCCCACGTGTGGTAGGAGGTTCAGGGACAACTTGGGCCATCTCATCAAAAGATACAGCTTTAACCTCAGAGGGACTTATCAGTGAGCCCAGTAAGATTTCAGGGAATCTACTTATCCCTAAATGTCGACTACCCAGTCATTTACATTTCCCCCAACCGGACGGCCCCTTGAGCTCAGTCCTCCTCTCGTTCTTGTAATAGGGACAGAGAGGGAGCTCGTTAGAAAGGTCACTCAAGACTGGCCCCTTCCCAGGATGTTACCACCTGCTGTCCCTCTAAAACAAAATAAAAGAAAATTTAAAAATAAATGAAAAGAACAACAAAAAAATAAGTACAGCTGCAGAGGTGCCTTCTTTGCCTCCCTGCTCTGAGCTCCAACCTCGCAGATATTTATTGTTCGTTCCCCCCTAAATCATTCCTGACGGCTGGACTGCTTGCACTCCATCACGAGGAGGGGCCGTGCGGAGCCGCAGTTCCGTTTAGCTTGCAGAAAAAGGAGCCTCCTAGGAAAAACCCACACGGGAGCTGTCCGGTGCTGAACTCCTGCGTGATGGACGATTATGGACCATCTGCACTTTCAGAGGGCGACAGATTTATAAGCAGGAGAGACAGCTAGAAGAGTGTCCATTACTATAACTCACTACCCTCTTCAGAGATATTCTAATCAGGCATCCTTTTCTCTTGCCAAAAAGCCCAGGTTAAGAACTGGCAAGAGGTGAAATCAATTCCATATTTCTGGGGTGTTTCCTTCCCAGAGCAAGGCTGTCAAAGGTGCTGGGGGCAAGGGTGTCAGAAGGCTGGGGTGGGGGACTGCTGGTGGAGGGACCCTTTGCCTGTCAAAAGCAGGTTCCCTGTCTCATCTCCCAGGGCTCCCCGTCTCACCTCGGCTCCTGATTTCTTGCAACTGGTGTTGAAAAGATAGAAGAGGCCAGTGTGTCTCTCCTTTCTCAGCCCCTGCACGGACCTACTTGAGATTTACTGACAACCAGGGATCACGCATGGGTGCAGCAAACATATCTGGATCTTTCCTGGTAGGCCATGCAGTTCGATATTTATGTGCATAGGGGACAGGAAAGGAGTACCTCAGTGGAACCCTGGGTCAGGCGCTGAGCTGGACGCCTCCTGTACGTTGATTCACAGTAATCTTATTCCTGTTTTACAGGTGAGAGAACTACAGCCCATGGAGGTGCATGACGGGGCCAGGTCTCCTGCCCAGGTCCATCCGACCCTCCCTAGCCTGCTGCCCGAAGGTCCAGACGGCAAGGCAGAGAGGCACAGGGAACTTCTCCCTGCCAGAGGCTGCTGGCCTTCTGAGGCCGCCCTCACCCCCCAGTGCCCCTCCAGCAGGACAGCGCCTAATGCTTCTCCAGTGAGCTCCCACTCCCTCACATGGCCCTGCAATGAGGAAGTGAACTGACCCACTGGGCCCCAGCTCCCAAGAAAAGACCCTTACACACAGACAAACAGCCCCCTTATTTCTTCTACTTCAGAGTTCATTTCTTTCTGCTTCAGAATTCACAGAGCACATTGACACTTACCTAATCTGACCACAGCTTTTGCATTAGATAAAAACATTTATTTTTAATCCCCATTTTAAAGATGAGGCAGCTAAGGCCCAGAGAGGTTAAGTGGCTTTCTCGAAGCCACACAGCTAAACAGCAGTCAAGCCAGAATCAAGCCCTCATCTCCTGGCTCTGTGTCCAGAGCCTTTCTGGCCTCTGCCTGCCTTCCCAGGAGGCTGCACTGAGCACAGCCACCCTTGAGAATTTCCTTCCATGGGGACCTGCCCTCTCTCAGGCTCTCCCTCTGTAATTTCTGAGCTTCTCTGCCGGATCCCACCTGCTCTGGGGAAGGTTAAATCACCCAGCTCACCGGCAGAGCCTTTGAGAACTCACCCTGGGTATAGGCTCTGAGACTCTAAACAAAGACCCTGAATATCAGGCAGTGCCCCCCTCCTGCCAGGACCCTGTCATTCTCTGAGAGGGCAGATCAGGGACCCATGCAATGATGCCCAGCTCAGCAGTATGACCGGCTGCCAAGTGTTCTGGAGTCAGGTCTCAACTGGGATAAAATCAGGCTGCCTCTGAGAACAGCAAAAGTTCAGCTTGTTCTTTTGTTTTTACTTATTTGTTTTTTTAAACTACAGTTCTACCTGCCTCACCCTGGGAACTCAGCTGTGGCCTTTTCACCTGGAAGAGCCTTCTGTTCTTGCCAAGCCCCCTGCATCCCAGTCTCGCATTTATTCCATCACTCACACGCCCGTGCAGACATTGAGGGCAGGACCCTACCTCACACTGGGCCGTCAGGAAAAGCATTTTGCAGGAGGTTGAATGTGAACTGACCTGGATCTTAAAGGGCATGGAAGGTAGTCAGGTGAGGAAGGAGGGTGGGAGGGCTCTGTCTTGTGATGCAATGTGGGCAGGAAGCATAGCATGCCATCCGTGTATGAAGCAGACAGGGAATAAGTTCGGATTGGTGAGAAAGGCAAGCACCCTCCCTTTTTTTTTTAATATAAAACCTTCCCATAGGCCTCTTGCCCTGTAGAGTTAGCTACTCTCTGCTGAGCATTCAGGGCCCAGGGCTGCCCCCGTGCAGGTCCCTCTGTCCACCACAGCAGATCTGATGGAGGATCTGCCTCTGGACCAGTATGTCCAATAGTTGGTGCCATCACAGAGATGCTCTGTGGCTGAGACTTCTCGTTTCATAGCCGCCACCACACGTGGTTTTCGGGCAACTGAAAGGTGGCCAGTGTGCCTGAGGACCTGAATTTTAAACTATTTCATTTAAATTCATTTGAGTTTAAATGGCCACTGTTTTAAATAGCCCAGCTCTGGAGGGTGAGCTGCTCAGACAGCCTCAGGGTCTCACGCTGCCTGACCCCACTGGCCACTGGCTGAGGGCAGGTGTGGCCAAGACCCTCATGTTCTAAAGCTTTGTTCTGGAGCCTGAGCCATGGGAGGGGCACGTATCTCTTTCCAGCCTGAGACATTTTGCTTCACCTGTGAAAACAGCATCCAATTGATGAATGGCCAGTGCCTGCACTTTGTGAAATTAAATTCTTTGCTTGGACAGGGCAGCATGGGGATAACCATGGCTGCCCAGGGACAGGGACAGGGCACCAGCGTGCTAGGCAGCAAAGGGCTCAGGATCCTGGCCCTGGCGGTTGCCACAGGAGGCCCAGGGGGAGGGCAAGGTGGGCAGACAGCTGCATCAGCAGGTGCCCCAGGCAGTGGCTGGAGGGGTGCAGGGAAGAAGTCAGGAACGCTAGTGCAAGAAAGGAGCCATGCAGCAGGGAGGGACAGTACCCACGTCCGCCCATCGTCACCCAGACCCTGGCCCCCAGGACACTGTCACCGCAGGTCTCTTCAAGGCACATTCACACCAGCTCTGACCTTCCCACCCAGCTCCTCCTGCCTCAGACACAGGAGAATTTATGGGCCCCTGTTGTTTCCAGCTCAGCTCTGCTCTCCATGGAAACCAATTCCCCTCCTGCTCCATTATTATTATTATTATCTTCCTTAATGCTCGACAGAATGCAGCATCCATTATGGCCATCCTGAGGACTCCCATAAAGGGCCACGTCCCCAAAGCCACCCCCACCCCAGCCAAACTCGTGCAGGCGGTCCCTTCCTCAGTGGCGGGGACGGCGGTTGGGGTGACTAAAGTGCCTCATCCTTTGTGCCTCTTCTCACCCAGTAAAAATTACTGCCAATGATATTATATGGTCATGCCGTAAACTCAGATCACCCCTGAGAACTTGCTTCATTACGGCCCTCACTATATAGTCCAGCAGTTACTCCAGACCCGGTGTCCTCTCCTCCTTCTCCCTGCAAGGAGGTTTACAGCACCCCTGGGGGCTCTAAAGAGCCGCCTCTGGTCCCTGGCTCTCAATCACAAAGCCAGGGAAGCCAGAGGCCACCCTGGCCCAATGGCCATCCCCTGGGTGCATTTTTGGGAAATGCAGAGAATCAGAATGAAAACTCAAGTGCCCCTGCCCACTTTTGCTCTAGATTCACTCCTTGCTCATCCCAGAAGTCTCCATCTTTGCCCTTCCACCCCTGTTCCTCCTTTAAAGAAGTGGCAGGTATGTTACCAGCCTCTCTGCCCACACCCCTAAGTCAGAGCCAGAAGACCACCCCTACCACACCTGCCCCCACTCAGAGGGTTGTGGGCCTCTGACTCTCCTCTCCATTTACAGCTAAGGAGTCAGGTTGTCCTGAAAAATGGGCCTTCAGATGAACCCCAGAAACTCTCTGTGTGTGCGTATGTGTATACCTGTGTTCAAGTGTGTCTATGTGTGTGTCCACTGTCTGCCCACCTGAGGTCAACTCCACCTTGGGATGGACCATTGCCTTCCCTTTCTCCCGTCTCACCTCCCCCACCATCCCTGCCCTCGGTATCCCATAGAGGGGCCAAGTGGTTTACCCTCATTTAGACGAAAGTAAAGAGTTTATTTAGGGTGTCAGGCTGATTTTGCTGCTGGGCTGGGGTTTCACCCCTTGCCTTGGATGGTTCTGGAATTGCCCTAAGACCATCCAGAAGTCCCCTTGGCTCAGCCTGGTTTTCCCCACACAGACTCCAACTGTCATTGCCAAAACCCCCTCTGTGTGCACAGAGATGCCCCCTGCCATGGTTTCCTTTGAACTCCACAGAATCTTGGATCATCCCCATAGATTCTTTAAATAGACAGGGTGAGGGGGTTTCAGGGGATGTTCAGGTTTGATGTCCTCCTCCATCTTTCACAGGTGGGATTTTCAGGGTGGAAGGAGGGGTCAGGCATCTCTCTAGCCCCCTGACTCTCATGAGTTCTTGGTTCTCAGACGGCGAAAGCCCAGCCCACGGGGAGGTGGCTGCCGTGCAGTTTTGGGGTCATGAAGTTGCGTGGTAGGTTTGTGCCCGGGGAGCCTTCTCTGGGCCTGAAGGTCCTGCGGTGCCCCCTGCCCACTGTGGCCCCTTTCTGAGCCCATTGTCTCACAGCTGGTACTGTCACTGGTCACTTTGTCCTGTTTTCACTCATGTTATCTCTTGGGTCCCTGGGTTATTTCAATCTAGTGTTTGATTGGTTGTTTTTTTTCTTTCCATGAGTGTGTGTCTTGTCTCATTAACCTGTCTACTTATACTTTTTAAAAAACTTTTAAAGAAATGTTTTTATACCTCACATCTGTATCACCCAGGCTCTAAGCCTCTATTTCTGAATATATACGAGGCGTGTCCACCCGATGGCCTCTTGACACACACACCCCCGTCCCAGGGGACCCAGCTCACCATGTGCAAAAAGCAAGAGCTGCGTGCAGAGCTCCTGTTTCTGCCATGGGACTCCCATTCATCTCCTCCTGAGTTCAACCTCAAAGTCTTTTCTTTGCGTTTTTACTTTCCTCTTCAATTCCACCTCCTTCCTCACAATTGGACCCTGGTCCCCACAGTGGCCCTGCCTCTGCCCATGCCATTCTGTCCCCATGATCCCACATCAGCAAGCTCTCCCTGCCCCAGAGCCTGGAGGGCTTCACTGCTTGGAGTCAGAGGGTGGGTTTCTCACCCCCATCGGCCCATGCAAACATTTCCCCCGTCCCTTTCCTCCTGCCTGCAGCTTGGGGTTTCACCACGCACCCGCTCAGCTTATGACTAAATGTTTTCACAAACTGCAGACTCCTGATCTCCAAAGATACTGGAAGCCCCCAGAAGACAGGCATGGTGCCACAGGCTTTCTGAATTGAGCTCGTGTGGCTGCCTGTCCGCCATTCCCATGGTTCCCTGGTGTCTATCTGCTGGAGACCATACACATTTTAGCTGTGGTCCTTCGTGGGCATTGCAGGGACGATCACAGAATCCCATTTCACTTCAACCGTAGTTCCTAATGCCCATGGGAGGGAGGAGGGTCCAAGACAACAGTATGGAGAGTCCCGAGGGGCTCCCGGGCTGGTCCTGCCCAGCCTGGCCTGGTCCCCTCCATAGTGACATCCACCCCCTGACTGACAGTCACGCCCTGCTGTCTTAGACTAGTCTGTTTTCAGTTCTGTCTCAGGTCTGAGCAATCCTGTGCCCAGACAGGGCTGTAGGCTTCATGAGATGCCCACCGCTCACGGGTAGCTCCAGGAGCAGGCTCAGGGCTTCTGGGAAAGTCAGCTCGGACCCCTGGCCCCGGAGGGCGAGGGAGTAGATGGTCACCCGAAGCCCAGAGCAGGGGAAAACCGGCACCCTCAGTGGCCTGTCCCCACCACCCGTCACCAACCCCCTGGGCCACCTCCTCATGCTCATCTGCTGCCACCTAGGTTTGAATCCTGTTTCCGAACTGGAAATCCTCCAGCCATTCAGGACGGGAAGGAGCCATTTGTAGCCCTTTTATTTTTTTACGCTGCTGAGCAAAGCAGGGATCAGGCAGAGCACAGCTGTTGGGAGGTGTTTTGTGATAAATCAACACAGAGCCCAAGGCGGGGAGGAAAGGGGATGAACAGGGAGTCCCGGGCGCTGGGAACAAAGGCCAGGTACAGGCCCGAGGCCAGCACCTGAGTCCCTAAGTTAAAATGAGGAAGAAGTAGGGGGAGGGCGTGGGGGAGGGGAGGGAGAGTCAGAGAGACAGAAACAGAGAGACAGTAGGAGACAGAGACAGAGAGGCAGAGGGACAGAGACACAGAGACAGAGGAGGGCGGTGGGTTGCAAACCCTATCATGGAGGAAATTGACCCTCAGAAGCCCCATTAAGATGCGGCTGATCGTCTCACAGCCTCAATAAGGGCACTGTCCATCATCAAGGAGTTGGGAAGAATGTTTTCTCTTCTCCAAAAGTGTTTTCTTTTTTTAAGAAGTTGCCATCCTGGCTCTTCTCATCGAGAAGCCCACGCTGGCCTCCCCAGGCATTGTGAGCTGCAATGGTTTCAATTCCTTTTGTTCCAGAGACACAGAACTGTTTAATTCTCATCCCTTAAATCAATACCTGATGTCATGTCATCCAAAGCCATTATTTTTATACCAGAAAAAAATGGAGACTGAGTACAGTCTAAAGAAGAGAGAGAGAAGGCAAAAACCACTGCTTAGGAGGCTGCAAGCAAAACTCCTGCTCAGAACCATCCAACCTTAGCATCACCCAACTGGCTCTGCCTGTCTCCTGGCTCTGGGACAAAAGTGCCTGGAGGGGAGGCAGAATGAGAAGAGGAAAGATCCTTGGGAAAAGAACGTGCCATGACCCCAGAGGGTTTGTCTGATAGCAAATGACTTCACCCCAAAGACCACACTGACCATCAGCCCACACAGATGAGAGTTCTACCAGGACAAAGCCCTCCACACCTTCTCTGACCCTCTCTCCCGTCTCCCCATCCCTCTCGCCCTTCCTGTTCCCTGGATCCTTCCCTTGACCTGCAGGCACAATCAACCTCCACATCCTCAGAGGAATCCTTTCTAGGACCTTCCCTCCCTCACGGCCACGCAGGTGTCTCCTCTCTCCCCTCCAACCTCCACATCGTCCCCTCCAACCTCCACATCGTCCCCTCCAACCTCCACATCGTCCCCTCCTACGAACTGCAATCCTGCTCTCTTCCCTACTCTCCTTTCAAACTTCCCTCATTGGAGATCCTTGGGAAAAGAACATGCCATGTCTCCAGAAGGGGTTGTCTGATAGCAAGCCCTTTTGTCTGACCCATCTCCAGTCCTGCCCCATCTCTCTTTTCTGTCACCTTTTACCTGTCATCTCTCAGTCCTTGAAATGGTCTCTTCCATCATCTTGTGCTGTTTCTACCCATCACCCCTTTCCCTCATCTCCAATGACTTCCTAAATCATAACCTTTACCTCAGACCCCTCTCCTCTCTCTGGAGATTGGTGTCATCAGTTGCCCAGGAGACATTTCCACCTGGAGACATACCTGAGGCGACCTCATCGGCACCTGGTCCTCCCCCGTGTCACTGTCCCAGCAATGGCCTCACCACCCTCCATGGTACCCAGACTACAAGCTCAAGCCACTTTAACCTCCACCTTCTCCCCGTTCCTCACACTCAGTGGGTCCCCAAGATTGTTGGAGCTACCACCTCTCTAATCTCTACCTGACTCCATCCGGGCATCCCCGCTGCAGCTGGCACCGTGCCTGGCATCTTGGAAGAGCATCTTCAGTGGTTAGATCCTGTCCCCATAGCTTGAACATCTTCAGTGCTCCCCCATTTCCTACAGATGGGCCTCTAAACCTTTAGGGGACCCTTAAGAGACCTCTCCCCAGAAAAAGGCACATGTGTACACAGAACTAAATTTTGCAACCATTTCAGGAGGCCCATGGATCAACGGAAACCCATCTGTAAATCCCTCGGTTTAAGGGTCTGTAGGGCTGAGACAGCTCTCCAGGGAGGCATCAAGGACCATCACATCTTCCCAGTCTCAGTTTCCTTATCTGTAAAATGACAGCAGTGACAGACCCACCTCAGAGGGTACGTGTGAGCCTGAGGATGCACGTGTGTAAACCACGTAGAGCTGTGCCCCACACAGAGCCCATGTCTTGCTCCCGACCAGTCACGCCAACTCGTCCTACACAGACACGCTGGCTTTCCTCAATGGGCTGGGCTCCTTTGAACCAGTGAACCTTGGGTGTTCCATTCTGTCTGCCTAGAATACACTCTGCTGGAGAACTGTCACTTGTCCTCCAAAACCCAGCTCAGATGTCACCTCCTCTCTGATACCTTCCTGGCCTCCAAGGCTGTTGGCCAGCGCCTCCTCAAGGCTCCTCGAGTTATTGGTGACGTACGGTGTCTGCCCCGTGCCCAGGAGCTGTACTGCAGGGCTGTGTTCAGCGGACTGGACTCCGAGGGATGGGGCAGCTGTGTCCTGGTTCTCACCTCGCTGGTGCCCAGGGCAGGTATTCAGTTTATGAACAAAGCACATGGAGCTCTGTTTGTGACCAAGGGGAGGTGCCTAAGACAGAGTCTGGGAGAACCACTGCACGTGACTTCTCTCTTTCACCTGCTGGGGGCCTAGATATAAACTATCTAGAAAGAGAAACAGGAGTGCACCTGTTGTCAGATGCACGGTTTATTGTTATTCACCTTAACATACGCCCGGCCCTGGGCCAGGAACAGCGCCCGTATTATCTCATTTTATCCTCACTCCAACCCCCTCTGCAGTCGTTATAATCATCACCCTCACGGTGGAGGAGACTGGGGCTCTGAGAGGTTAAACACCAGTCAGACTCTCGTCCCTGATGCCAGACCCCCCCGCACTGTCCGTGTGCGCAGGCCCCTGTCCGCACTCCCGGGCACAGCGCCCCAGCCTCCGAGGCCTGGCTCCTGCTTCCTGCTGTGGTGTTACCTCCAGTGATGCCAGGGACCGAGAGTGCTGTTTCCCAACGCCCCTTGCCTGTGCTCGCGCTCACAGGCATCGCGGTCATCCTGGAAGCTCCTCCTTCCTGCTTGCTCCCGTCTGCTCCTCCTCCAAGTCTCAGATCCCCCAAGCCTTCCCCGAGCACCCCAGACTCCAGCAAGATTGCCTTCCCTGAGTTCCATGCTGCCTGCGGCACGTATCTGGAACTTACAGTCTCCTGTACAGTATTGGGATTTTCCAGAAATCCTGCCCCGGTTCTTGTTGTTATACTATTCAACTGGTTCTTACAGAAAAAGCAAGACTTGCTATTTCTCACACCTGCCGATCTACCTGCACCATATCATAGTGACGCATTTCTCCTCATCACTCTTACCAGTGAGTTCAGACCCAGTCACCTGCATTTCTTCATTTGCCCTGTAACAGCCCCTTCTGTTCTTTTTTTTTTTTTTTTTTTTTTTTTAATTAATTAATTTATTTTTGGCTGTGTTGGGTCTTCGTTTCTGTGCGAGGGCTTTCTCTAGTTGTGGCAAGCGGGGGCCACTCTTCATGGCGGTGCGCGGGCCTCTCACCATCGCGGCCTCTCTTGTTGCGGAGCACAGGCTCCAGACGCGCAGGCTCAGTAATTGTGGCTCACGGGGCCAGTTGCTCCGTGGCATGTGAGATCTTCCCAGACCAGGGCTCGAACCCGTGTCCCCTGCATTAGCAGGCAGATTCTCAACCACTGCGCCACCAGGGAAGCCCTCTTCTGTTCTTTTAAATCCCAGTTTCTCAGATGGGACAACTGAAGTCCCAAAAGCTGATGCCCCCTGACCAGCACCCCATGTAAACAGGACAGTCAGGGCAAGGGGCCTCATGCTCCGGTGTCCAGGCTCCCAGGAGCAGACTCTCTTCTGTGGAGGTGAGCCTTCAGCCCCATCCTCTCTCCTCTGAGTCGGCCCTTCAACTTCACCCTGTCACACAGAACAGTCTGGCCTTCGGGTGCACCGCAAGCCTCTACCTCCCAGCCCAGCCCTGCAGGAAATGGGCTCCCAGGGGCAGCTCATTCACCAGGACGTCCAGAGGGACATGGCTCTGAACAAGGAAATGCACATAATGAATAACAATGGAGAATTCTCTGGGGCTTTAGGGCTATATTGGTGGCTGCTGGCCTTTAGGAGGCAATTAAAAAGGCACAATAAAAAAGTGAAGTGTTCCTATTTCTACAGTCCTGACTCTCACGCTGTGGGGAAGAGCTGCGTCATCCCAGAGCCTCCTAAGATCAGGCTCAGGGCTAGAACCTTTCCAAGGAGAGACTGTGCTTACTTGGCAAAAATGTTAGTAACAGCTGGGATAGAGCCACAGGTACTAACAAGCTTCCCTTCATATCCCCAGCACCATCCGTATCTCCGGAACCCCTTCTCAGGGCCTAAGGTGCAGGATCCTTGACAGCCTCACTGAATCGGGGCATCTGCACCCTTGCATGTGAACTGCATGCATAACTTCACACGCTCCTGTGTACATATGCATGTTCAAGAAAAACGCGTTCATAAGTCAGATTAAGAAAATGCACTTGTATTTACTGTACACATTCTCTCTCATACACACACACACACACACTTCTTACCCACATCCTGCCTCTGAAAAGCAAAGAAACTGGCAAATATGTATATTCCTTGCTACGTGTTCACACCTCTCCCGTGTGTTTGCTGGCACGCCCCTCCAGAAACCTTGCAATGGAGTGGAAGGAAATGGGGTTTCATCTTGATCAGCCCAGTCATCCCCTACAATGGTAGCAGCAAGGACTAGGAAGGCGGTTTTGTAGCTATTCACGACGCTGCAGTGAGCAGAGAATACTTATTAAAGTATTGTGACACTTCCATTATTGTAGTCTGTGAAATTTCTCTTCTTCCGTGGAATTTCAGGGAGATTGGGGTGAGATGGAGAACAGTTCCCGTGAACAGCTTTTCCAGAATTGCGTTTGAAGCCGTCATAACTCACCTCCCTTGAGCCCTACCACCATTATTATCCCAAGAACTTCATTTATGTAAAAGGTGCTCTCCATCTGCATCCATTTTCAGCAGTCTATACTCACAGAGAGGTCGAAATACACCACCTAGTAGTGAGATCCATGAGTATAGACTTCACCATCCTTTCTGGAATTAAAATTGCTACGTGGGTCCCCAAGCATTTCATTGCCACAGAGGGAAAATTCCTGTGTGACAGCTGCTTTTCCCATGAGCCCTGGATACAAAGAAGGAGCTACAGCTCGCTTTGCCCCTTCTTCTCTTCTTCACCCGTGGGCTATTATATGATTTTGGCTGTTTGGTTTCTGGAACATTTGGAAAACCATTGGTTCTCAAAGTGAGGTCTCTGGACCAGCAGCATATGTGTAACCTGGAGGGAAGGTCGAGCAGCTGACGACTGGGCCTGTCCTGGAGTTTCTGATTCAGTAGGTCTGGGGTGGGGTCTGAGAATTTGTATTTTTAACAAGTTTCCATGTGATTCTGAAGCTGCTAGTCTGGGCACCACAGTGCAAGGAGCACTGACCCAGAGGGACTCAGCCTATGATGGCACAGCCCGTGTTGGCCTGAAAGTTGGGGTCTGGGTCCTAGTTTGGCCCTAACCTGTGTGACCTCAGATAAGTTGCTTGGGTGTCTTCTTCTCTTGAGTCACATTTTTTTTCATGAGTGAAATGAGCGGATTGGGTTGGATGACCATGAGGGTCCTTTCAACCCCTATGTTCTATGGTTCTAGGCACTGCTGAAACACAGCAGTAACCAGTACCCGGGGTACTAGGGGTGACACAGAGCCTGTTTTACTGTCCCCCATCCTTCTACCGGCTCTTATACCCCCTTCTCCCCCCACCTCCTGATGCTAAACTTGAACACAGTAGAATCTGTTTTGGGAAACAGGCAGCCAGCAGCTGCCCTCCACGAGCCCAGCTTCCCAGAAATTAAATCTCAGGCTTGTTTCTTTCCACATGGGGAAGGCCTCAGAGGGCTGGGTCCCAAGCTGCCCTCGACACACTGATTTTTAGAGTCAGTATAAAGATGACATGTGTTCCCCCTCAGGTTTCCCCTGCCACACGGGGCAGTGTGACTTTACAGCATGTCCCAGCACATCTCAAAAGTGACCCAGTCTGGGGTGATTAGAGGGAACCCACATGATGATGAGGGTGTAATCATTGGTGCTTCCCGACACAAGCCGGGCACTCAGAAACCAGGAGATGGAAAAGCTTGCAGTTTTCCATGACGGCCTGAATTTATGAGATGAACGAAAAAAAAAAAAGGAAAAGAAAAAGATGAAAACATCTGTAATGAACATCTGGGTTCTGTTGCTAACCATGAAAGCAAATCCCTCAGAGTCAGCATGTTGGAGAGGGCTGGGAAAGGGTATATTTATAAACAACTGCAATATTTAAATGGGAAAAAAATGCCCCAGCACCACAACTTCCTGTTTTAAACCCTTTCAGGATGGCAAGGCATTGAGTTCAGTTCTGTATCTGAGCCACAAGGGAGATGGTTATACCCGCAAGTCAAGCTCTGGACTCAAACTGGTATGGTTACAGCCTCTGGATTTGGGCAGTTGGTTCCCCAAAAAAGTCATTTGAAGAAAGTGTGAAAGGCACCTCTGCGTGTTTGTGGGTGTGCATTCATGCACCGGGGAGGCAAGCGTGTGCACACACGCACACGGGTGGCTGGGTGTGCACAGTCATTCACACAAGTCCGTGTGTGGGTGTGTGTAGAGTCGTGCTCACAGGCGTGTGTACAGTGCATCTGTGGGCCCGTGCACAATTACACAACAGCTGTGTGCCTGTGTCAGTGTGTGCATGTGAGTGTACATGCACGGAAATGTCCAAATAAAAAAGTTTACATATTTGCAGGCTACTCTTTTTTCTTGCAGCTTCCTTTTTTTTTATCTCCTCACGCTTTTCAACAGCAAGACCCCCTCCACACCTTCCCATAACTAACAAATCTGTCTCCAAGTTCTGGCCTCCTCAGGTGTAACTAATGTGACTTTAGAGGCGTCGTCCCTGGGCGACCAGCGACTGGGGCGAAGCATCAGGGAGGGGAGTCGGGAGCTGGGTGTGAACAGTCACCTCTGCCCTGCCCTCACTGCCTGTCCCTCGGGCCACCTGAGCTGTGCACACAGGGCGTTAAGGATCCATTTCTCAGCCTGAGAAGCGGCTCCTGTCCCTCAGCGCATCAGGGACAGAGCCCCGGGATGCATCCCCTTCAATCCTTGTCCGGGTTCTGGGCTCTTTGCATAATAGTCTTAATAGGGAGAGGAGTGGAGGGCCTGTGTGCCCTCATGAGAGATGCTCCCTGAAAATCCCTAGCCAGGGCCGTGGGAAGAACGATTTGCTGCTGGTGGCTCCTAATGTATGGAAGTATCTCTATCAGTGGATGCAGGTGACGTCCTAATACGAAAGAGATGAGAGAAATGGCATCCATTTGGAAAATTTCACCTTTGTCCCCCGGGAGCTGGGGCGAGAGGGTGTCCTCGGTGGTCTGCCCCATCCTCCGGGTCCTGGTGAGCGGGCGGTTTGCCAAACCAGTCACCTGGCATTAGAGGCAATGAAAACCACACACTTCCTAACCCTGTTGTGTGGTTCGTGTTTAGGGCTCTTGCTTTATCAGTTTTTATTTCGTGTAATATTCATCACACTGGTTTATTTATGGGGCTTTCGTTGGGAAGTTGTTTTTCAGGCCTGGTGAATAAAACATTAGCCTTTGCGGCTTGTCAGGGTGACTGCAGCTCCTCTGATGTCAAGCTGACGAACTGCCTTTCTTTTTTCCCAACGACTGCACTTTTAAAGAAATTTATTTGTATTTTGTTGGGCGTTTGTTGTTCTTTTCTCTTTTGGCTGGTGGATGTTGGTCTGAGTCGGGATCTTTTCTGTTCTGATGAAATGCTAAAACCTTCACTTGCTGAGAAAGGTAATACGTTGAGCAGGAGGGGTGAGGACTGAAGTCCTGGGCTGGAGGAGAAACACCCTGAGAATCCCACCGCTCAGCGGGCGTGACACTCTCCCAAAGCACATGCTGATGAATGAGGGACTTCTCAGTCATGTGGATAAAGGGCCAGAGCCCCACCTAGAGGAACCAAGGGGATGCTGACCCAGCTTCGTGTGTAAGGCACTGGGGGCGGGGGTGTGCAGTCCAAAGTCCCAGTGAGAGTCACGAGAAAACAATCTCAGGACGTTAAAAAAAAAAAAAAAAAAGCCAAATGCGGCTTTAAGCAAACTCCAAATAAGAAAATCCACATTTACGATAAAGAAAACTAGGGTGAGAAGATTCACTTTACAATTGGATTGTCATAGTATTTCTCCAGTAATTCTTCTAAGTCCATTTAAAATGTGGATTACTTTACATGACTTTTCAAGTTTCATTATGAAGAAGGAAGGAAGGAAGGAAGGAAAGTAGGAAGGAAGGAAGGAAGAATCTGGCAAGGTAATGCTGTATTTCACATTAAAGAGTGCCAAGTTTTTCTTTTTCTTTCTTTCCAGAAAACAAGAGAGGGGCTTAGAAGACCTCAATCAATAAAAACCCAGCCAGATGCTGGTGATTCACTACAGCTTGTCTTTTGGCAGAGGCCTAGCCTGGCCATCTCTTAACTGAGACCAGACTGGTCATCCTCACCAACAGCACAGAAGCTCAGTGGCTCTTTCGAAACTGGAGGAGGAAAATGCGCCTTAACTTCTTGGGCAAGACCACCATTGGACCAAAGACATCTGCTTCCCTCCTTGGTTCCTCCAGGGGATCCAGGGTCACTTGGGCTGGATGCAGATGGATAATAAAGGCTGCCATTTGTGGGGTGTGGACTACACATACGGTAGGCAGTAATCATCCCCACAACCCCACGAGATGGGCACTATCAACCAGTCTCACAGATGAGGAAGCTGAGGCTCGGGAAGGTCACACAGAGGAGAAAGGGGAGAGGATCTGGACACAGAGCCTGCACTCCTAGCTACTGTACTGGTGAAGCTTCCTCCTCACAGGGTTGCCGCCCTGAGCAGGACCAAGGGATTGATCCTGCCCCTCTCCTTTTGGGTAGTGATGTGAGATGCCGGGAAGATGCCTGTGACTGGTTCATTTCTATAGAGAAGGAAAACACTAGAAATGGCAAATCAGATCTCCAAGAAGTTTTTAAAAATTGGTTTAGAGGGCTTCCCTGGTGGCGCAGTGGTTGAGAATCTGCCTGCCAATGCAGGGGACACGGGTTGGAGCCCTGGTCTGGGAAGATCCCACATGCCGCGGAGCAACTAGGCCCGTGAGCCACAACTACTGAGCCTGCGCGTCTGGAGCCTGTGCTCCGCAACAAGAGAGGCCGCGATAGTGAGAGGCCCACGCACCACGATGAAGAGTGGCCCCCACTCGCCGCAACTAGAGAAAGCCCTTGCACAGAAACGAAGACCCAACACAGCCATAAATAAATAAATAAATAAATAAATAAAATAAATAATGCAACTATAACATTAAAAAAAATAATTGGTTTAGAGAGCTACACGGTCCACTTCAGAGGTGCAGGCAGAAAATGAGGATGCTCAAGCACATCAGGGCTCTGTGCTCAGGGGCCTGAGGCCAACACCCCCTCCTCCAGATTTCCAGGGCTCAAAGCCTAATGGAGAAATGCACATGCATTAAAAAAAAATTCCTTGAATCTTAGAGTCTTAGGTATTCTCAGCTGGCTAGTTTGAGTCTGGGTAAATGAAAAACATCCCGAGTGCCAATGAGTGCATCCTTAGAAGAGCCTACCATGCCCAGCAGCTTTCAAACAAGCTCCAGTGACTCCTGTCTCAAAGCATCCGTAAAGCAAGGATGACCGAGAGTCTGTCAGCTCCTCTCATGTGCTGGAGCTGCTGCCCTCTCTCTATTCTCCTTCCTAGCCCAGTGTCTCAGTAGCTTTTCTACATAGGATTTATCCACTTTGTCACCTTCCATTCAACTCTTCAACCCACTCCAATCTGGCTTCTCTCCTCACCATTCACTCCATCAAAGCGCTCTTGCCAAAGTCACCTTGACCTCCTAACATTGTGAAATGTTGAAGTCATGGTCACTTGCTGTCCTCAGACCCTATTTGACCACCTCCACCCTCCTTCTGGAACAATTTCTTTTTGTGGGTTTTGTGACATGATGCTGGTTGTACCTTGCTTCTAGGGCTGATTCTTCTTTGCTTTTTCTGCCTGACTCTAAATGCTGGAGCCCCTCAGAGCTCCAGTCTAACTGCCTCTCCTTCTTTAACCACAGTATTCCTCTGGAACCTCATCCTCTTCACCTTGTGTTTTTTGAGAAGTTGGTCTATTTCTTCTAATACTACAAACATGCATAGAGTTGTTTGTAGTATTTCCAGATTATCTGTTTAATGGCTGCAGGGACTATAGTGATATCCCCTGTTTCATTCCTGATATTGGTAATTTGTGTCCTTTCTCTTTTAATCTTTGCCAGTCTTGCTAGAGTTTTATCAATTTTATTGCTCTGCTCAAAGAATCCGCTTTTTGTTTCATTGGTTTTTCTCTACTGCTTTCCTGTTTCAATTTCATCCATTTCTTCTCTTTACTATTTCCTTTCTTCTGCTGGCTTCGATTTTTTTTTTTTTTTTTTTTTTTACTTTTCTTTTTCTAGTTTCTTAAGGTAGGAGCTTAGATTATTGATTTGAGAATTTTTTTTCTAATATAAGCATTTAGTGCTATAAATTTCCCTCTCAGTGCTGCTTTAACTACATCCCACAAAATTTGATATGCTGTATTTTCATTTTAATTCAGCTTTAAGTATCTTTTAGTTTTCCTTGGAGACTTTCTCTTTGATCTGTGAATCTAGAAGTGCCTTCAAATACTTTCCAAATGTTTGGAGATTTTCCTGTGATCTTTCAGTTATTGATTTCTAGTTTGATTCCATTAAAAACAAAGAACATATTCTGCATGATTTCAATTTTCTTACATTTGCTGAGGTTTGTTTTATTACCTTGGATATGGTCTACCTTGGTGAATGTTTCCATTTGAAAAGCATGTGTATTCTATTGTTGTCGGGATTAAATGTTTTATAAACAACTATTAGATCTGTTGGTTGATGGTACTGTTTGGTTCTTTTGTATCCTAGTTTACTTTCCATCTAGTAGTTTTATCAATTGCTGAGAGTGGGATATTGAAGTCTTTAACTGTAATTGTGGATCTGGCTATTTCTCCTTACACTTTTATCATGTTTTGCTTCATGTATTTTGAAACTCTGTGCTTGGTGCACATACATTTGGGATTGTTATATCTTCATACTGTATTGACCCTTTTATCATTATGTAATGTTTCTTTTTGTCCCTGGTAATTCACTTTACTCTGAAGGCTAATTTATGTGATTATAATATTGCCACTCTTGTGTTTTAAAATTAATGTTTGAATCTTTTCCCATCTATTTACTTTCAACCTACCTATATCATTATATTTGAAGTGAGTTTCTTGTAGCTGCATGTAGTTGGGTCATTTAAAAAAAAAAAACCACTCTGCCAACCTGTCTTCTAAAAATTCTCATTGTTTTAAACTTTATAAAAATAGTATGATGCTCAGAGTAGTATTTGGGAGCTTATTGTTTTGTTTTTTAAACTTATTATGTAGCTCAGATTCATCCATATTGTTGCATGTTGCTGTAGTTC
This sequence comes from Balaenoptera physalus, assembly GCF_965194825.1. NCBI lineage: Eukaryota > Metazoa > Chordata > Mammalia > Artiodactyla > Balaenopteridae > Balaenoptera > Balaenoptera physalus. The sequence goes on from NC_138901.1 coordinate 10,311,813, forward strand.
AGCCGTCTTGATTTCTGCATAATATTTCATTGAAGGAAAAGACCACTGCAGGACTTCCTGGTGGCACAGTGGTTAAGAATTCGCCTGCCAATGCAGGGGACACGGGTTTGAGCCCTGCTCCCAGAAGATCCCACATGCCGTGGAACAACAAAGCCTGTGTACCACAACTACTGAGCCTGCACTCTACAGCCCGTGAGCCACAACTACCGAGCCCTCATGCCACAGCTACTGAAGCCCGTGCACCTAGAGCCCGTGCTCTGCAACAAGAGAAGCCACCGCAATGAGAAGTCCGCGCAGGGCAACAAAGAGTAGCCCTTGCTTGTCGCAACTAGAGAAAGCCCACGTGCAGCAACGAGACCCAACGTAGCCAAAAATAAATAAATAAATTTATAAAAAAAAAAAGAAAAGAAAAGACCACTCTCTAATTCATGGGCATTTTGGTTGTTTCTAGGTTTTTGTTATCATGAACAGTAATTCTACAAACACTCTTGTACATGCCTCTTACTGTTAGACATATGCAAATATTTCTCTTGAGTGTAGATGGAGGAGTAGGATTGCTGAATCATAGGGTATGGGAATGTTCAAATTTGAGAGATAATGCCAAACTTTCTTCTAAAGGGCTTGAACCAACTTATGCTTTCCTGAAATGAATAAAAAGCCTAATGATGCTCATCCTTTCTGACATTTGGATCTGTCAGACTTTTTAATTTTTGCCAATCAAATGGGGGTTAAATTCTTCTCACTGAGGACGTGATTTACATTTCCCAGCTCCTTTATGAGGCTGAACATCTCTTTTTATGTTTATTTATTGTATATTTCCTTTTGTGTAAAATTCTTGTCTTCTGCCTTTTTCTCTTTCGTACTTTTCTTCTTGATTTGTATTGGTTCTTTCAGTGTTCTTGATACTAATCTTTTGCCAACTGTATGGACAGCTAATATTTTCTTCTAATTTGTAAATAACCCAAGATCCACCTATATTTTCCTCTAAGAGATTTTTGACATTTAACTTCATTCAACCTGAGTTGATTTTCAAAATATGATGTGAGGTAGTGATCCAGTTTCATAATTTTTATAGAGTAATGACACTATTTTTTCCAACTCATTTTATTAAACAACCCTTCCTTTAACCAATGATTTGAAATGCTATGTCTATCATAAACCAAAATTCCATGCATCTGTTTCTGGGAATTTGGGGAATTGGTCAATCTTTGTGACAATATCACATAGTCTTAATTACTAGAACTTTGTAATGAGCCTTGATATGTGGTAGGAAAAGTACCCACTCTGCACTCTTCTCTTTAGAAGGGCACTGGTTATTCTTGGTCCTCTACTTTACTGTATAATCATATTGCCAAGTTCCATGAAAAGTTCTGTTTGGATGTGGACCAGAATTGCATTGGCTATAGTCAGGATAGATCAATATGGGGAAAATGATATTTTAATGATATAAAGTCTTTCTTTCCTTTATTAGAACTCCTTTACTTACACTTAGTAAAGGTTTATAATTTTACCTTTATAAGTCTTAAACATTTAAAAATTTATTTTTAATTAAAAAATAAACATTTTTATTTACAAATGTACTTGACATTTTCTGATACTATTATAAATGGTATTTTTCTCATTAACTGTGTTTCCTAGTCTGGGGTTTTTTTTTTTGTTGTTGCTGGTATACAGAATATAACTTATTTTCATATATTAATCTTACATCAGCCAACTTGCTAAACCCTCCAATTTCTAAAAGATTTTATGTAGATTCTTTGGGACTTTCTATGTAAACAACCATATCATCTGAAAATAATAACAATTTTTTCCTTCCTTTCCAGTCCTTATATCTTTAGTTTCTTTTTCTTCTTCTATTGCACTGTCTAGGACAATGTTTAATGGGAAATTTTGTTATGACTTCACATTTGAATGACAATTTGGCGGCATATAAAATTCTATGTTCTAAGTTCTTTTTCTTTTGTACTTTGAAAATATCACCCCATTGTCTTCTTGCATCTGGTGTTGCTGTTGAAAATCCTGAAATCCCTATGATTCTGGTTCTTTGTATGTGATCTTTTCTTCTTCTCTGGAAAACTTTTAGATCTTTATCTTTTTTGCTCTTAAATTCATTGTAAGTGTGTAGGTTTGATTCCCCACCCCACCTCTGCCCCCTATCTTTCCTTTTTGGCAATCTAATAAGACCTTTTCAACCTGGGACCATTCATCCATTGTTTTTAATCCCAGAGATTTTATCTTCACATTTTCTTCAAATATATCCTCTGCTATATTTTTCTTTTTCTTTTTTTGTGGGACTTCCCTTACTCGGATGTTAGTACTTTAACTTCTTTCTTTCTTGGGTTATAGCTTTTAAAAAACATTTTCTTTGTGCTTTTCTTCTTTTTTGGGGGGCAGATATATCAAGCTGGTCCTTCATTTCACGAATTCATTCTTCAGCTGTATTTAGTATTTATCCCCTGCACTGCTCTTTAACTAAAACATTTCAATACTTAACACTTCTGCTTGGTTATTTTGTATATTTTCTTGTTCTTGTTTCACTTTGTTTATAACGTCTTCTATCTCTTTTAGTATGTTTGTTAAGCTGAATTTTAAAATTGGTCTCTCTGTTCTAGTATTTCTGCTTCTGATGGAATCTGGAATGATCTGTAACACAAGTTTGTTGCCTTTTTTTTTTTTTTTTTTTTTTTTAATGCATGTGCTTCTCAAATGTCTTGTTATTTTGCCTGTGAGCTCATTTCCCTCTGGTGGAAATCTGCTACTCTGCCCTGCAGTCCCTCTGGAGGAAAGCCAGCCCAGGGAACCCATGTGACCTTAGGGGTGGTGGTGGATGCTCTGTCACTGGATAGGCTCCAGAATATCATATCAATCACCGTTCACTCCACCAGACTTCCCCTTAGGTCAGAGCTGCACCTTCCCCCGCTCCAGAGAGAAGCAGCATTAGGATGAGCCCCCACCCCCACCCCCACCACCTTAGCCTGCACTAGTATGATCTCCAGGTAGTCTGCAATGAGAGTGGTGGGAAGTGACTGCTGAGGTCAGGTGGTCCACACCTGTTTTGCTTGGCTCCCCATGAGCACAGGGCTCTTTGCTGTTCTGATGTTAGGCCACCTGCACGTGAACTCTGCGTGGCCACAGGTGTGGGGTGTGGCCACAGGTGTGGGGCAGGCCTGTTTGTCCCAAGGCAGTGGTAGCAGGACCTGGGATAAACTAGAGCAGATCTCCAACAGTCCCCTTCACTCTGCATTCTCCCACAGCTATGCTCAGCTGCCTCCTGCCTCCAGCCAAAACCCCAGCCTCACGCACATCGATTTGAAACCCATCTAACTCCCAGCTCATCAATTTCCCTCTGTTGTTCCCCGGGGGTGATTTTGGCATAAGGAGCCAGTGGTTTTGCTGCTTAAGCATCAGAACCAACACGAGGCTTCAAAAGTGACGTGTCCAAAGCAGAACTCTTGACGTCCCCACTGTCCAGGAACCTCTGCTCCTCCCTCTTGTCCTCATCCAAGTAAACAACCCTTCCAGGCAGCTGGCTAGTCACCTCGAATGGAAGGCCAGCCTTGCCCGGTCCCTTTCCCTCTTCCCCGGCATCCAATTCACCAGCAAGTCTGGTAGCTTCCACCTCCAAAATGTCCCACCACGTACTCCATCATCACCTCAGCATCTGAGGCTTGGTCTTCCTCTGCCCTGGCTGCTGCATGTTTCCTGACGGCAATCCCTGCTTCCCCCTCACCTCTTCCAACGGATGCTCACAGGGTAGCCAAGCTGATCTTTTATTTAATAAATGTATTTATTTATTTATTTTTGGCTGTGTTGGGTCTTTGTTGCTGTACGCAGTCTTTCCCTAGTTGTGGCGAGCGGGGGCTACTCTGGGGGCTGCAGGCCAGGCACTGTCCTGCCTATGTCCCCTGCTGCCCATCTCACGTGGCTCTCTCCTCCCTGTCCACCCGGCCACATGGGACCTTTAGTCCCTCTAACTGCTGAGCTCCCTGTTGCCTTGAGGCCAGTTTCTACTTCTTCTCGCTGTCCTGTCCCCACCCCTTCACCCAACTCCTACCCACCCATCAGGTCCCTACTGAAATTTCCCTTTCTCAGAAAAGCCACCCCTGACCCCTAATCCAGGCACATCCCCATGACACCCCTGAGCACCTGCACCCTTCCTTGGCCACGTTTACCACTCTGTGGGATTTCCATTTATTTGTGTGACCGTTTGTCTGATGTCTGTCCATCCCACCTTTCCTGCTGTTGTCCAGTGTCCAGCACAGCCCTGAAATACAGGCTTGTCCATGTCCACCTGGGTCACACTGCCCGGGGAAGCTGAGACAACCAGGACAGAGTGGCCCAGGCCACGGGCCCCACGTCTGCCGTGGTTGCCCTCTGCCCCAGGTGCAGTCATTTCCTGTCCTTGGGGGAAGTGTCCCTACTCCATGCTCGGTGTAGAGGGAACCACGCATGCCGGGAGCCTTGGCCCCCAGTTTCCAGATGGGAGGCCAGTGGAGGCGCAGGCCTGGGGAGCTGGAGAGAGACAGGGCATCATCCCCTGTCTACGGCATTGCTCTGGCAGCTGCATCCTCCTGCCCCAGCTCCACCGCGCAGCCCCTCCTGCTCGGCACTTCTGATGGACTACTGGCTCCGGTGACCCACTCCCCACCCCACTGCCTCTGCAGCCCTAGGATTTGAGGTGCTGTCTCATTGTCTGTGTGTGTGTGTGTTTAGTAGACTTCATTTTTTAGAGCTATTTTACGTTCACAGCAAAACTGAGCAGGAGGTACAGAGATTTCCCATAGAGGTCCTACCTCCTGTCTCCACACACAGCCTCCCCCATTGCGAAAACCCCGCACCAGAGTGGGGCATTTGTCACAAACAATGAACCTACGCTGACTCACGATCCTCACCCGGAGTCCACAGTTTACATCAGGATTCACTCTTGCTGTTGTACATTCTGCGGGGCCGACAAACACGTAATGACATGAATCCATCCTTACAGTAGCCTACAGAGCAGTTTCACTGCCCTAAAATCCTCTGTGCCCCACCTAGTCATCCCTCCCTCCCTGCGAACCCCTGGCAACCACTGATCCTTTTACTGTCTCCATAGTTTTGCCTTTTCGCTCTTGGTGTTTTGAAAGTTCTCCTCAGAGGGAACCTTATTTATGAGTTCTTGGCAGACTCACAGGACAGGGATAGAGGAAAGAGAGGCCGGTGTGTAGAGGCCATCGGAAGACGACGGAAATAAGGGCAACAAAGCAGACAGCAAATTCAGAGCAAGGGATATTCCCATCTCCTCTGCTTCCAGCCTGTGAGGAGAAGCCTCCTCCAAGACGCTTCTCCCGGAGGTGAGCAAGTGCACGACGCTTAGGACCCTCACCCCCTCCCCTCCCCTTGCACAGGGGTTAATTTCCACATTGCACTGTTAATCGTTACTATAATTATTTTTCTTTCCATAGCACTGAAAGTCGCTTGACACGCTCTGCATTTTTGCAAGGTATCTGTGATCCTTTGAAAGTAAAATTAAAGGATATAATTAGCTCATTTAATAGAGATTGCACTGAGTTCGCCGTCACCTAATGGCCTGCCCCCCTCCCCTGCTGCACGGTTATTAATGGGTGTTCCTGCTAACAGCCCGCCCCTTTGATGAGGGCTCGTCCCACCGGCCTCGCCTCTTCATGTCCCCACATGAGGTCATCCTGCTTCAGGGATTCCACCTCCTCACACACTTCCACAGTTTAACAAAGGACCCCGAAATGGACATGGTGTATTTTTCAGGTGGAAACATACAAAGTAATGACTCAGGAAACACGGGGTGGGGGGCGGTAGGGAAGGAAGTGTGGGCAGGGGAGGGAAGGGCCCCTGGTTTGGAGCTGACTCTTCCCAATAATAAAGTGGCCCCAAGAGGGAAGACGTGAGGAGTTGGACTCTTCAGCTGCATCGAGCCCTTTGGAGAGACATGTTGTTTGCCAGGGGGCTTGAGTTCTGTTTGCAGGCCCCCAGGCAGGAGTCCTATTGACTTCACCAGGCAAGCACTTCCTCTCTGCTTGGGGTGCCCACTGCCTTGTTCTGTGCTTGAATGGAAACCCAGGGGCCCCAGTGACTGCAGAGAAGGCCACTCTCCAGGCACTGCTGGCTGAGGAGACATAGGCCCCTGCACCACTGATTTCAAGTCACAATGGAAACTAAAAAGCTGAATATGCCCAAGTCCGTTGATGAACTGTTTTTTTAAAAAAAATTACATTTCTTGTAAGTGCAAGGAAAATTCCATCTCTGTTAAATGTCTTACAGGAGGCACAACAAAATTATCTAATATGTGATTTAAGAGATTTCCTGCAGTGGGACATCCTGGCTTGCTCCCAACTCCAAATATTACTGAGTCTTTATAAACTCCTCCCTCCCACCCTGAACTTGAGTGTAAACTTGGGGATACAGCTTTGGGGCATTCACCCCAACTGAAGCTGAAACTCAAGCATCTTCGGTTCTTGACTTTCTGCAAGAACTTAAACAAGAGACCTGTCCCATCTGTGGTCCAAGCGTTTCTGTCTTTGAAACTGAGAGATAAGTTCTTCCAGAAACAGGAAATGCTAGCAGACCTATGGACTGGGTGGGAAAGAGATGTGTGCCCCAGGGACCCCACTTGGGCACTGCCGAGGGGTGCCTCTCTCGAAGGGCACGTGCTTGTCCACTTTGAAATGAGAAAGTTCCTATTATTTTTATGCCACTATGAAAAGACATGATATAGCGGCAGGTTTCAGCAACCATTCAGAAAAAATCAGTTTATTTCCTGGAATGTGATCAGAGACGAAGATTAGAAAACAGACCCAAAGTAAGAACTGGTTGGGAATTGTAGGGAAAAGTTCAGTTCTCGGGACTTCCCTGGCAGTCGAGTGGTTAAGACTTCACCTTCCAAGGCAGGGGGTGTGGGTTCGATCCCTGGTCGGGGAGCTAAGATCCCACATGCCTCACGGCCAAAAAACCAAAACATAAAATAGAAGCAATACTGTAACAAATTCAATAAAGACTAAAAATGGTCCACATCAAAATAATCTTTGGAAAAAAAGTCAGTTCTCACTTCCCAGTTAAAAAGTATTACAAGGGCAGACCAAGTCCTTTTCAGCCAGGCCCCCGAGGCCTGAGCACGAGGCCTGGTGCAGCTGCCCCCTCCTTCCTCAGCTAGCTCCTGGCTGGCTAAGGGGCTCCCAGCTGCACACAGATGGGACCCCTCAGCTACTTGCCTCTTGCTCGAGAGGCTATTTTCTAAAGTGTTCACCTGAGTGCTCAAAACAGAGACTTGGCAACTGCACCTTGGGAGCAGGTTCTCCCCCCAGTGACATTGCTGCTCTGATCCAGCCCCACCTTGGCCCCAGGCCCCGGACATTTCCGCACCTGCCAGCCACAAACACATCCTCTGCAGGTGCTGTAGCTGCTGCTCTGGAAAACATGTGTGCACATTTCCTAAAACGCAAATGCAAGCAGGCTATAAATATATGTAGTAGTTTGTCTCTTTTGGGCAGCACCTGGCTGGGTGCATCCGTCAACACATCATTTAATCCTCTCAACAACTTTATTTTATGAGTGAGGAAATCAAGATTCTGATATGTTAGGTGGACTTAAATTTACCCTAAATTTACCTCTTTAAAGGTGGTCCCAAGAGGCTCAGGGCAAGAGGGGAGGGGTAACTTGGCTGATTGACAGTACCTCCCTGCTAGGGCTGCCAGATTTAGCAAACAGAAATGCAGGATGCCCAGTTACATTTGAATTTCAAATTAACAAGTAATTTTTAGTGTAAGTATTAGTATAAATATGTCCCAAATATTACACGGGACATATTTATGCTAAAACTTTTTTTTGTTGTTTATCTGAAATTCAAGCTCAACTAGGCACCCTGTATTTTATCTGGGACTTACTCTCCCCATCCTCCCCCCTAAATTCCAAAGAGCGTATTTTTGTTGAAGGTGAGGAGTTAACCCTTGCAGGATGGGAATGGTACTCATCGCTGGCTGCTAAATTCTACACATGCAGGACTGTTATATTTGAATAGTCTGGCCGACATTTTTTGACAGAGGGAAAAAAAATAACCTCTCTATACAGACAAGGTTGGCCTGACAAGACTGGGCTGAGGCAGGGCCCGTTCTGCCACTTCTAAACATCTACCGCAGGGCTTCTCTGGTGGCGCAGTGGTTGAGAATCTGCCTGCCAATGCAGGGGACACGGGTTCAAGCCCTGGTCTGAGAAGATCCCACATGCCGCGGAGCAACTAGGCCCGTGAGCCACAACTACTGAGCCTGCGCGTCTGGAGCCTGTGCTCCGCAACGGGAGAGGCCGCGATAGTGAGAGGCCCACGCACCGCGATGAAGAGTGGCCCCCACTTGCCACAACTAGAGAAAGCCCTCGCACAGAAACGAAGACCCAACACAGCCAAAAATAAATAATAAATAAATTTTAAAAAAAAGTTTAAAAAAACATCTACCGCATCTGGTTCTTTGGGTCATTTTTATTTCTTTATATATTTTTTTTCATGTTGGCAGCCAGTGTCTAGGTGACTTGGGCTTTCTGATCTTAATGCACCTTAACTAATAAACCATTTTAAGTACACTGAGCTAAAGAAGCAAAATATTTAAGGATACTGGGAATTTCAAAGGGGCATGGAGACACACTTTCAAAAGCCCTAAGCACTATGTAGCTATTAAAACAGCTCAACAAGAGCAAAACAAGGATGACTGCAGTGAGCTTGGAAGCTAAGAGAATGGCTGGTCAGCCTCAGTAGGCGGGGAACCCTGAGCCTGGCAGGGAGCATGGGTCAGACGGCCACCTGAACCTCACCAGCCCAGTCCAGTGCCAAGCCCTGGGGCTCCCCCCTCAGCCAGGTTCTACAAGGGTGCTGGACCAGTATGTGAACAGTTCTCTTGATTCTGCATCTTCATTGAACTAAAACCCATGCAACCAGCTTCAGAGATGATGAAATGGGAAAAGCTCTCATCAGTGCCAGATGAGGGGTTCCTGGCTTGGACTCAAAACCCCTATTACAAAATCATACCATTACAAAATCACAAGGAAGAAGCCAGGAGATTTCCCTCCACCATCTGTTAATTTATAGGGTTATTGGTGTCAGCAATTTAGGAGAAGTTAAATTATATCACAGCCCCACTCAAAATTCTGCCGTGGAAGATCAGAAATGTAATCACAAATTTTAATTGAGAAAAATTGCTCTGGATCAAATTCCGTGTGTGTGTGTGTGTGTGTGTGTGTGTGTGTGTAAGAACCAGATTAAATTATGTGTTTTGGGGGTGGGGGAAAGGAGTGGCAATATGAGTTTTAAATTAGTTGTGATAAAATCGAGGTAAGATTGTAAACCGATTTGTGTATTGTGTATTGTGAGCAATTATTGGGAGCAGACGTCTTGTCTGGGTTGTTCCCGCTGAACACAGGAAAATGTCAGCTTTTGGTCACAGGGGGACGAATTCCCCCCACACACATTAGAAAAGACCCAAATTTGGCCCCTAAGGTTTGGAAGACGGTGACTGACAGCCGTTCCCCAATCCACCATCCAGACCCCAACCCCGTGGACGGCAGTTTTTCCCACACAGCTTACCACCCCCCACCTTTTCCTTGTCCCCAGGTGACAGTTTCTGTCAGTCTCTATACTGACCCACCTGTCAAGGGGGTGACCTATGACCAATCCATGGCTCCATTCAGCTCACACAGGCCAACGTCTCCCCTCTGCCTTCCGCATACAGAAATTTCCACCTCCTTCCCGATCAAACATCCCTACGGTAATTAGGAGACTCCCTCTCAGGCCACCCTCTTGGTCAATGGAGCCGTGAGGATTCCCAGGCCCTCCAAGCCCCACACAGCCCCACCTCCTGCCCCCAGAGCCCACGTGTCCTCTGGGCCCCAGCTCGTGGTGCAGGGCTGACCAGCAACCGTGCACAGCGCAGCTGCCGGGACTTACGTCCAGGGTGGTTCCTTCCTCTCCTCCTCCCTACTTCCTCCCTCTTTCATTCTTCCCCCTCCCACCCTTTCCCATTTTCCTGCGTCTCTTAGTCTCTGGGCTGAGGCTGTGTGTGCGTGCACACGTGCGTGCTCGTCGGCGGGTGAAGCTGTGAGCACTTGCTTATTTATTTCGAGAAGCAGAGGAAGTTGAGGTGTTGCTGGTTCTTGCCATTTCATCTTGATTTAGTCATTTTTATATGGCTCGCAAGGCACATGCAGATTTCTGTTTCTTTATTTGTTCATTAAAACTTCAATAAAAACGTTATAAAAATGTCTTATTTTGGTAGTTAATTGCCATTTCCATTTTAATATGCATGCAGTGTCCGCTCTCCTCCGAGATTCCCCGAGTTTCTCTAAATAATACAGCTGCTGTGGACGAATGTTCCCTGCCTCTGCGTATCTACTCAGTCATCAGAGCCTGAGGACCTGCTCGCTCCTCAGGCCAGTCGGGCGATGGCTAACCGTTCAAATCCTGCCACACTTGGGGGTCTTTCAGCCCAAGGCGGGGCAGCCCGAGGAACTTTCTTTGGTTCTCAGATGTTCTCTCACCTTCGAGAAAATGCACCTTGCCCTCTGCATTTTTCTGAAGCCAGAATTGTCAGCTCATCACTACCTTAAATGAGGCGCTCCAGGACTTGGCTGAGATCCCCAGCCCGAGTCCAATGAGGACAGTGGGGAAGGCAGCGTCTCCAAGAGCCAAACAGGCCCCGAGCTCCCAGCGCAGGGAGAGGATGGCCGCCAGGGGACGGGGAGGGGCGGGCATGGGCAGCACCTGCACTGAGCCTGGAGCTGGGCTGCAGGGATGGTGCCAGGCTGCGGGCGAGCATGCTGATGCCAGCTGGACATTCAAGGGGGAACAGGAGCCTTTTATGTTCTGTGTGCGGAGGCGTCCAGAGGCCGCTTTTCCAGGCTTGAGATACCAGATATGCCTGGAATATGAGCGCCGGCCTGCTAGGTGATTGCTCCCTGTGACTGAGCAAGCTGCTGGCACCACATCCCCTGCACCAGCCCTGACACGAAGAAAAGGTGACTCTGCCAGAAGCTCTGCCACCTGCCCAATGCCGCCGATCTGGTGTTTGTTGCCCCGGTGTATGGGATAGGGGCCTAAATGCCCCCTTTCGTGTCCCATTAGCTCAGAGGAGGTGTCTTTGGCTAACGCAGAAGCATCGGAGAACCCTCAACGCCTGCCTCTGGGTGTGGAAACGCTTCTACCCTCTGAGACCCCACAGAGTCCAGGGGACCCGCTGGAGAGAGGCTGCACACTGCGGACATCTCACAGGGCAGAGTGTCATCAGCACTCAGAGGAAATTGGGAACCGCATGTAATTAAAAACGCAGAGGAGTGAAGTTCATAGAGGCTGTGGGGTGAGTGGCAGAGACGTGAAGTCAGGTATCAGCAGGTCCTGCCTCTGAGGAGGCATCTTGTCCCTCTGAGAGTGACCAAGGGTCCTGCAGCCCAGAGAAGGGTGAGTGACGTTTGGTTCGATGTGCCAAGAACGGAGGGACCCATGAAGGGGCAGACGCACTGTGGACAGAGACTCCCGGAATACTCGAGGATACGCAAGGGATTCCTGCGACGTGCAGGCAGATGTGGTCTGTCCTGTGCAAGTGGACGCGGAAGGCCACCTCAGCCAGGCTCTCCAGACGCTAGTGCCTCTGAAAGGCTGTTCCCAGCCATGACCCCACCAACTGCCCCAGTGCCTGTCTTCCAGGCTCCTCCGTCTGGCTACCTTTCTGGCATCTCCTGAAAACCCCACAGGAGTCTCAAACCCAATGTGTTCAGAACATGACTCCATCTCCCCTGCCCTGTTCCTGCCCAAGCTCCCTCAGGGGTCCCCGTAAACAGCATCCCCACTCACCCAGTGGCTTAAGCCAAAAATCTGGGAGTCTTGATTTTCTTGGTGCTATGAGGTGATCTCAGAGCCCTTGGACCTGGCTGCCCCACCCACCCGGCAGCCTGGGTCCACTTTATTTTTTTTTTATTTTTTTATTTTTATTTTTATTTTTTGGGTCCACTTTAGAAAGGTAATCGGGTCTCATCACAGCGGCTCCAGAGACCCTGACCTCCCCTTACACCTCCCTGGTGCCCACTCTGTTTTGGCCACTCTGCACATCAACTCAGAGCCTCTGCTCTGGCCATTCCTGCTGCCCTACTGTGCACTTCCGCTAGTCTTCACACGGCCGCTCCTCCTCCCCCTCCTCCTCCTCCAAGCCCCAGCTCAGCCGCCACAGCCTCAGAGATCCCGTCCCCTAGGAAGTGGCCCCAGCCCCCCACCCTCTTGGATTCTTGGGACAGCATGTGATCTCTGGGGTCCTTCACTTGTTTGTTTAAATGAGCCCGTGTCTAGAGGTGAGCTCTGGGAGAGCAGGTGTAGTCCTCTGTTCCATCCCGTGCCCGGGGCAGGCCCGGCACAAAATCAGCAACTGTTACCTACTGGCTGATGGGATGAATAAATCCCAACTCTCCAGTTCCTGTCTGGGCAGCTGTTGGCCCAAAGCTCAGAAAGGCTGCCCAGGGCTGGGAGGCAGGTGTTCCCTGCATCAGGACAGGATAGCTGGGCCCACAGAGCCAGAGTGAGGACGAGGGGAGGTCTGGAGGGGCAGGGAGTGGGAAGCAGGGCTATGAACATAAAATAAGAGAAAACAAGATTCCATCAGTCCTGGCTGTATTCAGTAGACCTGGGGAGTGGGGAGGCTTGTCTCCTGATTTTTGCTAAGCCTAGATGAAGCCCACTTATGCTGAATGTTTTAATTTCTACTCTGAACACACAGTATTTCTGGGAAAAATTCTTAGCTCCTTGCTCTTTTTAACTCCTTTTAAAGAATCACTTTGTTTTTTTCCAGTTTCATTTTCCTCCAAACAAAATACTCCAGCAGAACCGAAAGAGACAACTGTAACTATGGGGCAAAGACAGCACCGTCTCTGATGTTAAGGAACACAGCAAACTCCTGACCGAAAATCCACTGAGAAAAACTAAAATAGGAGGCTGCCTGGGCATCAAAAATCGCAAAATGAAACCGTTAAAGAATAAAATCATTAAATGCCTGTGATAACACTTCATTTTCATGGTACATTTAATTCATACTTAATTCCAGTGGTGCCCCAGCAGCGGCCCCCTCGCTCCCATACGAATGCCAGATAAATGGATTACGGCGAACGGGGAGACAATGAGGGCTTGCCGAAGCCAGCTCCCGGCAGGTGAAGAACGTTGTAACAGAATATATTTCCTATACATGAATCACCAGCACATTTGATAACACCTTCTGAAAAAATAAAACTGAAGGAATATATCTTCCTCACACTGACAACGTAGATTAAACAGTTTTGCCCCATATTCTATACTTACAGTTGTTATCTGATTTAGAGCTCATGAAACCCTCCGGGTAAGGAGGGCATGATCAGAACCCAGCAGAGGCCACAGGGATGGAGGTGGGGGCGGGTGGGGAGGCTCGCCAGGAGCACAGCTGCCACACCTCCACATGGCCCGTAACCATGGAGACAGGTCCTCTCCTGGGTACCACCCTCTTGCACCAAAGAGGCCATCAGCATCAACTGCAGAAGTTCTGCCACAGCACAGCTCTTATCAGGACCCATAAGACAAGAAGGACTGCACTCAGGGACACCCCTGCCCACCGTGACACACACAAGAGGGGCTTGCCAGAGCTGCTACCTGACTTGCACTTTAGAGGAACCACTTGGGATCCCTGTGCTGAAAGCAGCACTATGGAAAGCAAGGAGGTGTGAGTTTGCAGGCAACAGAGCAAGAATGAAGCATCCCAGTCTCTAGTAGAACTAAGTAGATGGCTGACAGAGGCAACCCCAGGACCAACCTGCAGTCCAAGCAGTGACCAGGCACTGTGCTGGCCTCCCTGACAGGTGGGCCAGCCACCTCTCGGGCACCGTCATCAGTAAAGCCGACACTTCACACATGTGAAACTGACAGCACCACGGGCCATTGGCATCGTGGGTTGTGGCTCTATCTTCCCCAAGCTTTATTTTTTCTTGAAAGTATTTAATTTTAAAGGAATGGGTGGGCTCCAGCGGCTTATGCCTGCTCAGGAAGTGAGCTGTTATTTTATGGTATATTGTGCTGGCGCCACATCTCGATCTATCAAAGTCGGTGTCCCCAGAGCCCGAGAAATCAAAACATCATGAATAGAGTGCCACTCTCCAGCTCCCACTGTCTGCCAGTGTGCGAGCCGTCCTCCCAACACGCAGTGTTTTATTGATGCCTCCATCGCACACAGTCAATGCTGGCCTGCTTCACCGCCAGCCCAGCATCTGCTCAATTAGAGGAGGACAAATGCGGGGATGCACCGGCATGTGGAGAATACGTACATGGAGCTGGGAGGCTTCTGTCTCCAGGTACCAGCCGGGCCACCCGTCCACACTAGTCCTCCCTAGCGGGCACCTTCTCTTCCCTCACCTCCTCACCCTCCTCCTTCTCCTCTCCCTCCTCCTCTTCTCCCTCCTGTCCACCCTCCCTCCTCTGGTGCCCTGATCTTCGCCCACTGCCCGATTCTTGTTCAAAACGTTAATCACGTTGGGCAGATCCATGTGTTTGTCACCCAGCATTACTGACCACCAAATGTGGGCCCTGGGCTGCAGGTGCCGGGAGGGAGAGAGAGGAGAAGACAGTAAATAGAAGGGAGCCCCTCCCTGGCTTGGAGCTCAGGTGGTGTAGGCAAGGTGTACTTGAGTGAACAACTCGAAACGATCCCTCCAGCAGCCTTGCCCGGGATCCCGGGGAGAAGAGGATGGAGGCACCGTGCAGCTGTGTGGAGAAGCAGAGGGAGGCGTGGCTGGTGTGCACCGAGGCAGGCAGGGGGCTCTGCAGGCCGCAGGAGATGAACCAGAGCTACCCCAAGGACGCCTGCGGCCCGCAAACACTTTAACCATTGTGCTGGGAGCGGGCACTGAGATGGTCCACAGGCAAACGTTCACTGTGATGCAGTCTTCCGCCTCCACGTCTGTGACCCCCTGGGCACATCTCTGTGTGCATTCAGGGAGGGGAATTAGCTCCAGCCCAAGACAAACAGCAGTGAAGATGCACGGACTCCTGAAATCCTCACAGGAGGTTCTCAGCACATGGGAAGAGGAGTTTCAGTGTGATTTGTGTTCATTTCCTACTAATGAGATGGGAGGTCCGGGGACAAAAGTTCTCGTTGATACTATCCTCTATCACGCATGAACTGTCTCTCCTTCTGGGGCCCCAGTACATGGGTTCTCTTTCAGGACAACTTTCCTTCTTTCCACACCCACACTCACCTGTTCTCTGGAAGGATCAAGGCTCACATAAAGCAAAGGGAGCATGAAACTGGAGGGGGCCGCCACCCTCCCAGCCCAGGTACTGGCAGCGCCACAGCATCTGGGATGAGCATCAGGAAGCCAGCAATCTTTGGAGTCGCTTGGCCTGCTCCCCAGCCCCATTACCCAACGGGGAGGGGCTCAGAGGGGAGGTCCACTCATTGGGCATCTGCCACGTGCCAGCACTGACGCTGACACTTGACCAACAGTCACACTCGCCCTGCACGGCCCCTCTCCCCAAACTCCAGATGTGTACTTTGGGGGCACAGCCAATGTCATGGTAATTAGTGTTCAAAGCTATTTCACATGCAGCATGCCCACCACCACAGTCTGGGTTCATTCTGCGCCTGGCAGTGACTGTTAGAGCTCAGGTGTGTCACCACTGCTGACACATCTGTACCGTCTCCCCTTCCTGAGAGAGCCTTTGGCCAAAGGCTCCTGTGTTCTCCTGTGTTCCAGCCCAGGGGTCTTCTTTTGTGGCCCTGGGTGACCGTGTCTGACCCTGAAGGACGCAGTTTGGGTCAACAGCATCTGAACGAGCATCTGTCTCTGTCTCCTGGCCTCGTCCCTCCTGCCCCGCTTCCCCTCTCACAGGAAGCCCACACAGAGGGAGGATCCGCGATGTTAGAGGAAGTGGTCTTGGACATCAACGAGTGGGCCCTCCAGGACTGACACACGTTCCCTTCACTTGGATGAAGGCCGGGGTCCCCCCGCAAGAGAAGGCTCTTGACCCAGGAGAGAATCTCACATCCAGGGCCTCCCTGGGCTACGCAGGTGAGGGGGCAGCCGAGGCCAAGCCCCTTTCCTGGGGCCCCCTGCTCCTTGGTCACACGTGATGCTCATTCCCCCAAGGTGTCTCGTCAGGAGCAGAGCTAGGAGGGTTCAAGAGGGAAGAAGCAGCAAAGATGGCGTTTGTATGTCTGAGGGAATCTTCCAGACAGCCTTCCCATGGAATCGAAGTTTGGGGTCACCGCCACGTGGTGCCCCCTCATTTCCCTGGGACGTCAGAACCCCTTGCTTGTGCCTCACTTCCTGCTTATGGGCCTGGCCTGCTGCCGCCCAAATAATGGTGGCCAGTGTGCACAGCCCACCCACCTTTCACAGGACCACTCACGGACACACCCCCTCCTGTTCACACTCACACACTCAGTACGAATTCATGCACTCCCACACTCACACATGTACAGTCACACCCAATTCTTTTGGAAAATCTTGAGGAAATGATTCAGGTTCTCAGTTCTCAGTACCAAGCACTTTCCGTGCAGAATCTGATGGCACAGGTGAAGCCGAGACAAGCACACTGGGCTCCCGGACTGGGACGGCATCTGCCCTCCCCTCACCATGTGAGTGTGGAGAGGGATGGGCGTGGGGGCTCAGGAATGGAGGGCCGGCGGGGGGCTGCCTGGCCGGCTGGTACCTCTCCTCCTGCTCTGCACAGGGGCCCCGACTTGCACGTCTGCCATGAGGGGCAGTGATGGGGCAGTCCCCACGACCCCGCTGGGCAGATAGACCCATGTCACTCTGCCTGGTTTGGAGGCAGCTGTTAGGTTCTGAAGGGCTCTGAATACCCTGTAGCTTCAAGGGAAATAAGGAGGCCTCCCTCTGATTTCGTTCCAGGGGAACCCAGGGCCTCCCTTATTCCTCAACACAATGCCGCTCCCCACCGGGCCGAGAAGCTCTGAGCCAGAGCCGGCCTTCATCTACACACTCCGTATTCCCCTAGCCAATCAATTAAGTGTTTGATTCCAGAAGGCACCCCTTGCTGGGACGAGACACTGGACACGAAAGGGGAAATGGAAACAGCGGAGCCCACGCACTTATCACCCTCCCGGGCGCCCAGCGGCCTTCGCGGGGACGGGGGGGGCACTGAAATATGGGTGGGAGATGTGTGACACCTCCAGGCCAGCCCGAGGGACCCCCGTACTCTTTCTTCTTCTCACAAATGTGGACATCATGTCAGATTCCACAAAATGGAGGGAACTGGGGCTCAGGATCCCCAGTGGGAGCAGAGGTCCCCTGGCCAGGAATGCCCTTTGGGAGCTTCACGTGACGAGTAAACTTCTGTTGCGTTACGCCACCGAGATCTGGGGGGTTTGCTGCCCCAGAAGAAAGCATTTCCCCAATTAATACAGAAACAATGATAAAATAATTGAAGGTGTTAAGTGGGCCGAGGAGACCTGCGCATCAACCAAAACCCACAGGCAAGGTTCAGGGAGACGTTCCTCAAGACGCTTTGCTCGGTGCTGGCACAGAGCACGTGCTCACCAAATACCAGTGACTATTAGTATTATTATACCCTTTCAGCAGGTACTCCTCCCTGTGTTGTAAAAGGCTGACTCACCATAGACTGCCCCTCTAGACAGCGCCACTTCCTCCCAGATTCTGTTCATCGCCCCACCCAGCACAGACCCTATGGTCCCCCCTCCAGTGTCTAGGTCCCCGCAGGTTCTGTGGCTCCTCCTGGTCCTGTTGCTCTGCCCCTGTGCGAAGGGTGCTCCGCAGGCCAGGCCTGGCCCAAGCTCCCACTCATGGGATCCTCCAGCCCATGCCCCACGTCAGGATGAATTCCTACAGGAGCTGCCCCAGGACCCCAGGCCCAGCCATGTTTTCCTGGGGACGTGCTTCCACCCACAGGGGCAGGGAAGGAATGGAGGAGGCCAGACACACTGCTTCAAATCCCACCCCTAATCCAGAGAAAGGGAGCGCTGGGCAAGGGGCGTTTGCCCACCCCCGGTAGGCATCAGGAGGGACCAGAGGAGAGCGGAGTGTGGGCGCCGGACTGGCCATGGGTGCAGTGAGAGCAGGTGTGATGGTCTGAGTGTTGTTCATCCCCACCCCCAAATTCATTTGTTGAAACCCAACCCCCAAGGCAATGATATCAGGGTATGGGGCCTTTGGGAGGTGCTTAGGTCATGAGGCTGGAGTCCCAGGAATGGGCTAAGCACCCTCATAAAAGAGGCCCCCAGGAGATCCCAGCCCCTCCACCATGTGACCAGGGTATCCCAGGAGAGAAGCCCTCCCCCGACCATGCCAGCTCCCTGGTCTCAGACTCCAGCTTCCAGAGCCGTGAGCTATAAACGCCTGTCGTTGATAAGCCCCCTGTCGGTGATATTTTGTCATTGCAGCCTGAATAGACTAAGACAGAAAGCTAACCTAAGTTAACATGAGTCTGTTCCTACATTTTCTTCTGGTCAGAGTGTGGGAAGCTGGATGTGAGAGTTAATCAGTGATGCAGAGACTCAGGGTAGAGAAGGTGCAGGGTGCCGGCTGCAGGGGTGGAGCTCAAGGGGTGAAGAAGATGGAGGGGCTGGTGGGGCCTGGAGCCCCTCTGCCATGGCGAGAACCCAGCCCCTGGAGAAGATGGGGCAGGCTCGCCTGGACTTTTATTTGCTCACTCGAAGGGGAAGCTTAGTGTGAACTCTTGCCAGGCAGATCAGAGGCCTGGTCTCCAAAGCTCAAAGCTTCCTAGTTTTGGGGGGTGGGGTCACCGCAGGGCTCGCACCCTATTTCCATGTGATGTTTATTGATGCATTGGCCCATCCAGCTGTGTTCCCAGGTGTAGCCCACATCGACTCACAGCCCTCCACATTCTCCCCCCTCCATGGCCCCCATACTCTCTCACAAGTGGCCCCCTAAAAGCCTAGCCAATCCCCACTTCCATTTGGAGAAAAACCCCGAGAGAGGAGGGGACTGGCCATGGACCCAGCCCACCTGCTTGCCCTGCCTGCCGAGGGCACTCTGGAATATCCATGGAAGGAAATAATTTGCCCAAAGCCTCTGAATGATAGATAGCAAAGCCAGCCGCAACCCCACCTCACGGCATTCTGAGCTCTTGAAATAGTTCCTTCTAAGTTTACGTAAAATGGGTCAGAGGGGCCAAAAGGGTGCTTGTTTGCACAAGCCTTTGGGGCTGAGCAAATACTCCACCGGAGGACTTGACAACACGGGGCTGGCCTGACTTTGCCCAGGCCGTTCACAGCCTGAACAGGAAGGAGGCTCTGCAATGGGGCTGGTGTCTCCCCCCGACCCCAGAACGAGGCCCGCCTGGAAGGACACACGTGGGACGACGGCCCACCGGCCCCCTCCTCCGTCCAGATGAAACGGCCCCTCCCTGCCTCTGTTCTGTGATGGGTTTTAAGCTCACGGTGGGTCTGCCTCCTCCACACCAGGCGGGTCCCAGGAAGACAGGGCTCTGGAGAGGCAGCGTGAGGGGCTGTGGGCAGGTGGCAGCGATGAAGTGGAGAAGGCCGGGCCTCCTGACGCTGGGCTCCACCTGCTCCTGAGCTGGGGCAGGGTGCGGGGGTGAGTAGGGAGGGGTTGGTGCGCCGGGCGAGAGGGAACAGGGGGCTCTGCGTGCCAAGTGCCAAGACCCTCTCCTTTGGAAAGGACGGGTTTCCATGCAGAAACATGGTTTGCTAACAGCTGAGAATTAAGAAAACTCATTAAGCTAATTAGTTGCTGCAGAAGACTCAGGCCAGCAAATAAAAACTGGAAGCAAGGGCTTTTAAACATTTGCTTTAATTTAAATTGCACTGAGCAATGAGAAAATGCCATCACTGGCTGCACCCAGGTACGTGCGAGGGAGGGTTTGCACACACTGACACACACACATGCATGCAGCCTTTTTTTCACATTTGCAGGATTTGGGGGGGTGGGGGTTTGCTATTTAGGTGTGCCCTGCTTTAAGAACACTCCATATGAAAACACATGAATTAAATAAAGAATGATGCTTTGCATCAAGCAAAAGCATTGTTTTTTGGAAAAGACTTCTGGCGAGGTTTCTTTACAGACTGATTTTCCCTCAGTGCATTGAAAATAGGATTTGATTTAAAGGAACTCTATTTACATACAACATCCCATAGTACCTCCACCTGCTTCCTGGAGAGCCACCCGCCCCCTCAGCCCAGGGCTTCCTTCTCTGAAGAGCTCCAGGCTGCTGCTTCTTCCTCCCTCCCGCCTGCCACAGCTATACCTGGCTCCCTTCCCCTAGTTCCTATCTCAGGCCCCTGCAGCTCTGCCAGCCAATGCCCTGCTCATGTCTCTCTGATTGCCACCTACTTTCACAGCCAGGCCCCCAGCCCCAGGGGGCTCCCCTTGAGCCATCGAACCACCTCCGTGCCACTGAGAGACACTCTGTGTTCCCAGAGTAATGTGACATCCCGGGGACTGGGGACACAGCCCTCCTCCCCATCCCTAGTCATTTGGTCAAGACAAGGTTTTCCCAGGAGAGTATGGAGAAGGTGGAGGGAAATCGTTTCCCACACTTTGATTATAGATCAACCCACTCTGTGACTTGTGGAGAGGCAGGGTGAGGAGGGGATGGGAGGGGGGGATAACGGCCCCTGTCTCTGAGAAGCTGCTGGCCCAGCTGGGAGATAGAAAACACACACTCGTACATCTCACACACACACACACACACACACACACACACACACACACTCACACTCACACACCGAGCACAAAGCTGTCTCCTGATGGCTGGGCAAGTGGGTAAAGTGATCACAGGGTGGGTAGGCAGGGGCTCTTGACAAAATGACTGGGGTTGGAGGGCTGTGTCCCCAACCCCCAGGGATGTCACTTTATTCTGGGCACACAGGGTGTCTCTCAATGGCACGGAGATGGTTCGACGGCTCAGAGGGAGCCCCAGGGGGCTGGGGGCGGAGGCAGCAATCAGAGAGAGTGAGGGGGACTGGGGGGCAGAGTTGCAGCTCCCAGGGCCACACTCCTGCTCAGAAGAGGGTCACAGAATCCCTTAAGCTGCTCCAGGTGAAACATCTGGTCCCGTGACAAAACTCGGCTTCTGGGGCATCACAGTGGTTACGAGCCCAGACTCTGCAGCCAGATGCCTGGGTTCCAAACCTGCCCCTGCCCTGTACCAGCTGTGTGACCTCCAGCAAGTTACTTAACCTCTCCGGGCCTTCATTTTCTTGGCTGTAAATTGGGTTAATGGTTATGTGTCCCTCACAGTGTGGATGAGGATTTAGTGAGTTATTCTGTGTAAACCCTTAGAATTGTATGTGGAAGATAGTGAGTACTCAATACATGTTAACAGCAATTATTAACCCTGATTATTCCTGGATGTGGAGTCCAAATGCACCACAGCCCTGCCCTCTCCCCGACGCAGGGTGGTCCTTTCTCAACTGGGCAGACACACCTTCCTTCTTTGCTCTCACAGCCCCAGGGCCATGAGCACACCTTCCCTGGCTTGGTCTCCACCTCGTAGTCCTGGCTGGAAAGGATGCCTGATCCTCACGTTTTATTTTGGGAGGAGAGAAAGATCAAGTTTCCATGCCTGAAGCTGCCTTTCTAGCCACTGTGGCACCAGCAAGCCAGTGAGGATTTGGATGAAACAGGAGAGGAGGTGGAGGGATGGGAGTGGCAGGGACCTGCCAGGGCCAGCGCCAGGACCAGCAGGACCCTCTCTTGGCTCAGACTGGGGAGACCGGAGCTGTCAGATGGAAAGACACCGGGGCTCAATAGGAAGGAACACCCTGCCCCCAATGCGCACATAAAGCCAAGCGTTCAGCCGAATTCCTTTTCAAAATATTGTAAGAGAAGTAATATTCCACTGTGAACAAACCGGCTCAATTAAATTACCAGTGGCCTCCCTGGCCTCCTACTGCGAGTTTGCTCAACCACCTCACCCCACCGAGCAGAGAGCCAGGCCCGGGGGCAGGAGAGGGGAGGGGCGGACAGGTGAGGACAGCATCTTCCGCAGGTGGGGAGGGGGCAGCAGGACAGGGCCGTGGAGATCTCCTTCCTCTGTTCTATTTCTCTGCCACCCCTCCGCCATGGGTCAGCCTGAGCACAAAGACAGTAAAGATGCCTGCTCCTTTGCACATTTGCCTGCAGGTCCATTTCCACAACCCGCGACCCCGGAGGACAGGGAGCTTTCTTGTGAATGTGACACGCTGGCACCCCACATCCTCGTCTCTGTGGTCTGGGCCATCCCCAAACCTGGGGCCCAGACACCACCCCCCACCCCAACCCTGGCTTCAGTGGTGGTGAAACTCACGGTACTTTCTACCAGGTTGTTGGTCGAGTTTGGGGCTTTTTGTGTTGTCTTCCTAATAGTTTTAAAGAAACTGCAGGGGAGAAAAAATATCCCTGATCAAGCATAAAATATTCCCCTCCTTCTAAAAACTCATTTCCCTAATTTGGCTATTTCTGTGGCAATGCTCCAGACCTCCACCACCTGGCTGGCTCTGCCTGTGTGTGTACAGGGACACACTCAGATACAGGTGCACAGGGACACACACATACATGGAGACAGACACAAGTACACAGAAACAAGCACAGAGAGACACACATATATACACACACACATGCTCACACACATACACACACACACACACACCAAGTTATGGCCTTTTTCTAGACATTAAGTTGTAATGAAATACCCTGTCATTGACAGTGTGACCCACCAGAAAGAAGACCAGAAAATCCCAAACTGGGAAATCACTGTTTTTTCTCAAAGATGTTAAGACTCAAGCTGGGATAATCATGGCTACCGTGCCCTGGGTCCCTGCCCTGTGTCCCTGCCCTGCACACACTCACACACACACATATACACACACACACACACACAGAGTGCTCAGCAATGGCTTCTCTGAGTGATGTGACATTCTTACCAAGGCTCTATCATGCCCATTTTATGGGTAAGAAAGCTGAGGCTCAGGGAGGCCAAGTTGTTTGCTAAGAAACAGAGCTGGACTTGGAAGGCAGGTCTGTCCACTTAGATTCAAGCCTTTCAACTGCTCCAAACTGAGCAGGGAGCTCCAAACTGGGCAGTAACTGGGAGGGGGAGGATGAAGGGGGAGGGGACATCCAGCTTGTGTGTGTCTGCATTGAAATGGAAGGGCTCTCGGCGTCCTGTAGTTCCTCCATCTGTCCATCTGCTCTCAACCCCCTGGGGAACTCTGTAGGCGAAGCCTGAGGCCTCCTGGGCTGTGCGTGGCCTGAGGAAGGCAATGGACCCAACCTTCTCACCCTGAGCCATGCAAACTCGCTCTCCAGAGCTCCCCGCTGTGCCCTTGGCCACTGCCCTGGTGGACGGTGGCTGCTGGGCAATGACTTGGAGATCTGAGGACGCCGGGCTGTGCTAATCTCCAGCGCCCCAGCGTGAGAGCAGGCCAGTCCTCCATCAGCCAGACCCAGGAGGCACGGTGCCAGGGCCCACGAAAATGTTTTAATTTCTCTTAAAACCAGAAGAAATAAATGAACTTTTAGATTGAGGACAATGTTTCGACATATAATATTAATATATTCATCTTACACCAATGCAGTCATAAAATATAACTTTTAATATTTTTTTATGGAGGAAGGAGCCGGAGCAAGCAGGCGCATCCAGGGCCCAGGCGTTCTAACGTGGCCCCTGTGAGCACATGGCTGGGAGGAAGCGCCCGGGGCCCCCCCCACCAGCCGGAGCCCCGGAGAGCACCGTGCCTCCCCTTAGCGGCTCCGCTTCCATCACCACCCAGAGCACAAAGACTGAACTCCATCCTGCAGGCCCAGGGAGATGAGAGCGGGGCCCGAGGGGGGCTGGGGGGTGATGGGGTGGCTGGCTCCCTTCCCGGAGCGCTGCCAGAGTGAGAGAAGAAGGCGTAGGACCCACGGAGGAGATTTCACTTTGGTAATTCATGAGTCGGACGTAGGCCCGCCCCAGACCATAATCTTTCTCCTAAGAACCAGTGGAGGAGATATTAAAATAATATGACAGAGAGCATTTTAAAAAATACCGCATTTGCCAAGGCATCAGACTCACTGGGACACAACCTTCGGCCACCCCTCTGGGTTGGTTCTAGCCTTGGACTAGCATTTTTCACGTTTCGGGGGCTGACAGCCTGGACCAAGCTTCCCCAGGGACTGGTGCCACGGGCCAGCGGGGAGACAGGGAAGACAGGGCCCCCTCCTGTAATCCCCGCCTCCACCAGCCCCTCCCTCTCCAGGCCGCGTTGCTGTATTAATACCTCTCTCTTACACAATTACCCCGAGTTTCTCAGAGCTGGCCTAATAGATAACATTTGCTAGTTACAACACGCTGATTCTTGCTCTAGGTAACCCTGAGTGGGAAGAGCCTGGGTCCTCTCCAGCAGGAGCTCAGCGTCCACTCACCCCTGCGGGCTGTTGGCCTCTGCTCCCTGCTTCCAGAGCAACAGGCCCTGTCCAGGCTGCCCAAGCCTCAGAAAGAGCTCTGGACCTGACTGTCCCCGGCCCTGGGTCTGACTATGGGAGCATGAAACTCCAGGGATGGGGTGGGGGGGTGGGTACTTCTCACCACCATCTACCCCGAACTGACCTCTTTCCTCGACCACCATCGTGTGACAACTGCCCCAGGGCATGCTTCTCTGCAGTCGAAGATTCACTGATTTGCTTGTGGCCTTCAGCCCCCGGGGGTGGGGATTATCTGTTTTGTTCACGGATGTGTCCCTGGTGCTAAGCAGGCCCACCAGCCACAGCCAGGACACCATCTCCTCTCCTGGCCTCAGGACAAACACTGGGGGTGGGGGGATGAGCTGAAGTGGAGAAAGGCATGGGTTCTAATTCTACTTTGTGTTTATTGTGTCTTTAATCCTCACAAGTCACTTAAGGGAGCTTCACGTTTCTCCATCTTTATTTACACTTCTCTCAATTTTCCAGATTTTCCTCAAGAAGCACGGATGATTTTTTTAAGCAAACACCACTATCATTTTAATTGAAGAAACTAACACCCCTGCTTTTAAATGTATGAATAAAAATGTGGGTGTGTGAGCAGGGGCCCCTGTCTGGGGTGGGGGATCAGGAGCTGGACACTGGTTCCATTGCCGCCCTGGGGGCACTCTCGGGGGCTGGGGGCCACACGGTTCAGACCCTTAAATCGCCGATGGACCTGCTTGCTTCCCTCTAAGATAGATTTCCAGAGCCACGCCCAACTCCAGGAGATTTCCTGATTTCAGGCCACCAAGAAGCCTCCTGGTTCCCACTCATGACCAAGCTTGTCACACGCCTGAGAATTACAGATTAGTTCCTTGAGCCTTGAGTCGTGGCCTCCTTCCTCTTGGTAAAGCTCCCCTCTGTCCCCTCCCCCGTACCCCTGGCTCTGTCACCCTGCTTCTCTTTCTCAAATTCTCCCCTCGCCCTCTGAGTCCCTCTGCCGGCTCGGCTCCCTCCACCTGCCGCAGCTCTCCCCTTCCTCCCAGGACCCCACTGCCATCATTTCTGTCTTTCTCCCAAATCTTTAGCATCAGTAACCCCCCCCCAGCTTACTCCCCCCACCTAACAATTCTTAGCAACACCCCTCATCTCCCAACGCCCCTCCCCCAGCTGCCAAGCCCATCTCGCGCGCTTGGGGCAGATCTTACAGCAGAAGAATTTAATTGCATGTCAAAATTAAATCTCTTTTGATGAAGAACAATTCAACGACGGCTCTGCCTAATCAAATTAACAAAGTCTTTTTTGATTTTCAATTATCTTCTTCACGGGCACACTTTTTCCAAGGCTCCCGAGATGGCACCGACAAGCTGTGCATACACAATGAGGACCCCTCACCTGGACGTGCTGACCACGGCCCCAAGCTGCCCCCCTCCCCACCTGGGAGGGAGCTGCATGGCCTCCAGGACCTGCAGAGGGCCGCTCAGAGCCTCCAGGACCACCCTGACGCCTTTCAGTGCCATGCAGCCTGCAATCCTGGGGCCTGGGGCCGCTCTAAGCAGGGGGTGGTGAGGAGATGCTCAGTGAGAAATGGAAGAAAACCAGGGGGGGCTGGCACCAGGGAAGGAGGCTGGAATTCGTTGAGTTGGAAATTGTAGACGCATTACCCCAGCGATGGACCACAGTTGTCCAACAAGCTTTCTACAGAGCCAGTTTTGTCCATGCACCCTCCAGGCAACCCTGTACCTGCCACACTTTCTGTCCACCTCAATTAATACTTGTGTCTTTTAGTCTCTTTCTGCTAGGATCTACAGCCATCAGCAGTCCTGTGTGCCTCTGCCTGTCCTGTGGACCAGCACTGCCCGGTGGGAATATAACACAAGCCATAGATGTAACTTTACATTTTCTAGAAGTCATGTTGAAAAGGTAAAAAGAAACAGGTGAAATTAACATTAATAATTTATTTCATTCAAGCCAAGCTTTCGAAAAGGCAGATGAGGAAAAAAGGCTCCAAAGATGGCCCAAGAGTGCATCGGGGTAACAAGCCCAACCCTGATTTCACCGTCACCACTAAACATACTCAGTGTCAAGCCTCGGTGCACAGATCACTTCTCTCCAGCGCAGCCTGTTATCACCTTTACAGGTGAGCTATCAAATGGCAACACCCAACACATCCTCCCCAAGTCATCCCCAAGGATCCAGAAAGATCGCCGTGCACACACACATTGGGACCCAACAAAACACAAGCCCTTGCTGGGGTTTAAATATATTCCCTGTGTTGCTTTGGACCCACCTTGCCACCAGACTTGGTTCCTCTGAGGCTGTTGTGCTGCCAGTGACTGAAGCAATAGGGGCAAACTTTGTGCAATGGGCACTCAGATATTTGATGCTGATGGAAGGCAGTTGTCCAGATGACAGGGGGGCTTTTGACCACATAAGACTGGGGGCTCAGGCTCTCCTGCTCGTGTCCCACCAATCATGTTACAGAACAGCCTGAATCTTGCCATGATAGTGGCAAATAAATATGTGCTTTCCCAGAGGCACACAGACTTGCTTGGGTTTGCTTGGTTCCAGATGAACTTGCTGAGGAACCAAATCCCGTGCAGCCACCAGCATTCCTTTCTCCTCACTAAAGACCTTTCCAAATTGGCCCAAACCACAATTTCACATGCATTTCTGAGGCTTCAGAGCTGGCATCCTTTCAAACAGCTTCCAAAGCCATCCACCCAAAGCAGTCCCCGGCAGCCCCTGCCATGAGCATCTCCCCCTGGGCTCCTTGAGACCTGATGCCAAGGGAACTGGGGTGCCTGAAACCTGCCACCAGTTTCTTGAGCATTTGAGGGTCGACTCCAGGCAGGAAGGAGCAGGGGAACCCAGGAGAGGTGGTTTCAGAGTTTCTCTGAGCTGGTACTGAGGTTTGAAGGTGCACAGGCCAGGATGGCTAATCTGAATGGCTGGTTTAAATTATCTTAATGATTGACTTGAGCTGTTGGGACTGTATTTTGGGGCTGTGTGTGCACACTTCTAAAGCATTCAATCTCACCCCCTCAAACACACGCACACGCACACACACACACACACACACTCACACTCAGAGTGTAGAATCAATACCACTCTTCACCAGTATCTGATTACTGTTCATCCTGAGACCACTGCACAGGGGAAGATGGGAACGGGGCAGAGGTACCAAGTCCCAGAGTCTCCCGGGGCCTCCAGCCCCGTCCTTCCCCCGTCCCCTCTCTAAAGCCCAGTCCTCTGCTTCCTCCCCAGGGTAGCACTGGCCTAGGAGACATAGCGTCTCTGGCCACGTGGCAGCCCCCTCCCCAAGTGGCCTGGAAGCAGCGAGGGCACCCCCGCCTCCTGCCCCTCCCGGCAGCCGCACGCCAGGAAAGTAGTTAACTGCACCCAGCCTCCAGCACACAGACTTGTTTGATCAAAGATTCACTTGGTTTTCCTCCCCCTTCTGGCACAAATTCGTGGGCTCTCTTGACAGAGAATTAATTGCTGCTGATGAAATTTCATCGCTGAAGGAACACACCACCCTGGAGGAATCCCACCCAGATGGCTGGTTCCTGCTCCAACGCGTAAAAAGTGCTCCTTGTGGAACCAGAGCAAAAACGGCCCGGGGGTTCCTGGGCACTTTCCGGGTGCCCCACCAGGAAAGGACTGGAATTGGGGGTTTAGAATTGGATGGGTGCCCAGAGCCTTGTCGGCTGCAAGGCCCAGGGGCTCAGCACCACCTGCTTCTCTGTCCTCGGGGCGGCACACACCGGCCTGGGGAAGCTCCCTGAAGGGCCTGGAGGCCTCACTAGCCAACCCTGGGTCTCCCAGGCCGTGCGTGGGTGGAGCCGTTGCTGGGCCAGAATGGCATGAGGGCCCAGGAATGGAGGTCTCAGACGCGCTCAGGCGCGACCTCGGCAGAAGAAGAGGCTAGAACCAGGGCTTCAGGGAAGGACACTCCCCCAACTCATGGAGCCAGTTCCTGTTTCCTCAGAAACATATTGAAAGGGTTTCCAGCTGCGTCCAGATGCTCCAGCTGCAGGCTCCTTTCCTTCCTCACCCAGGCCAGGCGTTATTCAAAGAGAAGATGAGAAAGCTGGTGGGGGATTAAGTGCTCTGGCTGCAGCCACACTGCCCCCGATGGCCATGGCCAGCCACATCCCCGGCAGGGAGGCAGGTGGCAGTTCCCCAGGGTCACCTCTTGCCATGCCCCCTCCTGCCTGGACCCCCCTCCCCGCCAAGGCCTCTGAGCCTCACAGGCAGCTGGTCCGTGATCCCTCCTACCCCCACCACCCTCCAGCCGCCACCTCCAGCCTTGATCCCCTTCTCCTCGGCAGGGAAGAAGTTCCCTAACTCTTCCCCACCCGGGTCCTCTAATCCCTTTAGTGTAGGGGCCTCACTGCCCTGAGCTTCCTTTGCCTTCTGCAATAGGCATTTCAGAGGGAGCCCCCAGCTCGTGGGTGGGCGTGTTGCACAAGTGTGTGTGAGGGGTGTCCCACACCAGCAGGGGCAAGAGGAGGCATGGAGGGCCTGCATGTTCCCGGCCTCCTCCAGGGATGAGGTCAGGATGCCCAGGGTGGGTGAGTGTTCACACTTGCCTGGCAATAAGCATCCCCGGAGGTGGAGGGCACAGTCCCACCCCTGTCTGGGAAATGGTGACCATGATCCTCCACAGGTCCTGGCAGTAATCCCTCCCAGCGCTGGGCTCCAGGCTGGTCCCCACCCAGCCCATCTGAACCACAAGCCAGACGCCCAGTTGGGAGGCAGCTCCACGCTTGGCCACCCGCCTCCTCCGGTCTCCTTCCCACTTTCCCGGAAGGAGGGGAGAAGGAGGCAAGGACCAAGAAGAGAGCACGGTCTGCAGTATTGTCTCCCCCTTTTCTTTCTCTCTGTCTCATATGTGAGAAAGCAGGGCTGCTGGGGGGAGTAAGAGGCGGGCAGGGCTGTGACTCCAGGAGGGAAAAGCAGGCCCGGAGTCCCCAGGAGCCGATAGAACACACAGACGGAACAAGAGCCAGCGCAGCCACCCTGGGACTTGCCACATGCTGCCATGTGTGGCCGGCCCCCACCTGCAATCGGCCCCTGACATCGTGGGCCTGCCTCTGGCCCAGCCCTCATCCTCCAGCCGGTGGACCTTCCCACCGTCACACTCAAAAATTTTCAGCTGAGGGCCGCTTACGTGCCACCCATCAAATCAGAATGTTTCCCCCTAAAGTTCACTCCAAGGGGGGATAAGATGGCCCAGGAGAGGGGAGTGGGAGTCTTCTGGATTCTGACCCCATCCGCCTTCGTCTGTCGGGTGGGAGCAGAGGGTATGGCCCCCCGTCTCTGCAAGTCCACTCTCTACACCCATCATGGTCACAGGCGCTGTGACCATGGGGTGCGTACCGAGGGGAGGGATTAATTTGGAAGGCCAGGGTCCCCTTCCTCCCCCTCCGTTGCTCCTCCAGGGGAGCACGAACAATAGGAGAGAGGTTGTTGGGTTGATCAAGTCATGGGTGGCGGGGTCCAGTGAGGGTCAGTGGGTACGGGACAAATGGACAAACTGGGGGTGGAAACACGAAGGTTTGAGTACCCCCGGGATGAGGTCTCAAACAAGCGATGGCCAGGTCTCCTCCAGGACACAGCCCCCCAGGACCCCTCCCTGGACTGCACTGGGGCCGAATTCTCCTCCCAGTGGTCTTTGGGGTTATTTTTAATTTCCCCCTGTCACAGTGTGCTGGAGCTAGTTCACGCTTTTCAGGAACTATCTGAGCCGATCGATAGCAGGTGGGTCGCCTGAAACCAGTCAGCCATGGTGGGAGTATTTACACTGTGGGAATCAGCAAATGCTACAAAGCAAGGCAATCTTTTTTCCCTTTGGAAGAGCCTGTTGTTAAACCTTTACTCCCACACCTCTGCCTCTGACTCAGAACCATCATCGGTATCACGGGAGGGCTGTTAAGCCACAGGCGAGCTCGCAGGGTCCACTCCCAGCGGGTCGCATTCTGCAGGCCTGGGTGGGGCAGGCGGTTTGCGTGTCTAATGAGTTCCTGCTGGGGCTGATGCTGCTGGGCTGAGGACCACACTTGGGGAAGCGCTGTTCAAGTTCAGCGTGGGCTCATTTACTCAACGGCGCCAAAGCAAACAGCTCTGGAAGAGAGGAGACACCGGGGCAGGAGGCCATCTTCAAACACCGAAGGGCTGGAAACACAAGTTCTCTATGTGTTTCCAAAGCAGAGCAGCTTTCAGCTTAAGAGAAGGAGGTCTTGAAACAGATGGAGCCAGCCCTCCACCTATCAGCTGCTGCAAACAACGAGCTCCCTGTCTCCTCAAAGAACCCACCAAGGATCTGGCTGCTGGAGGGGAGACCCAGCGTCAGGAAGAAGGAGTCTAGAATGTTCTAAGTCTCCTCCAGCCTACAGGAATCTGTGCCAAATCTCGACCCTGGAAAGTGCCCAGGAGTCCCTCCAATGCCGAGTCCGTCTGATCCCCCATCTTGTTCTCTGTGGACACGTCAACACCACCATCCCAGGTGGATTTATTTCAGTGCTGCACTTAACTTGGTTTTGGCCTGAAACGTCACCCAGACCACTGCTCTCACTGTGAATGCCGCGCCAAGGCCAGGAGATGGGTTGAATCTCCTCTGCGGCTCAGCCTGAGAATCTAAGGACGCCCACCCACGCTGGCTCCAGGAAGATGCCCTGCGGAGCCCAGGCAGGTGGGTGAGCGCTCAGCGCACCACCCATTCTAAATTAGCCCGGACGCAGTGGGGCTGCTTGTTTCCGTCAAGACGCCTCAAAATGAGTCTCTGGCGTGAGCCGCCTCTTACCCCAGGACCAGCTGTGGGGGGAGGCCGCTGAACCTCTGGGACCCCGTCTCTGCTTCCTCCCTTTGCCTAGCCCTTCCTGTCTCCACAGCTCCCAAGTCCTGCAGGGTCTTCTTCGAAAGTCTCTCTCGCTTTCTCTTCAGATCCTCTCCCCCAGGAGATCCCAGTCCCATTGGAGCCTCCACACCTCGCACTGGGGGGTCTGTAACTGCTCCTAGGCAGGGTCCCGACACCTGGCTCTCTTTTCTCAGACATGCCCTGATTCATTTCCCTAAAACTGTCACTGTCATCACATTGCCCTCCTCCTCTCTGCCTTCAGTGGCTCTCCCACTGCTGCAGAAAGAAAACCCAGTTCCTCAGGCCGGCCACTGAGGTCGACCCCCATCTCAGCTCCGAGGACTTCTCACCTGACACCAGACGACAAACAATACCTGAAGGAGAACTGGGGCAGGTTCCCTGACTCTTCTGAGCCTCAGTTTCCTCATCTTAATAGTGGGTGTTCTAATAACACCTCTGCTGTGTTATTACGTAAAATGTCAAGTGTGTGGCTTCTCTGTCTGACTGCAGCATTGCCACCTCTTTAAACTGGGCTCAATGCGAACCACACAAGGGTGGGATGAGTTCAGAAATGGAGCCCACAACATCACTAATTATTAGAGAAATGCAAATCAAAACTACAATGAGGTATCACCTCACACCAGTTAGAATGGGCATCATCAGAAAATCTACAAACAACAAATGCTGGAGAGGGTGTGGAGAAAAGGGAACCCTCTTGCACTGTTGGTGGGAATGTAAATTGATACAGCCACTATGGAGAACAATATGGAGGTTCCTTAAAAAACTAAAAATAGAATTACCATATGATCCAGCAATCCCACTACTGGGCATATACCCAGAGAAAACCGTAATTCAAAAAGACACATGCACCCCAATGTTCATTGCAGCACTATTTACAATAGCCAGGTCATGGAAGCAACCTAAATGCCCATCGACAGATGAATGGATAAAGAAGATGTGGTACATATATACAATGGAATATTACTCAGCCATAAAAAGGAACGAAATTTAGTCATTTGTTGAGACGTGGATGGATCTAGAGACTGTCATACAGAGTGAATTAAGTCAGAAAGAGAAAAACAAATATCGTATATTAACGCATGTATGTGGAACCTAGAAAAATGGTACAGATGAACCGGTTTGCAGGGCAGAAGTTGAGACACAGATGTAGAGAACAAACGTATGGACACCAAGGGGGGAAAACCATGGTGGGGTGGGGATGGTGGTGTGCTGAATTGGGCGATTGGGATTGACATGTATACACTGATATGTATAAAATTGATGACTGATAAAAAAAAAAAAAAGAAATGGAGCCCAGACAATGAGGCATGTGTGTACATCTGTGTGTGTGTGTGTGTCTGTGTGTGTGTGTTGGATTGGGGAGGTCTTTGGGAACACTGTGGTCACTGGGCCCTGTGTGACAACCGAAGTGCACGTGTTTGGGGCAGCACACCTCATTTATGGACCTAAGTTCCTCTGTAAAAGAAGGGGCTGGACGGAAGCCCCTTGGGTCCCCCCCTTCCTGGATCCCAAGTGCACTTGTCAGGTGGCAAGAGGTTTGCGAGAGGACACGTGCTGCCACCTGGTGGAACAAACTTGCACAGCAAACTCCCCACCAGGGCTTCCTGCCGCCCGAGGCAACGCTTGCCAGTGGGAGCACCGGGGTTCCAACACCGCCTGGAACTTCATGCCTCTGCGTGGCCTTACTCTCCCGTAGACTCAGCATCTTCGTCTGTGAAATGGAGCTAATAACCGTGCATCCCTGTGGAGCTGTTCTGAGTGTGAACTGGTATCACACATGAAAAGCACTTAGGTCGTTGCTGGGTCTGCAGTAAATACCCAACACGGGAAAACTACTGTTATTTTCTGAGATTTCGAGGAGAGAAACAAAGAGATGTTCTTTAAGCCCCATGACTCTGTTGGCCTCTGGGTTTGTCTGTTGGCTTCATCCTCTTTCTTTTTAATATTCCTCCTCTGTCTGATTTTTAACCTTCTTC
The DNA here is from genome assembly GCF_965194825.1 of Balaenoptera physalus. Classification (NCBI taxonomy): domain Eukaryota; kingdom Metazoa; phylum Chordata; class Mammalia; order Artiodactyla; family Balaenopteridae; genus Balaenoptera; species Balaenoptera physalus. Next base: position 10,345,089 of record NC_138901.1, read on the forward strand.
TCCATCAGTCATTGCAATCCTTGTGAGAACAAGGAGGGGTGCACATGATGGGTAAATCGAGGTGACTGACGGTTCTCCTCCCGCTGGCCATTCATCGCCATTTCCCAAGTGCAAACTCAGAGAAGCTGCTGGGTGCACAGACTGTCCCCACGAGGCTCGGCCGCTTACCAGCTGTGCGATCCTGAGCAAATTCTTTCATCCCTGTGCGTCAAGGAGCTGTGAGGGTTTATGAGTTAGTTCTCGTGAGCTGCTGAGAATGGGGCCTGGATGATCACAGGTTCACGTGAAGTTAGTTGTGAAGTGCTTCTCGGTGGTCCCCGGGGCTGCTCGTAATCTCCTGGCTCAGGGTTGGGTTGCCCACCCCACACCGCCGCGGGACTTGCTTGCCAATGAAGTGGCAGATGAGGGGGTCACTTCTGGTGGAAGTGTTCAGGACCACCACACTTCTTTTTCCGACAATCAGCAGGCGGTCACTGTGTGAGCCTGGGTCCTGGGATGTGGTGCCACCAATGCAGAACTGCCCAGCTGACCCGCAATACAGTGTGAGTCAGAAACAGCCTGTTAACTTTGATTTGCATCATTTGTTACTGAGCATAACCCAGGTTATGTCGACCGACACACTATTATTCCTCCAGAGCTTCTGAGAAGAAATTATTTCCTCTCATTTACCTTAACATAGGCTTATTAAATATGAATAAATATAAATTAATGAACACACATCTTTCCTTTCCCAAAACTTAGAATACCAAGCAATAGTACCAGTGAAATTTGCAATTCAAAGTACATCATGAACTATGACATGAGCAAGAGATGAAACAAAACAGAGTTTCACAGTGTTTTTTTCTGACAAGGCCATAAAACCTTTACAGAGAATTGATTTGGGGTTTCAGACCTGGTACCCACCTATGAGACCCCCTGCCAACAGCAGAGACAAAAGCCTGGGGGCACCTCTTCCACAAGTGTCCCCCTCCCATCCCCCCACCTAACTTATTTATTTGAGGACAGGTGGCTACCACCTATCAGGAGGGAGAAGCTGAGTAAATACAGCTGGTGAGAGCCCCAGGATGTGCTCTCCCTTTGCTGTGGTCCCTGGCGCCACCTAGTGGCGATGGTCAGCACTGCCTGGAGCCCGCGGCCGCCTGCTCCTGCCAGGGCCAGAGCGCGCTGCATGCGACCATCCCACACATCTGACTCCCCTGGACACATGAAGGGAACGGATAAAAGGCTCAGAACGGAAAAACAGGATGTGGCCTGAGGATGGCACCAGCCCGGAATGGAAAGGAGGTCACCACCTGTTCTCTGCCGGAAGTCACTCAGACACCCCTGCAATGCAGAGGAGACCCTGAGGCCGAAGCCTGGCAGAGCCTGTCTCCACCACTGGGACGGAGGGCTCACGGGCCCACCGAGTTCTAGGCCCACCAAGTGCAGGTGAGGTTCGTGTGGCTACTTAGAACAGAGCCCACTGCGAAGCCCCCCAGGATCGCACCTCGGTGCCGGGCTGAGAAGGGAGCAGCCAGCAGCACGGGCCCATCCTCTGCTGTCCGCTCGGGGCTGCCAGACAGGGGGCATCACAGGCCTCTCTGGGAGGAGACAAGTGGAATCGTGTCCACAGCATAAACAGATGGCCTTGCCTGAAAGGCCCAGGTCACACAGGTCTTCTTTCTCCAAGTCATTGCACATCGTGGTTCCAAACAATGAAGCCCCACTTCCTCAACTAGACATGGGCCACCTGGGGCGGCAGCCATATCCCCCAGTCCCCCGATACCGAGGAGTCCCTGGCACAGGGTCCTGCTCACTGAACGAGTGGCTGATGGAGGGAGAGGGATGGGAGAAGACCCACAACTGGGGGCACAGGGGCATGAGCGCCTGGAGGGTGGGTGGGCAAATGGGGAGGACTCCAAAAGTCCTGACGAGGACCAAGGCCAAGTACAGCATCCCAGCACATCCTTAGTGGGGGACAAACCGTCCCAGTAGCACCGTGGCCGCCATTCACTGGGCTGTCAATGCAACATCTCATCCGACCCTCACGTCACCCACACGCGGGGGATCCGGGCTACACAGTTTTATTTCCAACCCTCATAGAAGACACCAGCCACCGTCGAGGGTTGGCACAGAGCGGGCCAGCCCAGAGAATCCTGATGGTGTCCGGCTGAGGGGTGAGCTGCAGCAGCCTCTGTCTTGGGCAAACCACGTGGCTCCTGGCCCTAAAGGGCCACTTACTTCAAGGGACAGGTCATTCAATGCCCGGAAGGAACAACACAAACCAACCCACCCTTAGGATTCCCACTTCCCGGGAACTTGCTATGTGCCTGGATTCCTGCTTGGGAGTCCACCTGTCACATCTGTGAGCGATTCACAGCACCCTCCCACCTTTTACAGGTCAGATTCATCCTGGGATCCACCGTCCTGAGTCAGCCTAGGCACCTGAGCGACAGCCCGGCCCCAGTTCACAGGGGAGAACAGGGCCCTTCACAACTGACACTGGCAGCTGACACTTATGTCGCCATTAGTCATGTGGGCACTGGTCCAAATGCTGTCTGTGGGTTCACTCCCCCAACCCCAAGGGGTAGGACCACTGTTCTCCCATTTCAGAGAGGGGGACAGGGCAGGAGTGCTTTGCCCAAGGTCAACAGCACTAAGTGGTCGATGAGATCACAGGAGCCGGTGCCCCGGCCTGGGTCTCGGCTGCCCCTCTAAGGTGAGACAGGGAAGTACAAGAATCCCCCTTTCTAGCTGCTTCGTGAACCGCAGGGGCCGTCCAGACCCTCACCTGCGATCCTGCCAGGCCGTGGCTAGGGCTCAGCAGTGCCAAAGTCCCGGCACCATCAGACCTGGGGGTAGAGTCACTAAAGAGGTACCAGGGGCTTTGCCAGCCATGGGCTTCCTGCTCCAGCATCGGGGTCCAGCACAAGCAAGATGAGGACAGACAGACTCCCAGGCTCTGGGGAGCGAGTTCAGAACCCAAGCCCTGTCCAGGACTGTCAGCACCTCCAGAGAAACCGCCACGTCTCCACCTGAGATGAGAAAGGCTCCTTCCTCCCAAACCTGCCTCCACCTTCTTGGCACAGCTGCCGACCACCTAGACCACTGGGGGAAAGGAAAACACCCTTTCTGGGGAAGTTGAGCCTGTACTGGAGGGGGGGGTGCTGCTGGCATTTAGTAAGCAGAGGCCAGGACAGCCCCCTACTAAGAATGACCCGGGCCTAGGTGTCAGTAGTGCTAAGGCTGAGAAATCTACGCCCCACAGAGAAATGCTAATACATATAATAACAACAACAACAATAATTAGTACAGCTGACACACAGTGTTTACTAAGGTCCAGAGACAACTCTAGGCATTTTCCACACGTGAACTCATTAACCACAACTTGCGAGGTGGATGTTATGGGTTGAATTGTATCCCCTCGAAAGATACGTTGAAGTTTCAGCCCCCTGGTGCCTGTGAATGTGATGTTATTTGGAAATAGGGTTTTTGCAGATGGAATCTGGTTAAGACGAGGTCATTAGGGTGGGCCCTAATGCAATATGACCACTGACCTTAAAAGAAGAGGGAAAATACCGTGTGAAGACAGAGACACGGGGAGAAGACGGCCACTGATGACAGAGGCAGAGATTGGAGTGATGCGCCCATAGGTCAAGGATTGCCAGCAGCCACCAGAACTGGGAGGCCAGGGAGGATTCTACCCAGAGTCTCAGAGGGAGGGTGACACCCATGACACCCTGATTTCAGATTTCTGTGGTTCAAGTGCCCCAGTCTGTGGGACTTTGTTAAGGCAGCCCCAGGACACTAATACAGTGGATAATCTTAGCCCCATTTTACACAAAGGGCGACAGGCACAGAGACATTCAGGGTAGTTCTCACGCTCCCTCGGCTGGGAACTCCTCACTTTAGCCTCTCCGACTGCTCACATTTCTGACCAGAACATGAGCGTCTGCATTTAGGTTTTGTGGGGGGTTCATGTTATGATTGCGATGGCTTCATATGGAGGGTTGTGTTGGGTTTTATCATTTTGTTGCAGTCGTGCAGGGAGAACCGTGAACATCAGGGATCATTAAATGGGGCAAAAATCCCACGTGGTGGCCCTGCAAGTGCCCAGTGGACAGAAAGGAGAAAGGAAGAAATCTCCCTTTAATTTTGTGGGAATAATGCTGTTAACGTGCTAAGTAACATCCCTGATGACAAACAACCTGTTCTCTTGTGTCATTGGGTTCCCACTTCGCTTTCTCAGGGGCACATAAGCCAGGGCTCATCCCCGGAGAACAACTGGCCCAGCTGGTACAAGGAATCTTTATTTTCCTTTAAGTGAAGTTTTCCTTTCTCTCTAATGTAGGACAACCCAACTCCAGCTCCCGGACCACAGAGAGAGTTCACCAGTGCTTAGAAAAAGTCCGAGACCTCCAGACCCACCCGCCCCTCGGCTCGACCCGCAGATGTGACAGAGGAAGTAACAAGGAACAGCCGTGGATTCCGGGCCTCCGGCCACACTCAGTGTCACCAGTCCAGGATCAGGACTGGAGTCCCTGGGAAAAGGGTGTGGAGCAGGGAAAAGTCTGACAATGAAGATACGAACCAAGGGACCTTAAAAGTCAGGCTCACTGACTCTAGGACTCCCCATAGTGTGGATGGAGGCGAGTGGTTGGCACCAGGACGGAAGAAGGAATAAAGGACCCCAGAAGGCAGGGACAGACTGAGGGAAGTATAGGCATCCCTCAGTATCCACGGGGGACTGGTTCTAGGAGCCCTGCAGCCACCAAAATACACGGATGCTCAAGTCCCTATATAAAATGGCGTAGCATTTGCATATAACCCACGTATATCCTCCCGTATACTTCAAATCATCTCTAGATTACTTATAATACCAGATACAATGTAATACTATGTAAACAGTTGTCAGTGCGAAGCAAACTCAAGTTTGCCTTTTAGAACTTTCCGGAACCTTTTTTTTCCCAAATATTTTCGGTCTGAAGTTGGTTGAATCCGCAGATGTGGAACCCGCAGATACAGAGGGCCCTGACTGTAGAGTGCGCCCAGAGGGACTAGGCAGATGTTGTGGAAAGCGGGGTGCCCCCATGCTCCCAGCTCCCACGCGGGGTAGTGATTCCCCCCTCAACAGGGCCATTTCACAGGTAAGCAGTCCCTGCCTGTAGCAGCTACTACACAGACACCTGTTGACTGGGGCAGGGCCTCTTCCAGGACCCCTGCCAGCTCCTGACCCACCCTGACCTCAGAGGGTCTCTACATCAGAGCCAAGCCACCTCAGAAGCTAAAATTAAAGCCCACTGCCCATGCTCCTGACCTGGGCCAGACCCCCCAAAAGCCGCCCCCAGATGCTGCCACGTGGGGAGGGCACAGTCTCCTTGACACCATGAAAACCTCCTCCAGATGAAAACAAAACAAAAACACATTTTAAAAACCTGTCCTTCCAAAACAGAGAAACCTGGGTGCGCTCATTTTTACATCTGCAGCCATGAAGCCTCTTGAAATGCTGCTTCCATAATAGCTGGCCAGATTGGGTCCGCCCCAGGGGCTGGTTCTAGAATGACAACGATTCAGCGGGCTGATGAATTCATACCCAATGTTCAAACAGGAAGATAAAACCTTGGGAACTCTGTCCTCCGGGCTGGTGGGTAGCCTGCACCACCAGGTGGCGGAACATGGGTACTACTGCCCGGAACAAGTAGTTAACTTCAACCAAAACAGGGAGAAAAGAAAGGCAAGAAAACCTGTCAGTCCCAAAGAAAAGACTCCTTCGTGAACCATGGGCACGTACAATCAATCAGTCAGTCAGTCAGTCAATAAATCAATCAATCAAGAACACCTTTAGAGGGTCAACAAAATGCAGCAATTTTTTCGAGTTTATTAATGGTGTGATTCGGGGCCTCTGCCTGCAAAGGGCATGTTCACAGAGCTTCCTTCCTTGCACAGGTGTCCTGGAGTCTCCTGCCAGCCTGGCTTCTTTAGGGAGCGAGGCTCAGGCCACCAGGTGTGGCCTCTCATCTCTGGAGGGTTCCCCAGATCTTAGCCGCCCAGAGGGCCCTTGGAGCATCCTATGTGTGTTCCCATCGGAGACCTTGTGTTGGGGGAAGAGGGAGGGGGTGAAAATGAGAGGAGGGGACCTAGATTCCTTTTCTGTCCCTTTTAAAGCAGGGGACACCCAATACGATCCCCAGCTCCCCAGCCCATCTTCATCCCGCCTTCCAATCCCAGTGCTGGTGTCCCAGCACTGCTGACCCTGCTCCGTGATTGTGAGCTTCTGGATGGGGTGTCAGTCTATGAGCCCCAGGGCACCTGGCCCAGTGGGTTATGGGCAGTGCCCACTCAGACACTGTCATGGGACTGAAAGCCAGCCCCAGATGCGGTGGTTTGACACACCAGCCCCAGGCCCCCAAACTGCTAGCCTGCCTGTCCTGAGATGGAATTTGTCTGGGAAAAGGGGCCAGACTGCTGGGTGTATACAGATGAAGAATCTCCTGGGACCCCGGCAGTGTCCAGGTGTGGGAGCATCTGGGAAACACAACAACCTGAAGGGTTGAACCCATAGTGGATTGAACTGTCTCCCATCCCTCTCCCCAAAAGATATGTCCATGTACTAACTCCCAGGACCTGTAAACGGGATCTTATTTGGAAATAGAGTCTTTGCAGGATGTAATTAAGGTAAGGATCTCCAGATGAGATCATCCTGGATTAGGGTGGGCCATAAGCCCAATGACAGGGACAGAGAAAGGAAAGGGATACTTGACACCAGGGAGAGGGTCATGTGATGACATGGGCAGAGATGGAGTGACGGGTCTACCAGCCAAAGAACGCCAAGGATAGCCGGCAACCCCAGAAGCTGGAAGAGGCAGGAGGGATCCGCCTCTAAAGCCCAGATGACACCTTGATTTCAGACTTCTGGCCTCCAGAACTGTGAGATGATATATTGCTGTAGTCTTAAGCCACCCAGTTTGGGGTAATTAGTTACGGCAGCCCCAGGAAACTCATACAGGTCTCATTCAGGTGACACCTTCCAGGATACCTGGATAGTGGCCACCTGGGAGTCAGGTGCCTGAGAAAGAGGAGGAGCAGGTGACTTCGTGGCCTGCCACCTGGAGCCCAGGGTAGAGGCCCTGGGAGAGCCTTGTGTCCTCAGAGGCTGCCACGCCAGCAGCACTGCTCAAGGAGAAAGCGGGGTCTCTGGGGAGAGATGAGAGGGAAGGGGGCGAGGGGACAGGGATCCACTTGGCAGCTGCTCAGGTTTAGTCTGCACCTCCTCCGCCAGTGCAGGGGAAACAAACGACCTGCGAACTGAGTGCGAAATGGTGATTCATTACCCCTGATGTGTGATGATGGCTTAATTATTTTTCTAACTGGGGAGAGCCGCTTTCTGACAGCAGGTGCAAATGATTTCTCCACTGCTCTAAGGAGTGACTGGCCCAGGACAGGCAGAAAACTGGAAAACCTAATTAAATCGGGAGACTTGTGAAATAAATGGAGCGGGGAGTTTGTTTGCTTTCTGCTGACGGGTATTAACGATTCCCGGAGAGGCAGTGAGGGCTCCTGCCGGAGTGGGCATGGGGGATATGGAGGGAGGAGGAGCCCCATGGGGTGACAGGACCCCAGGTGAGCTGCACAGGAAAAGGTGGTCAGGGGGCCTGAACGCTGGGCTGCGGGGATATTTTGCCCATGAATGGGCATCACCTTTGACTCAGTTTCCTCGTCTGTAAAACAGGAGGCTGGACAACTGGAGGAGCCAGGGATGGCTGAGTGCCGGTGGTGGGACAGAACCCGGGTGCACCTGGCATCTGACTCCAGAGCACGGCGTTGGGGTCTGACAGTGGCCTGGATCCGGCACATCTCCCCTCTGACCTGGGTCCAGTTTTTTCAGCCTCTCTGAGCCTCAGCTTCCTCATCTCTACTACGGAGCACCCACCGTGCCTGCCTCTGCCCCAGGATGGCTCCAGGCTGTCGTGAGCTGACGCCTGCAGAGCTCTCGGCAGAGGTAACTGCACTGGATGTGCTCAGCCAAGGGAGCTGAGCCACCCATCAGTCCTCATGCAAATCAGAGGGGGGCAGCCCCTCCCAGGGGCTCAGGATTCCCCACCCTTCAGGTGCCCTCTGCATGGGTCCCTCTGTGAGTGTCCAACCTCCCCACTGACCTCCTGGTCACTCACCCCTACACCCCATCTCTGTCTCCAGCCGATGAGAGGCCTGCCTGGCTGTAGTGGAGACATCTTGGCAAGAACTTTAATAGTTGCAGGCTTCTCTCTTTCTTGACTTCTGGGTAGGGCCTGTCCATCCCCCTCATGCCCCCTCTCCCCATCTCCTGCCCTCTGGCATCACTTAGAGGCAGAAGCTGCCCAAATCCCTTTTCTTTCAGCACTGGCTCTTGTGCACAATTTCAGGATGTTACTGTTTCCAGAATCCTCTTCTCTTTCTAACAATCCTGCCAGGTGAGTCCCCCTCCCGCCCCCCGCCCCCCTACACAGATGAAGGACCACAGGAGACTTAGGAAGGAGTGAGGGGAGAGAGGAAAGGTTCAGAGCTGAGGCTGGGATCCACTCTGGGCAGCTGGCTGGGTGGGACACAGAGGTGGGAGCCCTCACTGCCCCTCCAGCCTGAGGGGACTCTGCTTGGGGCAGGAGGGATGCTTAGAGCTCTGGAGCCTCGGCCTGAGTCCTGGAGGCCTTAGTGACTTTGGTGAAGACAGACATCGCCAGGTTGCATCCCCTCCCCTGCTTGCCACAAAGCCCTCTGGGCCCAGGCATGCTGCTGGAGGCCAGCCTGTGAGGGGCCAGGAAGGAATCCGTGTGGGTCCAGACCTAAGCCCTGGCTCCTCTCACTCCACCCCCATCCAGGCCACCAGCTTCTCCCACCACCCATCTGGTTCCTCTAACCACTCCCTGTGCCTAGGTCTGCTCCCCTGCTTAAGAACCATCCATGGCTCCCCGTGGTCTGGTATTTTGAGATTCCCCCAGCCCTGACTTTCAGAGCCTTTTAAAAGCTGCCTGCAACCTATGGAACCCCTAGTTCCCACCTCTGTTTTATCCAGCCTTGGTCTCCCCACACACCCCACACCGACTCCGTTCTTGTAGCCCTTGTTGAGGGACACCCTGCCCCCTCCTTGCCATCCCGCAGCCTCCAGCCGCCTTATCTGGCTGGTCTAGCCTCCCTTCACTTTTCCATCTCCGGAGCCCAGCAGCATTCCTACCAAACACCAAATCTGGGTCAATTAACTCTTCCTTGTATGGCTATTTTGACCTCCCACCTAGTCTGTAAAATCCCCAAAGACAAGAATCATGGGAATTCAAAGAAGCAGATTGTCTCAACCCCCATATCAGGACCTGACACTTGGTCTAGACCCATAGACGTACAAGTAGCATTTGTCTCAGAAACTTGAGGATCTGCCAGCATCATCCAACCCATGGCACCCAGCATGGAGCCGGGACTCCAGAAACACGTGTGCATCCAAGTGCTCACCACAGTGAAGCAAATTCCTCCCCATTTCTCCAAAAACAGCCCTTTACACACTTATTTTGCAACTGATTTTCCCCCCAACATTTTATCATAAACGTTTTCAAACATAGGGAAAAGCTGAAGGAGTTTGCAGTGAACACCTATGTACCCACTGCCTTGAGTCTACCACGAGCATTCTTCTACACTTGCTCTATCACATATCCATCCATCTCCCCATCCCTCGGACCATCCATCAGCATATTTTATTATTTTTGATGCCTTGAAAATAAGCTGCAGACATCCATATACTGCCCCCCCATACTTCAGCGTGTTTATCATAACTATAGTTTAATTTGCTTACAATTCTTTTTTTTTCTCTTAAGAGTAAAACCCACACACAAATGAAATGCACAAATCTCAAGTGTCCCAATGGATTGTAACCGAGCAGGACCCTATAGGGCCTTCCTGGGACAGATACCCCTCCACAACCTCTGCCTGCCTCTAAAGTTTGTAGAAAAACTTTAGCCTCCTAGGCCTTCCCTGAGTTCCAAAGAATAAATTTAATGAGAGAAGTGAGAAAATGCAGAAGCAAAGGAAAAGTCAAGTAAGACAAAATAATAATAGTTTAGCCATTAAACAAAGTCAAGGACTATTAGTTTCTCCTTAGGGGCTATAGATAATATTCTGAACCATAACCTTTGAGCTGTTTTGCAGATACTGAAATCCCACCAGGTGGAAGAAGTTAAGTGTATGCTGCCCACAAGCATGTAGACCCCAGAACGGTTGGAACCAGAAAGTTGATGATGTTGACTTCCAATTACCTCACCACCAAACAATCAGAAGAATGTCCACAAGCTGATCACACACCCCACAACCCACCTCCCTCGCCCTGTCTTTAAAAAACCTTTCCCTGAAAGCCTTCAGGGAGTTTGGGCCTGTTAAGCACTAGCTGCCTGGACTCCTTGCTTGGCACCCTGCAATAAATGCTGCACTTTCCTTCACTACAACCTGGTGTCAGTAGATTGGCCTTCCTGTGAGCAGGCCAACTGACTCAAGTTTGGTTTGGAAACAGGATGAGTTTGCCAAATGCACACGCCTGTGGAACCCTCACCTGCCAAGATGCTGATCATGACCCACCCCCCAGGAAATCTCCTCACTCCCTCCTAGTCACTCCGGCTCCTGCCCTCAAGGGGGAAGCACTGTTTTAACTTTTTCCCACCACTGATTAGTTTAGTCGGTTCTAGAACTTCATATAAATGGGATCATGCTCTTTTGTGTCTGGCTCTTTTCATTCTACAAAGTGTTTTTAGGCTCATCCATGTTTTTGTGTGTCTGAAGAGTCACCTGCTCCTTTTCACTGCTGCATAATATTCCCTGAATGAATGTCCCAGAGTTAATTTGTTTTTGTCCCTGTGATGGACATGTTTCCGTGCCTGGGTTCTTATAAATAGAGCTGCTATGAACATCCTTGGTTACCATCCTTTCCTTGAGAAATTATTTTCTCATTCCTTCCTTCCCACCTCTGTTTCTCCAGTGGATGTAGACAGATGGAGAAAGCAAACTCCCCTCCCACTCTTTCCCCTGGCTGCTGACGTCTCTAGGAACAGGATTAGCCCCCAGGCTCTGGGGCCACAGCTCCTCCGCTGTGGGGCCCTGACTCTGCCCCATGTCACGCTCTACTTCTTAGGGCTGGAGGGTTCTGATTGCTCCTCCCGAGACACCCCTATTTTGTGTGTCCAGGGAGGACAGCCACCCTCTTCTTCCCAGGGCCAGTGAAGACCAGGCTTCTCAATTGCCCTGTTTCTCCCACCAGAAAACCTCCACTTTACTTCCAATCACAGGGAACTGTGGAAAGGGACAGGTGTCCCAGGATCTACGTAAGGATGGTGTCCTCATTTCCTTTCATGCCTACAAATGTCCTGTGATCATCACGGTTAACTTCCTGCTTCACATCTCCTGAAGGCCATGACCGAACTTCAGAGAATTGTCTCCACCGAGTGATAAGATTTGATTCACAGGTTCCTGGGGCCACTACACACTTGCTTGTGTAGGTGGCTTGTCCCCTCAATGGAAGAGTTGACACCAATGTTACAGACTGAATGTCTGAACAATGTCTGTGTTGTCCCCCGCCCAATGTATACGTTGAAATCTTAACTCCCAATGTGATAATATCTGGAGGTGGGGCCTTTGGGAGGTGATTAGGTTTAGGTGAGGTCATGAGGGTGGGGTCCCTGTGATGAGATTAATGTCCTTATAGAAAAAGATCAAAGCTCTCTGCCTTGTCAGGACACAGCAATAGCAGAGGTTTACAAGCCAGGAAGAGGCTCTCTCCAGAAACCAAATCAGTCAGTGCCTTGATCTAGACCTCCCAGCCTCCAGAGCTGTGAGAAATAAATGTTTGCTGTTTAAGCCACCCAGTCTGTGGTGTTTTGTGACAGCAGCCCGAGCAGATAAGAAAACCAAACAATTGTGAATGTTTACTGAGGACCTACTACGTGCAGGGCAACATTCCGAGCATTGTGGGAAATACAAAGAAATACGGAATGCAAACTCTGTTTTCCAGAAGCCTATGCGCTAACAAGGTAGAGCTGCATGAACTTCCACACGAGGCTGTGCGGAGCCACTGTTGAGCGACAAAAGTGAGTTGTGGCTCCATTACACTCACCTATGTCCATGTGTGTCTGCCTGTATTTAGGAAAAATAACAGCGCACACCTCTTGAATGAGCAAGTGAATCAGCCCTGCTGTTCAAAGACGTTCCTCCCAAGGGGAGGATGGGAAGGAACAAGGGGCTTTCCCTCTTTATGTGGCGTGCGTCTGGATTGTTGAAATGGTCAGTGAGCTCATCCTACCTTCTTTTAAAGAAGGATGTAATTTCACTAGAGGTGGAAATACACAGTCGTCACAATGCAAGACATGGATCAGGCCCCACGTTTGGCTTAGATTCACACCAGAAGGCGAGAGTGGTTTCGGGGATAGAAGCGTCCTCTGGGATTGGGGGCCGTGGAGGAGGGAGGACTTTGCAGAATCACAAAGGAGGAGGGAGAGTGAGATGAGAATTCCCTGGGGTGGGAGACCTCCAAGAGGGTTTTGTAGAAGAAGCCCTGGCCACAGGGTCTTATTTGCTGAGAACTGAAGAAAGGGGGAATCATTCCTTCATTCACTGACACTATATGAACACCTACTACATGCCAGGCACTGGGCTGGGGGGTCAGAATGCAACAGTAAAAAGATAGTTCCTTCTCGAGGGAGTTGGCTAGTGGGAGATGCAGGTATTGATCTGTTTATGGCCCAGGCTCTGGCTGTCAGCACGCTAGCACCGGCACCAGCCCTAAGCGAGGGGGTTTGTTCCCAAGGCCTCTGCTGTTCATCTGTGAAGCGGGGGTGGTGGGAGTACTGGCCCCAGGGCCATCGTGGGGATTAACTCCGAGACTCCCTGAGTGCCAAGCAGGTGCCTGGGCTGGGTGAGCTCTCAGTGGAAGTGGCTATTAATGGTCTCTCCTGTTGAGTAATTCTTTTTTATTTTATTTGAGGTGAGATTCACATAACACAAAATTAACCATTTTAAAGTGAACAATTCAGTGGCATTTAGTACTTTCACAATGTTGCATAACCACCGCATCTGCCTAATTCCAAAATGTTTCCATCATTCCAGAAAAAAATCCCTTACCCTTTTTCTGCAGTTTCTCCCCATTACTTCCCCGCCCTCCAACCCCCAGTCCCCAGCCCCTGGCAAACACTAATCTACTTTCTGTCTATGGATTTGCCTATTCTGGACATTTCATATCAAGGGAATCACACAATATGTGACGTTTCGTGTCTATCTTCTTTTGCTTAGCGTTATGTTTTCAAGGTTCATCTATGTTGTAACAAGAACTTTATTCCTTTTTATGGCTGAATAATATTTCATTGTATGGACAGACCACAATTTGTTTATTCATTCATCTGTCCACAGACACTTGGGTTGTTTCCACCTTTCAGCATTTGTGAATAGTGCTCCTACAAACATGTGTGTTTCAGTTTTGATGGGTATATATCTATCAATAAGAGTGGAATTGCTGGGTCATATGGTGTTCCTATGTTTAATCTTTTGAGGAACCGCCATATTGTTTTCCATGGCTGCGCCATTTTACGTTCCCACCAGCAAAGTGTAAAGCTTCCAATTTCTCCACATCCTCCCAACCCTGGTATTATGTTTGTTTGTTTTTATTCTAGTGGCACATAAAGTGCCTGCCACTTTACCTACTTGACCTTCTGAAATCCATAAGTGATATGCAGGGGGTAGCTGGCATGATGCCTCTTGCCCATATGGAAAATTCTAAGCAAGAAGCGAAGAGCATGGGCAGGCAGCTGGGAGGTGGTGAGTCTACAACCCCAGAGCAGGTGGGCCTGAGACCTGGGCAGCTGGGGTTCAGCATTCTCCGCAGACTGCACAGGCAGGCCCTGGACACCGATCTTGTGCTGTCAGCCTGGGACTGTGCACTGGTGAGGGCTGGCAAATGGCCTGCCTCTGGTGTCCCTGTGTCTGCTGCCTTCCTCTTCCAGCTCAGCCTGCATTTGGGATGCCGGACAAATGCGGCTTCTGAACGCTGAGCCCTCCGGGGCCAGGCTGCCTCTGGGTCAAGGTCCTCCAAGATCTGGGTCCACCCTCTCCCCACAGTCTTAGGCTGTCCCGACCCAGTGGTGTCTGCCTGCCCCACTGAGAATACTACACGCTCACTCCTGCCTCGGTGCATCGTTCCTGGCAGCATTCCAAAAGGCCCCCAAGGTTCTGGGCCCCTGGAATCCTCGAATCTTCTCCAAGTTATTCAACCAAACACAAATCAAGGTGCTTCTGTGAGGGGATTTTGCAGGTATAATGAAGGCCAACTCAGCCTGCAGGTCCCAGCTCCAGGGTGTCTGACCTCCCTCCCAGGTCTGCATTAGGTCTTCCTCCTTAGGGTCCCCTCAACCCCTGACTTCCCCTCACCTGGCCCCTCTTCCTCTGTCCTGTAATCACGGCCTGCCTGTTTGCAAGTCTGTTGCCTCCCCCATCCCACCCACCCAGTGAGGCTGTAAATCAATGAGGGCAGGAGCAGAGTTGGATTCTCTTGTGTATCTCCAGTCTCCTGTGGTGCCTGACATGGAGCTTTTGTTCATTCAACCATCCATTCATTCATTCATTCATTCAGGCAACAAGTAGTTCTTGAGTACCTACTATGGGCTAGACACATGCATAAGCCAAACCCAGGCCTCACAGAGCCCTGAGGGAGCCCTCAGGGGCTGTTGCTGAACACATGAATGAATGAACCCTCACAGTGGGGCCAATTAAATGAGAAGCATGTGTGTGTGTGTATGTGTGTGTGTGTGTGTGTGTACTGCTGAGTGTGTATATATATGTGATGCAAGAGTGTACATGGTGTGTATTTATATATGTACTGTGTACGAATGCGTGTGTGTGAGTCTGTGGTGTGCATATGTGTATGTGTGTATTAATGTGTGTGATGTGCATGTGTGTGTCATGTGGTTCATGCCGACAGTACGGTGGAACCCCCAAGCCCCTGTGCGCCCCGATCTCTGGCCTCCCCATCAATCAGATTTTCATAATCACACTCACCGAAGCCAGAGAAAAAGCCACCTCTGCCCCATCTTTCTTCCACTCCCAGGAAAAGGGAAATTTGGACTTTATCCCAAAAGGCTCTGCCAATTAAAAAAAAAAAAACAGGGGAGGGAGAGCTGCCTGGAAATGTCACTTGCAGATGGAATACAAAACAGAGAGAGACCAAAACCAAAACCAAAACCAACCCAGACCACCAGACCCTCCCTATAAGGAGAGGCTGCCTGCGCGGTCCTCAGCAGGACGGATTTCGGGCAAGGTGCCTTCTTACCCAAGCTGAGGATTGAGGGCTGTGCTCTCCCAATTCCCTGGACCTAGAATCCAAATTCCCCAAAAGGTAGGGTGCTGAGTCTCTTGGGGGAAAGACCAGCCATTGATCTGGCTATCCCTTAAGAACCCAAAAGGCACTCAAAAGTCTTGGTGAGATGGGGTGTGGTGAGGGACTGCACACAAAATGATGCCCCATCACTGGGGTCTACAGACAGGAACATGTAGGAAGCTACCATCTCCCACCCAGGGCGAAGGACAGCAAGCCCCATCCTCTCCACATGGCCGGATCACACGTGGGAAGCAAGTTTTCACCTGGAGCAACGGAAGAAGGCTCTCAGTGCTGGCAGAGCCACGACCATAGAGATAGAAGACCAGCTTCCTTCCCCTTTTTGGGCCCACACCTGGCGGTGGGTGGGAAGCAGGAGGATGCTAGGCGGCCGGCAATGAGCCCACTTGGGCCCCTAGCCCGGGAAGCACTGGCACCTGCACCCCAGCCTGCACCGTCCCGCTGGGGCCTGGCCAGCAGCCACTCACATTGGCTTCCACAGGGCACACAGCTGCCGCGCCATCTGCAGCACAGCCGGCAGCCCTGGGCCCTGTGCCCTCAGCGAGTGGCCCTTGCCAGCCTTGCACGGGCTGGAGGTGGAGTCGCTGGGACACGCCCAGCTGCCCTGAGCAGGTGGCTGGGGGGCTCTGGGGAGCCGGGGCGGTGGACACAGAGCGGAGCTATGAAGCTGTGGGCGGGGCAGGCGAGGCAGTGCCCTCTCGGCAGGGACTGCACGAGGCGGGGCACAGAGAGGAGTGCAGGCTGAGTCTGAGCAACTGGAAGGACGCATCCCACAGCCCCTGCCTGCCTCAGCCATGCAGTTCCGCCCAGGGCCTGCTGAACCCCACAAATGCTCAGATCCCCTCCCAAGCCCCCTCAGGGCCCCACTCCTGTCCACACCAGGGACTTGCCAGGAGTACTTTCTAATAAAATGCAAATCAGCAATTGCCTTGTTGAAGTATAAGAGGAAAAAAAATCACTGTAAACAAAATCTCTGTCGCCATGGAGATCATTAACAATAGCCTGCCCACCCTCCCTTCTTCTTTCCCAGTAATGTACAGCTGAGTTCCTTCACACCACATTATTATTACTTTTTAATTATGAATAATTTCCTCCTTTCCATAGGAAGATGGATTAATGCATGGAACTTTCCAAACGAAGTCCCCCTTTAGGATGTATTTCAATACACAGATGAGTTTATGTTACAGTTAACCCCTTCTGTCCCATTTGCTCTCCCCATCTGTCTCTGCCTGTCTGCTCTGGGGTCATGCCGTGGATTCCAAGAATGCAAAGGCAGGTCTAGGAGAAGCCTGGCCAGGCTCAGGGACTGCTGCTGGGGGAAGCAGACCCCCAGAGAGGGCAGGCGCCACAGAAGAGGTATGTCCGGGGGAAGGACCACACACCACGGGTTCCCTCCTGCTGGAGAACAGCAGCCTCTGGTCCCAGCTCACGGGTGCAATGATGAGACATGATGTCTGTCCATTTTGCCCAGGCAGCTCCTAAATACCCACGACTAGGATAAGCTACTGTGCAAGACCTGGCAGTGGGGCTTGGACGGAGCCAGGGAAGCAGGAGAGGCCGGCACAGTCCCACCCCATGTCCCCAGAGGGCTCCCAAGCCACTGCTGTCCCCAGCTGCCAACACACAGGAAGCCCCTGCAGCCACCGCCATCTAGGAGAGTGAATAAAAGCCACACCACAGTCACAGCTGCCAGGTTGCAATTTCACCTGCAAGGACCTGAGTCAGGGGCGCACAGGCTACTTCCAACGCCACTCAGAAACTCGGGCCGCACCGTGCCACCTGCGAGGACTGCTGAGCTGGGGTTGAAGCCAGGGCTGAAGCCCTGCAAACTGGGACAGAACCTTTGAATTATTTAAAGCCCAGATAGGTTCCCAAGAGGCAAACCTCTGGCACGCAGAATTCCACCCAGCGTGGGGCAGGATGCAGAGTCTGGTGTGAGTGACTAAGAGGGTTTCCTCTTAGGGCAGTCTGTGTGTGCTGCGGGGAGGAGAGGGGGACCACGGGGTCTCTGAGCACGCTGCAGACCCCAGGAGGAGCCCCCTTATGCTGGAGCCAGCCCCTGCCACCTGCCCTAGTGCAGATGCCCCCAACCCCCAAGGATCTTTGCTCCCCAGGGCTCCCAGAGGGGCCTGTGCCTCCTTCCAGCCCCTCCTCCTCCTTGCCCTGGAGAGGGGAGAAGCGCCATGAACTCACCTGCAGGCGTCACCCACCCAGCTCAGGGGGAGAGGAGGGATCTGACCGAGGGGAGGTGCTCCTCGTTGCCTGATTAAACCACCACCACCAGCAAAGTCTTCCATGCCCCCCGACGCCTCCCTGGCCAGCACCCCTGGCCAGCTGTGCAGTCTTTCCTGAGGACTCCAGAGACGACACCCCAGTCCTGCCACAATCCCCTCCAGAGACCAGCGGTAGTGCAGCCTGCTGGGTGTTGGAAAGTAGGCATCCCCACAGCCTTTCTCAGAGAATCGTACTCAGCCAAGGCAGTCCAGACTCAAAATCAATGGGCCACCTCACATCATTAGGGCGGCTGTCATCAAAACACAGAAAAGAACAAGTATTGGCGAGGCTGTGGAGAAGCTGCAACGCTTGTGCACTACTGGTGGGCACGTAAAAGGGTGCAGCCACTGTGGAGAACAGTACGGCAGTTCCTCAGAAAATCAAACACAGAATTACCGGATGATCCAGGATTCCTCTTCTGGGTACATAACCCCAAAAAGTGAAAGTAGGGACTTGAATAGATGTGTGTACACTGGTATTTATAGCAGCGTTATTCACAACAGTCTAAAGGTGGAAGCAACCCAAGTGTCCATTGACAGATGAATGGATAAGAACATCCATACAATGGAATATTATTCAGCCTTAACAAGGAAGGAGATTCTGACACCTGCTACCACACGGATAGACCTTGAGGACATTATGCTACATGAAATAGGTCCATCACAAAAGGACAAATCCTGTATGGTTCCACTTATATTAGGTACCTGAGATAGTCAAATTCACAGAGAGAGAAAGTAGGATGGGGGTGCCAGAGGCTGGCAGAAGGCATGGCATGGTCCCACCGTCTGTCCCCAGCGGGTGGGGAGTTAGTATTTAATGGGGACAGAGTTTCCGTTTGGGATGATGAAGAGTTCTGGAGATGGATGGTGGGGATGGTGGCACACCAATGTGAAAATACTTAATGCCACTGAAGTGTACCCCTGAAAATAGTTAAAAGTTTAGTTAACAGTTTTATGTTCTTTATATGTTGTTTTACCACAATTTTCTTAAGCTTAAAAAGAAGTCTCTGGGATGCCCCATGCTTCCTCCACTGCCGACTCTCCCCTCTTACACACACCCACCCACACGCACGTGCTTCCCAAGCTAAAAGTCAGCCAAGGTCTTTCTACAACAAAAGAAAGTACCTGTCCTCCTCCATTCTTTCTCCATCGGAAGTCCCCTAAAGCAACTTTGCAAAGAAGGATCCAAGCTGGGCCCAGCTGATCTTGTGACAGGAGGCGCTCTGGTGGGAAAGCTGCTCATTGTTGCTCCCCTGGTCTGATCAAGTGACACACAGTGTGTGTCAGCCCAGTGCCTGGTTTTTGTGGTTGAAAGCAAGAAGGGCACGCCCACAGACCTCCACGTACATCGGGGGGGGGGGGGCCCAGACGTGTGGCTCAGTCGCCACCAGCATCCCAGCTCTGGGCTGCTTCTTAGCGAGGAAGACCAAGCGAGAACCTCAGAGGGGGACAGAGAGGGACAGAGGGGGACAGAGGGGGACAGAAGGGGACAGAGGGACAAGATGCTGCCAAGTGCCCACAGTGTCCTGAAGTCTGGGTGGCAGTCCACTCCGCTCAGACCACTTAAGAAACCCTTGGGAGAGGGGTTGCTGCCCACAGGGTGAGCGAGGAGATTGCACAGGTGGGGTGAGACCTGTCTCTTTTGGACACAGGTCAGCCTTGGGGGTGGGGGCTTTAGCTGGGCCAGAGTGGCAGGTTCCAAGGCCATGGAACCCCTCTCTGCACTAACTCAGATCGGGTCACCACCCAGCTACGAATGCATCATCCTTCTTTAATTTACAGCAATCCTACTCACATTCTGCTAGACAACTATATTTCACGAGCCCTCGGTTCAGTGTGGGTGACATGGTTCCTGGTGCCGGAGGACTGCGTTGCCCGAGCTCCAGAGGAAGAGCAGCAGCCCGAGTCTTCCGAACACCGTGAGTTCACAGGAACATCCCATGGCAGCCAAGCAATTACCCGTGCCTTCATTTCCCCTCACAACACCTCCCTGCGTCTGTGGGCTGCTCCGCCACACATGCGCACACATGTATGTACATGCAATCCTGTGTTTCAGGCACACGCTGCTGTGACTGGCTCTTCTGTCACCTCAGCTGCTCACTAAGATTTATTTTTCCCCTTGGGAAGCCGCTCCCTGTGTCCGGATGCGGCTCTGTCTACACTTGAACCATCCCCAGTGAGCGCAGACGCTGCGTGCACCCCCAGGAGTGCAGAATTACAGCCACCAACCTCCCCCTCCACCCTGTGCCAGTCGTCCGCCTGCAAACAGCCATCGGGGGGTGTCCCGGGAAGCTGAGGACACACAGAGCCCTACCGTGGCCAAGACGTGTGTGTTTGCAGGTTTCATGCAAATGCAGGAGCTCAGACCAGAACCTCAGAAAATGCACAGCAAGCAACAGGTGTTCTCCAACTACTAACAGTGGACACGTGTGTGCTTGTGCATGCACATGTACGTGTGTGTGTGTGTGTATGTGCGCCTGTATGAAATCCAGAGGTGCTCGGGGCCTGTCAGCACATAACGCTGTACTGTCTCTTTTAAACAACACAATCTTGGAGAAGGCTCTTAATCTCTTACCCTCAACGTCTTCATCTCCACTTGGGGGAAAGCGACTTACCTCCCTCCCACCTGCGAGCCCCCTCACGGAGTGACTGCCGGGGTTCAGACTTGATGTCACACATGAAAGCACTTTGGAAAGCACCAAGGAATTCGAAGGTGTGGTTACGTTTGTGAGAGTTCTGGACGCCCCTCGCATCCCCGCTTCCTTCCTTCCTTCTAGTGGGATCATTAGAGATACAAGATTAACAGGCGTGTTGCTTTTAGGCAAAGCTGATGTTTAAAAAACACAAATTGGCTGATGATTCACTTCACAAAAGGTTCCTCGTGGAAATGGAACAGTCCCAAGCGCATTTTAAATACACTGCCATATTTTATCTATAGGGTTTTCAGAACATATGTACAGCACAAAGTCAGGGACTCCCAATCAGGATACCCCCACCCACCTCCGGGTCGTGGGAAGGAAAGCAGGAGTCGGCAGCCCCAGGACAGGCTCGGCGGGGTCCCCTGGCAGGTGTGGCAGCCCCCTTGGACTTCTCCACCCTGGGCCCTCTCCAGCCTCTCTGGGAAGGGTGACGGGGGCCTGCCCACACACCAGGAGGAAGGTTTTGGGGTTCTCCACAGCAATTAGCCGGGAAAGCAAAGCTGAAGCCCCACATTTCCTACTTGCCTGGACTTGGCCCCCTGTGCCTCTTCTATTGGTTGACTTTAACTGGTATACTTTGGCTGTAATAAACCATAACTCTGAGTATAACCACTTTTCTGAGCTCTGTGAACCCTTCTAGTGAATTATTGAACCTGAGGGTGGTTTTGGAAGCCCCGAACTTGAAGTTGGTGTCAGAAGGGTGGGTGGTATAGTGTGGCTACTGGCTGTAATGGGATGGGGGTCCCTCAGTTCCTGCAGACAGGAACTGGGGGCTTGCCTGCAGGATGTCACCCCATTGGCCGAGCCACAGGGACCCCTCCAGGCCCATGGGCCACACCCACCACGCGATATCACCGCCCAGCCCCTCAGCTCTGAATAAAGCACGTTGTAAACAGTCCAAAATGGGAGGGGTGCGCACGCATCCTTTGGACATGAAGCCATAGACGCAAACCGAGAGTGGCTGGCACTGGGTACCAGGCAAGGCCACAGAGGTTGAGGACACAAGGAATGTGGGCTCATTGCCCCAGCACGGGGACCCCAAGGACTTCTAAACCCTGTGCATCTGACATGGACCCCAAATGACCAAGCAAGACAACATGGCCCGAGGCAGCAACCAGCAACACTTCCTCCTCCTCCTGGGGGCAGGCGGGGTCTCCTTTGAGGCCAGAGGAAGAGGAGGGTGGAGAGACAGGGAAGTGAGAAGACCAGGGAGGTAAAGCTGTGGAAGACCCCAGTGCAGATGGCCCCTGAAGCCCGGCAGGTTGAAAGAGACCACGCCCAGCTTTCCGAGTTTCTCCATCACCCCACAGCTCACCCGCCCTTGGGAGCCACCCCACATCTGCACACGGTCCTCTTACACAATTTTGGATCCTCTCTCAGAATCACAGGAGCCTCTTTCTCACTCACAAGGCACAGCTGGAATAATGAAAAAAATGAAAAAGCAGAGGGAAAATTCCCCATTTTTCAAACTGGTGTTGCAAAGTCCAAATCATGTAATCTCGGTTCATGAGGGCTTGTTATCCAGGACCCCAAGTAGAGGGCTCTCCTGTGAGTCCCTCGCTCCCCTGTGAGGGCCCCCACCCCCCAGGGGCTTTGGGGGGGTGCTGTCGAGATGCCATTTCTGCCAAGAGTTCAGTTGTCACGTATCCATCAAAGGCCAGGCTACCATCAGGGGCTGAGTGATGTATGGAGCCAGCTGCGCTGAGGGCTTTATGAAAATCCCACCCAGATGCGATTAGGAGAAGCGTGCTGGTTGCTGGCTTCTGTGGTAAACAACCATCAGCCCTGCGGGGGCTGCACCAGGATGGGGAGGATGCAATGGGGCGCCCGGGGTGGGGGAAGAGTCGGGGGGAGAGAGGAGGCATGAGGGACCTTGTTCACACTTTAGCACATGTTCTGTTATGGGCAGAGGCAGGACTTGGAGTCTTTGGGAGCCCCAGGGAGAAGGGAATGGGCTGGGAGGGAGAGGAGAGGCCAGGAGAAGCCCCTCTGGAGACAGCCATTCTGGAGAGGCAGTCGAGGCAGCGAAGCAGAGGGAAGCCATGTGTGGAGCAGCTGGGATTAGGCTGGGTGCACGCAGACTCAAGGCTCTCCCAGCAGCGTGACATGTGCTTTCCTTAAAAATCACCTGGTCCTCCTCGCAGCCCTCCCCAACTGGGATATGTCTGACCCTCCATCACACCACCTCTCCCTGCATCCGTGCGCATGGCCCCTCCCTGCATCCATGCGCATGGCCCCTTCCTGCTAAGTGTGCAGAGGGGCGGCCCTCACATGGGTGGTACCTCCATGAAGTGGGGTTCACACCCCCACCCTCGCCTCCCCAGGGTTTCCTGCCCAGGCTGCCTCCCCTCTGCCCCTTCTCCACATAGTTCTTGTTCCCGTGTAGCTGATGGGTAGAAATGCAACCCTGGGAAGGGTCCCCAGAGCCCACCAGAGTCAGGGCTGGGCCAGGCCAGGTGGGGCCGACGCTGGAGTCTTGGCCTGTTTCAGAGTTGCATATGGTGCCCATGCTGGCCCCAACCTGTCTGAGTGCCCAAGCTGGGAACCTGGGGCTCTCCCTGGCTCCTGTTTCTCCATCATCATCTGCCATGATCGTGTCCCCCCAAAATTAGTATGTTGAAGCCCATCCCCCAATGTGACTACTTGGAGATGGGACTCTAAGGAGGGAATTAAGGTGAAATGAGGTCATAAGGGTGGGGCCTTGACTGATAGGATTAGTGTCCTTATAAGAACAAACAGCAGAGAGCACTCCAGCATAACCCCCACACAGGTGCACAGAGGACAGAGGACACATTCACTCCCACTCATTCCTACACGCCACATGGGTACACGCACACACACAGGCACACACTTCCTTGAGGCTGCTTTGCCTCCCAACTGCTATTTCCACAAAGGCAGCTAGTGGCAGGGTCACATGGCCCAGGACGTGGTGCCGGGCCTGCTGCCCAGGGCAGACACTTCACCCGATGTGGCTGCCACTAAAACCACTGTGTCTGTGAGGCCTCTGATGGCCGGGCATCCCAGCCTCCCCTTCCTCTGAGAGTGAGTCCAGGTCACCTTGCCCACTCAGCCTTAAGAGAGGCAGCCACAGGGCAGCCACCACCACATGCCTCTGCTTCCTGAGCTGTCCTTCTCTCTCTCTCTCTCTCTCTTCTTCCCTCTAACTCAGCCCCTGCAGGTGCCTGGTCCCCCTCGAGGTCCCAGAGGGGCACCCCCAAACAATCTCATCCCCACAGTCATACCTGGGAGCTTTGGTTTATGCTGGAGCCCCTGCCGACGTGGAGGGGCCACCTGGGGGACACTCGTCACCAATTGAGGTAAGGGAGGGGTGTGTGCCATGATGAAGCCTCAGGAACCAGCCGCTCCCCTTCAGAGCCCGCCCCTGGCCGCCCTCCAGGCCTATGGCCACCCATGCCCCACCTCTCACATCCAGCCAGCCACCAGGCCCTCCCACACTGGTCTCAACCATCCACTTGTCCCTCACACAGGGCTTCCCCCAACACCACTCACCCATGCCCTTTCTCCTGCCAAGAGGCCTGTCCACTTTCCTCTGTTTATCTAAGTCTCCCCTTCTTTAAAAAAAAGACCTGCTCACAAAAGCTTCTCAGACAGCCTCAGTGGTCAGGGACCACGTTCTCCTCCAAATTCAGGGGCACGATCATCCACCTGACCCCTGACGTGACCCGTGATTGTGGAGCCCACGACACGTCAGATCCATGGGGGGAGATGACATTCCCACCTGTTCCAGCTGGCTTTCCCCAAACAAGCAAACCCTCAGACATCCAGAGTTCCCACCTGGCTCTCCTCTCCGCTCCCCACCTCCTGCCTCCCAGCAACTCTCCCCCCAGAGGCCCCCCCCCATTGTTGATACCAATAGCACCTCTGCGAAAGCAGCCAATGGGTGCGTGTGCACATACACCACGCGTGCACACACAAGTGGACGTGCACGTGTACGCACACTCACACACATACCTACACACACAAGCTCATACACACGTGTGCACACACTCACTCACAGCTACTGAGGGAGCCCGCCTAGCAGCATGGCTCTTGCACGGACACCAGAGAGGGGCCGGTGTTCAGGCACCAGTGAAGGTCCTTCTCGGCCCTCGGTCATTCCAGGGATGGCGGCAGTGACCGCTCTGCCTCCACAGGAGGCTCTGATCCATGCCGAGGGCTCTAGGACGGTCATCAGTCCCATCCTTACCCTTGGGCCATCCCCTGAGGGGGAGACGGGCAGGGGGAAATGGGGAGGGCGGCCTGGTAAGGAGAGGGAGTAGCAGGTAGGGAAGGTCAGAAAGAGAGAGGATGCAGAAGTCTGGGGCTGGAGGATGAAGACCACGCCACGGAACTGGCCAGATTTTCTATCGATTGTCACTTCTCACCTGGTCCTGCAGGCAGCGACTTTACTAAGAAGCACAGTGTGGGGCAGGCTGCCTGGAGCTGTGAGGCCGGATCCCCATGAGCAGAGCCTGAGGTGCAGGCCTGGACCAGGGAGCAGATGGCCTTCCCGGTTCACCCCCCAACATCATCGTTGTCTGCGCCCCCCGTGACAGCCTCCTTCCCAGGCACCTGCTCTGAGCCAGGTTGAGATGCTGACCCTCATTTCAACAGTCCTGCCACGCAGAACCAGCAGTTCCGTTTTACAGATGACAAAACTGAGGCTGGCAGAGAGTCGTCTCGTTGGGGTCACACACTTCATGAGTGGGAGCCAGGATCTGACTCCAGCTCTGTCAGGTTCCAGAACCCGTGATCCCTGCATTTTTTTTTTTCTTTCAGGAGGAAAGGGAGGGTTTAAAAATTAAACACAGCCTTTCATCTAGGTACCCACGCTTCTACTTAACCCAGGCCCTGTGCATGAATACTTGACCTCGACCTGGGAGCTGGGGTCTGTGAATCTAGAAGGGAAAGTGGTGGGAAGTGGGGGAAACACAAGGATGTGGGCCTCCAGCACCCCACGCCCCACCAGATGGTGCAAACAGGAGGTGCCCAGTGATGGGATCCTGGCACTTAACCGGCTCCCCTGGAGACACACGACCAGCGGGGTTTCCCCAGCTTTATATCAGGACAGCAGGGGCAGCTTCTGGCTTTGGAAGTGTTTGATTCCAACAATGGTCCAGGCTCTGGGAGAGTCACTGATGACAGGAGGAAAGAATCTTAGGAGAATGAGCCTGCCTGAAACATCTTTGAAGGGAGAAAACACCATATAAGAAAAAAGTGGAAAATAAAGATTCAAACCTACGCCTAAAACCTTCCAACACACCGATAAATGGAAAACCACGCCTACACTTAAGGAGTCTCTCCAACCCACAGTTTATTTAACTGTCCTTTTCAAGGGACTCTTAATCAAAGGTGATTTCAAAATCAAATATACTTGTGAAAGTACTTCTGTTCCAAGTAAAGTATAAATATGATTTATCCTATACTATGCTCAACAAATACTATTTCTCATCTGCCAACAGACTCCTTCGTAAGAACATGGGGCACGGGGTCAGGGCCGACGTGCCAACACACGCACAAAGCACTGAATTCCAATGTTGCCTGCAGACATCAGCTTATCGACTCACGTTTGCCAGAAACACGGCGGGAAGGGGTCAAAGACTGGAAATTAGTTGGTATCTGCAGCCAGAAGGACAGCCTGGAATTTCCCAGATTAAATCAGAGAATCGCTCTTTACAGCAAAGTATAAAAACTTTAAGTCAGGCCTGAGACCATACTCACAAGTGTTAGCTCACGCAAACAGTGGAGGAATCCAGGGCCCAGATGACAAACACTGAGTGTGAAATACAACATGTATAAACACACGGGCGATTCTCATTATTCCTGGACTGATGTTCTATAAAGTTGCCACCAACTCTTAACTAGTGAACACGAAACCACTGCTCCTGGGGGGGTGCGTTCCTGCGAGCCTCTGGCCATGACATCTTTGTCAGCCCATCAATACATGATCATCTGAGCCATTTTAAGCAGACAGTTCAGTGGTGTTAAGTACATTCAAATCCGTGTGTAGCCATCACCACCATCCAACTCCAGACCTATTTTTATCTTGTAAAACTGAAACTCTGTGCCCATTAATCACTAACTCCCCCTTCCCCCTCCCCCAGACCCTGGCACTCACCATCTACTGTCTGCCTCTGTGAATCTGACTGCTCCAGGTCCCTCACATGAGTGGAATCAGAATATTTGTCCTTTTGTGACTGGCTGATTTCATTCAGCATAATGTCCTCAAGGTTCCTCCATGTCGTAGTGTGTGTCAGAATTTCCTTCCTTTTTAAGGCTGAATAATATTCCATTGTGTGGATGGGCCACAGTTTGTTTATTCATTCATCCGTCGATGGACACTTTGGTCGCTTCTACCTTTTGACAGTTGTGAGTAACGCTGCTATGAATATGGGTGTGCAAATATCTCTTCAAGACCCTGCTTTCAATTCTTTTGCAGAAGTGTGGTTGCTGGTGGAGTGCTTTTCGTTTGTTTTTCATAGAAAAACACACATGGAGCTTCGTTTCATGGGCCAGGCCACAGAAGCCAGCTTGGCTCGCAGAGGAGTCTGACAGATGTCAGACTTCCAGGATGGTGGGGAGTCTGTGTTTGTTTCCTGGAGGCACACATTCATTTTTAAATGGTCACGAATGGCCCTTTATTCGAGCACAACATGTTCAGCTCAAAATATTACCTTATTTGTTTGAAGTGGAAACAAAGGACGATTGATTAATTTGTTAATTATTCTTCCCTCCTTCCCACGCACACCAGTATCAAAGGCCCCACAGCCCAGAGGTGAAGGGAACAGATTCATTTACTGATGAAGAACCAGGGAGATGCCCTGAGGCAGGGGAAGGAAAAAAATAAAAAAGCAAACGTGGTACACGGTTTCGAAAGGAGACCTAATTGGAATGATCCTAGAAGATCCACCGGCTCCTCTTCTCGGTGAGACAAATAGGTCTGTAGGACAAATCCCACAATTTGTGAGGCTGGCTCCCTACAGATCTGTACTTTACGCTTAGCTTGGTAAATGCATACAAGGTGTCCTTAAGGAAAACATCCAGAACACATAGCTTTTGGGATTTCCTCTCTTGCTCCCCCACCCTCGCATTAATTAACCAGTCTCATCCCGCTCCCTCCGAGCCCACCCTCCAGGTCACCCTACAGGAGATAGGCACCTTCCACCGGTCGGTATTGGTGAGGGCAGCAAGCTGGCCTGTCGGAGCAGTGCTTCTGCAGAGACAGCAGGACACTCAGGTGCAAACAGGCACACGGTGAGCAGCTGCTCTTCTGTCCCCTGCCTCTCGGCCAGGATCCCTTTTCTGCATCCCCACCTTCACCCCAGTGACCCAGGTCTCAGGTCAGTCGACCTGGACATCCTCCCTGGGCAGTGTCCAGGGGTGGCCCCAATTGTTCATGCCCCCTGGCATGTGACTTTGGAGCGCCTTCCGTAGATGTGGAGTGCACTTCCCAACCCTGGACCTTGGGCTTGGCCAAGTGACTTGCTTTGACCAGTGGGAGGTGAGCTGATGTGATGCAAGAAGGGGCTATAAAGGTGTTTGTGGGGTGGGTTCGTGCCTCCGCCATGGCCAGCAGAACTCCCCTGGGAGCTGCTGTCCTTCGGCCAGGACCCAGAATGAACCCACACAAGCAGGCCTGAGCCCACCTCAGAGCAAGGAGCCCACAGCTGGAGCAAAAGCACCCCGCCAAGCCCAGCCCAGCCCAGCCCAGATCAGCCAGCACCCAGCCAATGTGCAAGAATGGCGTGACAAGAATAGATTGTTCTTGTTATTCGTGGAGTTCAGTCTAGAAAATCATGGCTAACCCTTGGTCCTAGGGGAAACACAGGATCCTGCTCACAACGTTTTCATCAACATATCAATACATAAGCCTATTTTATGTATGTTTCTGTTTAAAGATGCCTTATCTAATACAGGTTGTTGACTCATTACATCGAGTTGAGGGCCGACAGCACCATAACCCAGGCTTGAATGAAGCTTATCTAACGCCAGTGTTTTCTCCATAGGGCACGTCGCAGGCAGCCTCCTGGTTCTTAGGAACAGCAGACAGCACTCCAGCACTATGCTCGGGCCATGCTAACAGCAAAATCACCAACAAAAAGCACAAAGATACAAAAAGTGTGGCACTAAAATGTTTCAGCATGAGAGCTGAAACAAGAAGGCAGAGTGTCACCTGTCCAGCCTGAGAACACCTGCGCAGATGACTCAAATTTTTCGATGTTCTGCACATGTCTGCAAATGACCATGAAAGTGCCCTTCGTATTGATTGGGGGTTTACAAAGAAAGGTTAGCAAGGGGGCACATTCACAAATATGGAATGCACAAATAACGAGCGTCAACTGTAAATTATTATCGTTTTCGGCTGCTGACTTATGGGGTAGTTGGTTAGGCATCAAGAACTGACTGCTGGGCTTCCCTGGTGGTGCAGTGGTTGAGAGTCTGCCTGCCAATGCAGGGGACACGGGTTCGAGCCCTGGTCTGGGAGGATCCCACATGCCACGGAGCAACTGGGCCCGTGAGCCACAATTACTGAGCCTGCGCGTCTGGAGCCTGTGCTCCACAACAAGAGAGGCCGTGATAGTGAGAGGCCCGCGCACCGCGATGAAGAGTGGCCCCCACTTGCCGCAACTAGAGAAAGTCCTCGCACAGAAACGAAGACCCAACACAGCCATAAATAAATAAATAAATAAATAAAACCCCAAAAAAGTTAAAAAAAAAAAAAAAGAACTGACTGCTACATGTGATGAAGACCCAGGGGACCCATGCCCTCAACTTCCAAGATGGGAAAATCTAGAATTGTTGAAAGCACTAGGACAGGCTGAAGTCCATGAAACAAATCAGGGTTCTCCTGATTCTACAACAGGGTAAAAATCCCAGCGTGTATGTCATAGTAGGAAATAAAAGCCTGGCAGCCCTCTTCCAGGCAACGTGCCTCTCCCCCGCCCCTACACGTTACAGCTGCGTTACATCTGTCCGTGGCCCCCAGTAGATCTGAGCACAGGCGGAGAATGTAGAGAGCATCCTCCTGTCCTCAAGGGGTTTCAGCATCCTTGGTGTTGCCTTGACGACAACTAGAGAAGAGCATCTTGGCGGCCGCTCTCCTGCCCATCAGCTGGGGCGTTGTGTGCGGGTTTTAGGATTTGAAGAGTCAGGAGTTTGGGGCGGCGGGAACACCAGCATGCCAGCCAGGTCCTCTTAAAAGGAGCTGGACCAAGGGGCTTATTACTGCAGGACCAGCTCTGCCTGCAAAATGCAGATACTTCCATGCTGAGAGACATTGAGAAAGGCTTCTTGCCGCAGGACACCAGGCTGACAGTGAAAGCCGTGTTCATTTTTTGGATGATATGGAATCAGAAGGGCAATAAGCAGCCCCGTCCATTCAGAAATAACAAACCTGGTCAGAGCTAGGAGATGAAAGGCAAGCCCACAAAAGATGAGCAGCCCACCTTCATCTTTGTGACCTCGGCTCTTTTCTGATGCCCCTCGGAATACCCAGATCGCCTGAAACCAGGAATAGCTTGAATGCTCCCAGCTGTCTTTGGCACCCGTGGTTCTGACTATCTGACTTTGTTTAGGGGATTAGCTGAGAGGGCAAAGGGGACCCAGATACATTCTGTATCTTACTTAGGAAAGAGCGGATTAAAGTAATGTTGCTTCAAATCCATATTGGTCTGAACTTTAGGGAGAGCTGGATCTTGCTTAGGAACATGGATGGGGACAGAACTGCTTCTTCAGAGATGGGCTTGGGAGCCATGGGGTCAGCTAACAGCCGAGTGGGCTGGAATCCTCAGGGAAGCATATGTATCAGTGCTTCCCACCCGGCAAGGTGTTCTTGAAAATAACTGATTATGCAAGGGGGACATTCCTTGTTTCCCAGGGCCCGGCAGAGCCGGGGAAGGAGACAAACTTTCCTGGGAGCCTCCTATGGGTAAGATGTGCCCCTTGCATCTGATCTTCTCCTCCACCCATCTGAGGAAATTGGCTCTTAGTTTAGAACCTCTGTCTCGCTGGAGATGGCATATCACAGAGGATTCGAGCTTGGGCTCGAATACCAGCTCAGCCATATATCAGCTGTGTGACCTCGGGCCAGTGGCTTGCCCTCTCTGTGCCTCACTTAACCTATCTATAAAAGGAGAATGACAGCAGCATCCACTTCATCAGGGCAGTTGTGGGGTTAAATGAGGTAATTCAAAGAAAGGGCTTAGAGCAGAGCCAGGCACATAGTAGGAACGAATAAATGTTAGCCACTAGGCTTAGCCCCCAGGCCCTCCATGCCTGCTCCCAGGTCCCCTCTGGCTCTGCTGGTGTCAGCGTCCACATTAGCTTGTGACTGCTTGTTTACAGGTCCTCTCTGCACAGGCAATTCTTTATTACTGACACGTGGCTTGTCCCTGACAGCCTTTAAATCCCAAATGTCTTCTCTCTGCCACCTCTCACATCCCCCGCTACCTCCTCCCATGCCCCGGCTCTGTGTACTCAGAGAATGCAAAACAATTTTAACATTGTTCGAAGCCAAACATAATTAGGAAGGTAAATCTGTAACAACAGCTAAATCACACAACACATTCCAAATCCAAGGAAACGTCACTGGGGGACGTCTCGGGGTCTCAGATGCTCCAAATCACAAAAGTGACGGCCACGTTTTCCCCTGGCAGTCCCCCTCCCCGCCCCTGAGCCCTCCCCAGCAGCCTGCACAAGAACAGAACTGGCTCCTGGCTTCCCCGGGACAACACGGAGTTCTCCATATCGGGTGGGTACACACAGCAGATGGATTCTTCTGGAAATGTCAGCGACCACTCGCTCAGCAGGCAGCTGCTGGCCATTTGCTACGTGCCAGCACTGTGTAGATGCACGGGGCACAGTGCTGCGCAAGAACCGCCAGCTCTGGTGAGGCAGGCGATCCATCAGCAGCTGCCCTAAGGTCGTGCAGCAGCCCTACGTGCACAACAGATGCGGGAGGGACGGCTGATTCTGAAATGTGCATGTGTGCACGCACGCACAAGCGTGTGCAGCTACACAGAGGGGAGTGGCCTTGGGCCTGCTTAACTGAAGAGTAGGGTTGGGAAGGGGGCCAGGAGGAGGCCTGCTGGCAGAGGGCACCCTCAAAGTCCAGCCTCTGTCCCATTTCGGGGCTCTGGTCCATTTGTGAAGTTCAGGTACACCACCTCCCTTTGCTGCCTGCCCCTCCCATCCAGCGCCCTGGTGATGCTTTTGCCTGGGGGCAGGGGGTTAGCAAGATTAGGGAGGGTCCTTGCTGGAGCCACCCTCTTCTGCCCTGGGCAGCAACTCTGTTAGAAATGGAGATCCCCAGCCAGAAAAGTCTAACTTGAGATTTGGTTCTCATTTTTGTGCCTGGGTTATCTGTGACTTCAACCCCCAGGCTCCCCTGGCTCCCCTCCTTCACAGGGACCTATGGACGCTCAGGGCATTTGAGCCCTCCCACCCCCGCCCCCGCCCTCCCGTCTGGATTCTCCATGCCACCCTTGCTGCCCCCATCTGTCCCGCAGACCTCCCTGGACTCTGGGGTCCCCCTGGTCTGGGAAGACGTGTGGCGTGACCTTGGTTGGTCCCAAAGGCCTCAGAGGCAGGTGCATTGACTGGCAGCTGCCCATGTGAATACTGTTCATTCGAACCTCCAGGGGACAGGGTCACTCTGCCCACCCCCTCCTGCAGTTCCTCCTTCTCCAGAATCATAAAGAGATGATTCAATAAATAATGATTCCATATATAGGTGTTAGCACACGGTATTTGTTTTTCTCTTTGTGACTTACTTCACTCTGTATGACAGACTCTAGGTCCATCCACCTCACTACAAATAACTCAATTTCGTTTCTTTTTATGGCTGAGGAATATTCCATTGTATATATGTGCCACATCTTCTTTATCCATTCATCCGATCATGGACACTTAGGTTGCTTCCATGTCCTGGCTATTGTAAATAGAGCTGCAATGAACATTGTGGTGCATGACTCTTTTTGAATTATGGTTTTCTCAGGGAATATGCCCAGTAGTGGGATTGCTGGGTTGTATGGTTCTGCAGAACCTAGGGGCAGGACAGGAATAAAGACGCAGACGTAGAGAATGGACTTGAGGACACGGGGAGGGGGAAGGGTAAGCTGGGATGAAGTGAGAGAGTGGACATATATACACTACCGAATGTAAAATAGATAGCTAGTGGGAAGGAGCCACATAGCACAGGGAGATCAGCTCGGTGCTTTGTGACCACCTAGAGGGGTGGGATAGGGAGGGTGGGAGGGAGATGCAACAGGGAGGAGATATGGGGATATATGTATATGTATAGCTGATCCACTTTGTTATAAAGCAGAAACTAACACACCATGGTAAAGCAATTATACTCCAATAAAGATGTTAAAATAAATAAAAAATAATGAGCACAGGGAGGCAGCTCTGGAGCGGGAAAGCGCACGGCACCTCTGAGCTAAAGCTGCTAATCGCTGCTAATGCGGCCTGACACCAGGCTCTGGGGTCACAGAGGGAGGCCAGCCCAGGGTCAGGAGACCCTATTCCCACACACCAGGCTCCCCAAACACCCCCACCCACAGCAGGCATCTAGCCACGTCCCCTGCAACCCGCGTCTCCAGGCACAGGGGTCTTCAGAAGGCATTTGGCCTGGTTGCCTTGTCCTTCGGGGATCTGGGAAACCATTTGTTCCAGTGGCCAGCACACCCCTCCTTCTGCATTGAGCAGACTTGGGGTGACACATGCCTGCACACACACGTGCACGCACACACAGGGAGCTCCATGTTTAAAAGCAAAACCACCCACTTCTGTGATGCTGGATGGGGTATGTCTGTGGGGCTCCCGATGTGCCAGCTCCTGAGAGTGGGTCCAAACCCCACAGGCACAGCAGGCCTGCAAGCACTGGGTTCTGTGTCCTGTCTCCCTCTTCCCCTTTCTCCAGCCCCAACTGGCTCCTCCACAAAATAAAATTAAACATTAAATAAGATCCCCACTACTGTTTTTAATAGAACGGTCTAGAACTATCTGGAAGCAATCCATTACCCCTGCCCTCCAAGATCAAACGATGAGTTTCCACCCCTGGGCATGGCCAAGGCCCGATGCTTCCCCAGCTCTAAATGCTCATCTCCTTCTCCTAGATCTCCAGAAACAGCTGGACAATCACCCCCACATGGACATCAGCACAGCCAGGCTGCACAGATGTAGGCTCCTCTCCTCTCTGGGGCCTTCCATCTCCCTGAGCCTGGCCAGGACCACCAGGGGTGGGGGAACAGGCTAGCCGGGAGGGTCATCGAGGTGCCAGGGGAGGCTGCTTGTCTGGTGGGACCTGCGCTTTCTCCTTAAGATCAGATTCCGAGTCAGACATCATTATCATTGATCCCTAGGCTCTCGCCTCCTGTTCCTTCTTCTTCTCTGCCACGACTGTCACCTATATTTCCTCCAGGAGAGAGGGATGGCGGGGGCTGGGGGAGAGCACAGGGGTGGAGATGGGGTGGAAGGTAAGGGGTCGGGGGAGTTTGGAAGGCATTGCCTCAAACTCGCCCGCAGCGGTAAGAGGGAATGAATTCGGGGTGTGGAGTTCCGGCTGCTCAGCATTTCGACGTGTGGGTCGGTCGCGGGGCAGGGAGCTGGGGAAATCTCGTTCTTCCCCTCCTCCCCAAACTGCCTTCTTTACAAATTCCCAAGTTCTGATGATTTTAATTTTACGGTTCACATTTTCTCCCAGCAGAATCCTGAGATGACAAGGTAGAAAAGTCTGCCTTGATTAACTGTCCCTCTGGCGCTGAGGCAGGGCCTGGCGTGATAAATAGCAAGAATAAAACCGAGAGAGGCGTGAGGCAGGCAATCGCGGGCCTGGCCGTAAATCCCTGCTCTGATGGGGCCCGAGATGAGCTGGTTATTTTATGGAGGGAGCTCGGCCGGAAGCAGCAGCTCGCAGAGCCAGCGGGCCTCCCTGAGGCCCCCCCTTTCCTCTCTGGCCCCAGGGCCCCTCCCCGCTCCTAGCTCCCATGCAGTGGATATTGGTTAAGTAAGATAGAGTGGAATCGCTCTATTGTGTCATTGATTTTTAATAAAAGCAGGTAACATGTTGCAAATCTGGCAGTTATTTCATTTCTCCTCTCATCTGCCCAGATGTCCAAAAACTTCCCCCAAGGGCTCTGCCCAATGAGCAATGGCGGTGATGGGCACCTGGCAGAGGGTGGGGCCCGGGTTCTGAGAGGTTTCCAGGCAGTCTGGGCTCTCTTCCCTCTTCACACAAGCACACAGTGCACATGTGTGCACACACACACACGCATGAACACATGCATGCACGTGAGCACATGCACATACACGCACTCACACTGAGTATACTCATATACTTAGTTCAGTGCCTGCATACATGTGCATGTGCACAAACATACATGTGCATACCCATGCACGCACACACAGGCACACACACATATGCACAGGCACACACGCCCGACTAGCCAGAGAAGAGGGACAAATGAAGCCTGAGCTCTCCTCCTGACCCAACTCTTTAGTCTCTGGTGACCTTGAGTCTGACATGAATAAGCTGAATGTTCCAGGAGTGGAAGAAGGCAGGTGTGTGAGGACAGAAAAGCAGGAGTAGCATCAGAAAAGGAGGACAAACAGGAGGGCTTAGAGGAAGAGGGCGCGTGGGTTCCCGTTAGATCATGAAGAGTCTGAGCCTTGCGCATCCAGGACAGCAACGACATCCCCCACCAGGCACACCAGGCCTCCTGGGTCGGTCTCTGTCAGCCTCGCTGGAATTACTGAACGTAGCTGAAGCTCTATGTCATTCACGGCTGGAGCGAGGCGTGCTGTTTACCTGTTCCCAGAGTCCATCTGGGCTGTAAGAACAGCAAAGGGCTGAGAATGAGCCTCGCACTGCTGGGGTGTCTCTAACTTTTTCAGAGCATTAGCACAAACGGGGTCTCCTTTGGGTGGCATATTTCCTATCCCCTGTGACTCTGGAGAGGACGATGCCGTAGTCCCCATCTCATAAACGAGGGGCCTGAGAGGTGGTTACTTGCTCAGGACAAGCCCCACTTCCTGAGAAGGGTGGGCCCCAAATCCAATGAGAGTGCCTTATAAGAGACAGAAAAGAAGACACACACACAGAGGAGGGGGCCACACAACAACGGAGCAGAGACTGGAGTGATGCGTCTACAAGCCAAGGGACAACAAGCGTTGCCAGAGGCCACCGGAAGCTGGAGAAAGGCCTGGCAGAGTCTCTTCCTCAGGGCTTCCAGAAGGAACCAGCCCTGCCCACACCTTGATTTCACACTTCTGGTCTCCTGAACTCTGAGAGAGTGAATTTCTGCTGTTTTAAGCTACCCAGTTTGTGGTTATTTCTTCCAGCAGCCCCAGGAACCAATACAGTGTCCTTTTCTGAGAAAGGAGGGCCGTAGCTGTAATGGGCTCACCGGGTGGATATTGGGTGAGACACAGAGCTGCACCAAGTCCTGACCGCCCAGGCCTCGAGCTGGGCCGCAAGCATCACAGGGCCTTCACTGTCTGTCAGGCTTATTTGGAGCGCTTTACACGCACTATTAACCCTCACAGCCTCCCTCTGAGTTACGCTCGGCTATTACCCTCCCCATTTCACAGAGGAGGGAACCAAGGCAGGCAGCTCAGTCAGGCCCCACTCACCCCCTGGCAACACTGCCTCACCTCCAGTGAGGGGGCCACATGTCAGCCAGCTACTCCAGGAGATGGGATGAGGGAAGGACGAGTTGGGAGGGAAGAAGGAACACGGGGAAGACTGGGATGGCAGAGAGAGGAAAGGCGGCTGGGGAGCCTGCACACCAGGCCCCTTTGCATCTTCAGGGGTTCATCAATTCCTCTGACCTCAGCAGAGGGACCAGGGACCCACGTGGGTTAGGGACCTGCCAGGACACGCCCACCTTGTCACCTACCCCCACAGCCTGTACATCATCATCACTCAACGCCCAGCGGTGACTGTCCAGTTCATACCTGTTTGCAGGACTTTTTCCGAGCTCAGCGAGGCTGGGGGATGGCCGGGCACGTTTCGCCAGCTGTGAACTCACTTCTCTTGTGAGAAGAAATCTACAGCCACGGTGCCGACAGGCTGAGCACGGTACCCCATGATGTCCTGAGTCAGCACAGAGCCCCACACGTGAGGTCAGCTCTGAGCCGCACAACCAAAGCCCTCTGTGCCCGACCCCAACCCCCCACCAACCGTCTTCCCACCTCCCTACAGGCGCCCAAGGCCACCAGGGGCTCCCTACTCTCCCCTGATGTGGCCTGTCTTCCTGCCCAGGTCTGACTCTTCACAAACCCTGTGCCTGGGTTTGTATTTTACGAGCTTGTATTTGCTCCCAAACCAAACAGTATCTATAGATACTGTAGAGTATCTGAAATATATAAAGAGTACATAAAGAACATTTCCTCGCCCGCTCAAAAGAAATCCTGTACCCATTAATAGTCACTCCCTGCTCCCCACACCCCCACTCCCTGGCAACCACTAACTGCTTTCTGTCTCTAACGATTTGCCTGTTCTGGACATTTCGCATCAATGGAATCTCACACTATGTGGCCTTTCCGTGCTGGGCTTCTTTCACTGAGCATCGCGTTTCAAGTTCCATCCATGCTGTAGTGTGTGTCGGGACTTCACTGCTCTTTATGGCTGAATAATATTCCACTGGGTGGATACATCACATAAGGCTGACCTGTTCATCTGTTGATGGACAACGGGCTATTTCCACTTTTTGGTGACTGTGAATAGGGCTGCTGTGAACGTGGTGTTTTCATTGGTCTGGGCTCTATTAGGGAGTGCATTTTCTTATAAAGAGGTCCCACTGCCCCGAGGCAAAGCCATATGAAGCTCAAGACCTGGGAGCAAAGGATCCAAAATGAATTTTCTAAATGGAAGCAGCCTCAGAGAAGGATCGATGGGCCTTGGCCTTTAGAGAGGCGGCCAGAGCTCACCAACTCATTTCTGTATTAAACCTCATCCACAGACCCAGGAGGGCCACCTCCACCTCCCCAGCTCACAGTAGAGAGGTTCCCAGCATTCAATACCACTGACAGCTCTCCCATTAGGACCACCTCTCCCCCCACCCTTCCTCCCCGAGATTCCCCTCCCCATCTGCATCAACTTGGGGCCCATGCAGTGTTTCCCCTGGACAGCCCATCCCGCCTTCACAGAGTACAGTCTATGTTCCGGCAAAGTCCAGGCAGTAGGTCTAAAAGTTACCCACGCGTGGTGCATTCCAGGCCTGGTTTTGCTCCCCTGGGATATTCGGTGATGCCTGGAAACACCACTGGTGGTCACAGTTGGGGGACAGTACTGACATCCAGTGGATAGAGGCCAGGGATGCTGCTAAACATCCTACAGGACAGGCCCCCCAATGAAGCCTCTCTGGCCCCAAGTGTCAGTAGCGCTGAGGTTTCGGAAGCTTGCCCTGGAGGTGACCCTGGAGGGGGTAAGACAATGCTGCCTCAGCTGTCCCAGTACTTCAAGGACACAGATTTCCACTCTTCCAGAAAGTTCCATAGGCTCCTCTCCCAGCTCCAAGCCCAGCACAGGTCTTCCTGCTTCCCCTTCAGGCAGCAGAGCGGCAGATCCCTGGCCAGGAGCCGCAGGGGCTAAGAGGAGAAGGCTGGTGTGGAACCTACCAGGTCCCACACAAACTCCCCGCACCCCCATACCCAAGGCCAAAGCCCATCTGGGGTGAAGGCAGGGCCACTTTGACCTGGGCCTCCCCATCAGACACTCCCCTCCCTCTCTTGACGTCTCTCAGAAAAGCCTGGAAGCGTGGTCACTGCCTTCCGCGTGTGCAGCAATTGCGTGAACCCGTTAGCAGTAAACACTTAAAACAGCTCAATTTTTGCAACCTGCTTTCCGCATGTCCCCTTTTTTTTCAATTTATCGAAGCCTCTGTGAGTGGATGAAGCTCTGGCTCCCGTCAACTTCTGACAGGCCCTTGAGCAAATCTCAGGGCTTGAGCTCGGAGCCACAGGGAAATTAAACTCACAGCCTCAAACCGCTGCTCCGACTAACGTTCCGCAAACTGCTCCCCACTGCCCCACAGGCAGCTGGCACTGTTAGCCCTCCTGTCTACTGGGGCAAGGCAGGTGCTGGTGTGTACCCGCATTTTACAGAAGGACCCACTGGGGTGCAGAGAAGTCAAGAAGCTGCCGGAGAGTCAGTGGGGGAGTGAAGGGCTCCAACTCAGGACTGCGCGCCGCCATCCTGGCTCCTCACCTCCAACGGGATTTTGCTGCAGCCGGTGGAGAAGTAAAGAGCTTCTGCTGTCCATTCGGCTTTGTGCGGCCCACCGCTCAGCAAAGCATCTGCGGCGAGGCTGAGGGCCAGCCAGGATGGGCCCTATCTTGGGTCACATGCAGCTAGAAGAGGGGATGGGAGTACTGGAAGGTGGGGACACAATTGGGGCAGAGGAACTAAAACCAAAACCTGGGACAGTGAAGTAGGCTGAATTATGTCCCCCAGAAGGATATGTCCAAGTGCTGCCCCTGGAATCGGAGACTGTGACCTCATTTTGGAATAAGGGTCTTGCAGATGTATTTAAGATGTGTCTAAGGTAAGAACCTCAAGAGAAAATCATCCTGGATTAGGGTTGGTCTGAACTCCAATGACCAGTGTCTTCATAAGAAACAGAAGAGGAGGAAGATACACAGCGAAGGTCAGATGATGTGGAGGCAGAGACTAGAGTGACACGGCCACAGGCCGAGGATGCGGGGGTCTCCAAAAGCTGGAAAAGGCAAGACAGATCCTCCCCCAGAGCCTTCAGAAGGAGCGTAGCCCTGCCCATATCTCAGACTTGCAGCCTCAGGACTGCGAGAGAATAAATTCCTGTTGTTCTAAGCCCCCCCAGTTCGTGGTCATTGTTATGGCAGCCCCAGGACACTCACTCAACACAGACATGCTCAAGGACTGGGGTGAGGGGCTTCCTCTTAAAGCATTTCCCAGGGCAGGGTCAGAACCAGGAACCTGGTCTTGCCACGTGCGGGGAGATAGGCCCACCCTCTCTGGCTGGTTGGTGGCTCCAGCTTACGGGAGAGCAGCCACCAAGACCCCCTCACGGAGGCTCCCCGACAGGAGAAAAGCCCAGCGTGATGGGACTCTGGGGTGAATCAGGCTGCAGTTGGCGCTCTGGGCGTTGGCAGGTTTATTTTGCCAGCCTCGCTCCTCCCATGGTCACTTTTGTGTCCTTCTGCCTTAGCCACTGGATGGAGGCTGCTTTGCCAGATGGTGGGGGTGGGTACCCAGGAGCCGGGGACCCTCTCCCGGCCTTCCCCTGGGTTCCCTCCCAGTGAGGAGGGGGAGAGCAAATAAAACCTCCCACGCTGGTTCCATGCTGGGAGGCAGGGGAGGAGCCCCAGGATGAGTTTCTGGCAGTGTTCCCTTTGGTTTCCATGAAGAAAATTAACATTTAATTACAGTAGGAGCTGAACAGAACATATCCCGGAGAAGGCTGTGGGGACCCGTCACTCACCTCCCGTCTCCCTTCCTCTCTCCCTCCTTCCCGCCCACCATCCTTTCTCCCCAAAGCCCATGCCACCCCATGCCATCTCCGTGCCAGCCCCCGCCCCTCCCTCCAATCACCAGTGACACTCAACCCACATCAAGGTGAGTCAGCAAGAATTCCCCAAGCCCTCCCCCAACCCCACCCCAGTCACTCCAGCCCAATTTATTGAACAAAAACTGTTCAGAAGACTCCAGCATCTTCCACCCAGAGATATTTCAGCATTTTGCATAATTGCCAATTAAGATCAGTTTCCATCATTCAATTATGGATGAAGATTCCTATGTGCTGATCAGCAACCTGCCCGCACAAACACACACACTTTGTGGATTTGGGAACCTGTAGACCCTACAGAGCATCTCCCTTGGTGGACACTGCCTTTTGGCCCCAGCTCCGGGTCAGCGTGCACCCATGTGTGCACATGCAGCCTCACACATGGACACAAAGGCAGCTGTGTGGCTGGCAGGAGTGGACTTAAGGGTTAAAGTCGCGATGGGCTGCGCCATCCCTGCCACCATTCAGTAGGGTCAGCACATTTCCGTTATCCAGCCGCCCGCTTGTTAATTAATCACTCATTAGGCTAATCACAGCTATCTCGTCTCCCACTAGGGGGGAAGATGTTAGCACAGTGGAATGCCAAACCCAAAAAGCAACTAATGGGGCTGCAGGAAGGCAGAGGGAGAGAGAGTGGGATGACAGGAAGTTTCTAAAACTGAGGCGGGCGCTCACAATCAAACGGAAGTCGTGCGTGTGCAGGAGCCCTCCAGAGGGTGGAAGCCGCCCCTTGGCGGGCAGCCACAGCAGCCCCTCTCCCCGTCCTCCTGTGGGCCCTTTCCCATTTCAATCCTAATCAGTTCCCATCTCAGGCTGTGAATTGAGACCTGGGCCCTGGGTACAGGAAGAGCAAGAGAGAGGGGGGACCCCACGGGGACCGCAGGAACATCTCTCTACAAATAGAAAGACAGTCCCCAGATATTAATGAAGATGTTTCCATCGGAGTCCATGTGGGATGTAAGTCCTGGGAGGGTGACTCCAGGGAAATGATTCACCCCAAATTCCAAGAGGAATTGCAAGTTCATCCAAATCTATGGCCCGGAGGAAGAAGACAGGAGAAAAACTACTAGCCACTTGCCATGACCTAGGCGCTATACTAGAAAGAAAAGGACCCTTTTCCCAACAAAGCAGCAAAGCTCTGTGGAGACCCATCGGGGAAACAGCCTCAGACAAGGTGTTGTTTTTATGTCACCAAGACTAGTCAAATGCCTATGTCCAAAGAGATAGATCCTAAGAGGAGAGAACAAGCAAAACCCTTGCTAAAGAAACAAATTTAAGAAGTAAAACCTACTTTGAGAGAAGCACAAACCAGGCCTTGCTAAATGAGGGCCGGCAGCCTTCAATTAGAAGCTGGTACGGCATCTTCGAAGAGCACCAACTACCCCCCTCTCCAGCATGAGGAGCCCCAATTGCTCACCTAAAGCCATGTTTTCTCCCCAGAAGTTTCCACCCACAGATATGCTAAACCCTTCCTGCTGCCTGTTTTGCTTCATTAGGGCTATTTGCTATCAAAATGCACAATTATTAGGGGAGTAATGATGTTTAGGTGTATCATTTGCAAGAAATTAAATCTAAACACCTGGGTAGTAAATGAGAGAAAAAGATATTAGGAAATTTGGCTTTAAGTGTTTATGCTAATTTATTCGACTCAGTCGAGTGTAATCAACCCTGAACCCCAGGAACTGTCAGTGTGGGTGACAATTGCAGGCAGAGACGGGCTGGGGAGAAGTTGTCACGTTGCTGTGCTCTGAGGCCAGAAGACAAGCACACCAGCCTCGCAGAAGCATCATCTTGGGGACAGGGAGGAAGGTGGAGAAATGTGTGTTCAAATCCTCCCAGGGGACAAACCTGCTCACCTTGACTGCAACTCAACCATTCAACCTGAATCATGGGGCGATGCATGCCCTTGGATCAAATCAGCCAGAAGGAGACCATTTGCTGTCCAGCAGGGAACCCGGGAGCCATCACTGTAAGTTAAACTCCATTCAAGAGGTGTCCACGGGGCCCCAGAGTTCATGTCCCAGCTCCTTGCTTAATGGCTGTGAGATCCTAGCCAAGTCGTTTGATCTCCTCAAACCTTCCTTTCCATCATTTGAAAAATGGTGATGAGAATGGCACCTGCACCATCAGATTGTTGTGAGGATTAAATGACAGTGTGTGTTGATATGTAATCCTGGGTACAATGACTGACACATAACAAGAGCTTAATAAATGGACTTACTTCCATGGGACCCTATCCTCCAGGCCCAGAGAGTCCCTCCCATCCAGTAGGAGCCATATTGTCTACACAACCTATAGGGTGGCGAGGGGCTGACAGTCTTGGTCCCACGGAGCTGAGAGGGCTTTCTGCTACATTCCCTGTGGATCTGGGGGTGGCTCATGGAGGAGGAGAGCTCTGAGCCAAGCCTGGAAGGTTGGTAGGATTCTGACTGGTTGGAATTCAGGAGAAGGACGTGGTGGAAAGAATGGGCTAACAGAAGCACGGAGGTGGGACTTGGCAAAAGGCTTCTTTGGCAGGAGAGGGGATGTTCAAGAAGGAAGCAGACAAATTTGAGTCAGGGTCTCCCAAGAGGTGGGAACTTAGCATCTTAGGGGCAAGACTTGCCCTACGCCTCTTGTGTAGATGGGCAAGAGGAAGTATTCTGTCTGCATCCTTTGCTGAACGGGAGCACAGTGGTCAAGGTGGAAGGGATGGAGAGGGTATGTGCCTGGCAGCTGCAACAGGAAAGGAAGATCACCAGCGGAGCGCCCAGAAGGTGGGGTACAGCTAGCTGTGTCCCCCCAGCCACGTCAGGACAGACGGCTGCTCGAAAACAGATATGGGTTTGAGCAGGGCCCAGGGCACTGTCTGCTTCCGGGAGCTGTTCCCTTGTCCCTCATGGCACCTGGCCCCCCAGCTACCTGGGCCACATCCAACCTGCAAACCCACCCAAGAGATGTGCAGCTTTGAGCAAGTTGCTTCATCTCCCTGGGTGTCACCTGCCTCGTGGGATTGATTTGAGGATAGAACGCATGAGTTTCTGCAAGAGTCCCCAGCCCATGGTCGGGGCGGTGTTATTTACTAATGTTACATAAAGTTAGAGTGAAAAGCTAGCAGACCAGGCATCTGTTAGATGTGTGGTACTGGAGCTCAAGAAGGCAGACCAGCTTTGGCCCGGCCCCCAGTCCCACTGCCCACGGGCCAAGTCACAGCAATGGGGTCTCCTGGGGGCAGCAATCTCGTCTCCTTGTGACAGGATAAGCTTGGGGGCTGGAGGCATCTGAGCAAGACCGCTCCCCACATCTTAGCCGGTCACAGTGACAGGAAAGGGTGCCTTCTCCTCATCTCGGGGTAGCCAATGGGAAGTCAGCGGGAGGTGGGAATATTGAAACAAGCATGGCAACAACACAGGAGAGCTGGAAGACGGCCTGCTACGGCCCCGAGAACCTGGGGAGCTTTCGTCTGTGTTGAGGTCGTGGCAAGAAGGTGAGACTGCAGGTGTGTGCAGTTGTGCAGACGTGTGGGGCAGCTTAATGAACGGCTGTG
This sequence comes from Balaenoptera physalus, assembly GCF_965194825.1. Taxonomy (NCBI): domain Eukaryota; kingdom Metazoa; phylum Chordata; class Mammalia; order Artiodactyla; family Balaenopteridae; genus Balaenoptera; species Balaenoptera physalus. The sequence goes on from NC_138901.1 coordinate 10,388,498, forward strand.
ACCGGCAACCTCAATGGCTTGGCTGACCGACAACAAGAAAGAGGAATCAACTCAGTCCCCAGCGGTTCATTTCCACCATCCCATCGGTCCTGGACAGACAGCAGGCATGCGTCCTGGTCTTGGGGTGCAGCATCCAATGCAGGAAACGCCCTCCCAGCCCACCACCCAGGAGTGCATTTATTAAGGGCTCCCCACCCCCAGCCCAGAGCTGGGTGCAGTAGCCTCTGCTCTCTCCTCACCTCCAGCATCAACTTTATACCTCTCAGCCCCTGTGTGCCCTCTGACCCTCTCACCCTTGTTCTCCTACAGTCAGCCTCACTCCAGGCTGAAACTCATTCACTCCAAGCCAGGGTACGTCATTCTCCTGGCCCAGCCCTCTCTCCTCAAGGCCTTTCTCCCCAGCACACCCCGAGAAAGCCAGCTGAGTCTGAGAGGCGAGGGGGTTCGTCCTACTTCCAGCCTGGCACAGCTCCGCCCACTGCATCTCCCTCCTGACCCCTTCCTGCCCCTGCCTCACAGCACTCCCTCCTTTCCTGTGGGCCTGCTGGCTGTCTCCTGGGGTCTGTCCCTCTCCCGCCTGGCCCACCAACCCCACACCCCCTGACTTTCATTCTAACCCCTACTATATCCCCGAAGATCCCTGGCTCCTTGTACAATGCTCCCTAGGTACCTTCAAGCAGAAAGGGCCTACTCATTCTTGGCCCAAAGAAGGAAGCCGAGGGAAGAATTCTGGAACAGTCTGACCCTGCGTATCACCACACAGGGAATAATGGGAGCGATGCAAGGAATCAGAGGCTCAGAGAGGGTAAGTGATCTGTCCAGGGTTACACAGCTTGTCAGCAGCAGACACTGTACCCCACCCAAGGCTCTGGAGACCTGTTGTCCACCAGGGCACAGCGGGCTCCCGCCGCCAACCCTAGAAGCAGCCATCGGAGGGTCCTGACCGCAAAGACGTGCAGGATGCTCTGAGGAGCCTCGCAAATGTGTCAACACATTTAGCTTCGAGTCCTGGCTGAGGTTTGTGTCTTCATAAAATAACGGCATCTCTGAAACTCACTGATTAATGTCTTGAAAGAATTGGAAGGAACAGGATCTGAGGCAAAGGGACCAGTTAGGAAGCCTTAGCCATGTCCAGGTGTCCAGGAGAGAGGGGCTGGGCTTGACGGAGGGCCAGTTCCCACCTCCGGAGATGAGCGGCAATGTCTGGGGTTGTCACGAGTGAGAGCAACTGTTCCCACTTGAATGGCCTCTGCTGAGTCCCCACTGCACTTCACAGACACAAACCCCTCTCACCTGCATGTCCACGCCCTTCATAACCTGGGTCCAGTCCCGCCTTGGCAAGTCCCCTCCCTGTTCACTTCACCGTCTCTCTCCGTCTCTCCAGCACAAGCTCTTGTGAAGTCTTGGCAAAGGTTGGTCCTAGAGCCTGAACTACCCCCGCTCCCAACCCTGCACATCCTCCCCAGCCACTTGGCACAGGGTCACCTCCCCATTCTAAATGCTCCTCCTCCAGCTGTCTTTAGGGACAACTGTTTCCTTTACGGCCCTTACAACAGCTTGTAATTATATGTGTGTAGTATCGATCTAGGTATAGTCACAGGTGTTGGATATAGATGATATAGATATAAATATCAATGACAATGGTGTGAGTACAGATAACGGATGATATAGACATGGACCCCTTGTTTGTGGCCACTTTCCTCACCAGATTATCAGCTCCCCCGGCACAGTCCATGCTTGCTTTCCACTCCTCAGGTCTGTGCCTGGCACACGTCGGGCCCTGGTTATGCTTTCTGAATGGACGGGTGGATGAGGCCCACAGAGCCTTGCATGGCAGTGGGGAAAGGGCTCCAGTAGAGGCAGAGATGTCAACAGACAGCTTTCACCTCTACGGCGCAAGTGGTCTCAGCATCAGGGAGCTGTCCCCTTGCTGGAGTGTCCAGGGGGAGGGGGGTGTCTTAATACAGCTCATGAGCAGGGGGACGGCCTTTCCAATCTCTGCAAATGTCACCGACTTCCAGAGATCTGTGAAATCACCCAACCAAGACACGCGGCCCATAACTCCTTCTAACGTGCCTTTGTGTCCGTTTCAATATCTCCACCGGCTCTTTCTGGGAAGGCAGCACCTGCGGGTCACTGGCACCCTCTACTACACATGGCTCCCGGGGCCTCCGTATTCGGGGAGAGTCAAAGCGTCCAGTCACCCCTGGCGGCAGCAGTACCCGGTGGCAGAGAACACCGCTGGTCTCTGCTCCCAAACAAGATGCCCTCCCCTACAGCAGACCCCTCCCCTCTCCTGTCTCCCACATGCATAGTCTCTGCAGACCCCAGACCTGGCGGGCTCCGTAGCCGGAGCCTGGGGTTCAGGTCCTCGAGGCCCTCCCTCAGCGCAGTCCAGCTAGCTCACAGGGCTCCTGGGGACGGTCGCGTCGCCTCCAGGGAGCCCAGCATTCCGAGGCCAGCTGTGGAAGTGGGGAAGGCCTGGTGCTCTCCCTCCAGCTTGTCTCGGGTGAGTGGGTGTGGGAGCGGCTAGAAGAGGAGCAGCTGTGCTGGGCATTAGCTCTCTGCGCCCCACCACCCATTGATGCCAGGATTGCTGTTTCTCCAGGAAGCCGGGAGTCCCGGGGATCCCAGTGTGGTCAGAGCTCAGAGGGGCTGATGGCATGGGCGGTGCCCCACCTGGAGAGGAAGGAGTCCCGAGGAGAAGACGGTGCTCCTCTTGGCAGGAGGACACTGGGGGAGGGGTGGGCTGTTCTGTGTTCCTGGGGAGACCATGTCCACCGCCCTCAAATTCTAGAGACTTCTAGACTCCACCCCCCCCCCATGGCGGCCACATTCCTAAAGCCTGATAATAAGGTTCCTCAACACATCGCAGGTATTGAAACACCTGTTGCTTGAAGGTGGGACGTTGAGATTATGGTGGGGGGACAGGTTGGAGGGGTGGAGGGGTTATGGGATTCGTGGTCACAGTTTTATTTCCTCAGTCAGCTAACACACTGTGAGTGCTAAAAACCACCCTCTTTCACAACAGCCAACTGTCCATCAACAGATAAATGGATCAACACAATGTGCTCTATCCATGCAGTGGAATACTATTCAGTCATGAAGAGGAATGAAGTACTGGTGTGTGCTACAGGAGGTGTTCTATAGGAGCGGTTCCACATGTAAATGTATTTCTGATGTATCTGTGGGGAGGAAGGTGATCTCCGCGTCTTACTCCTCCGCCATCTTGAAGCTCTGGTGTGTGCTACAAAAGGCCAGATTTGATCCCATTTATATGGAATGCCCAGAACAGGCAAATCTGTAGAGACAGAGAGTGGATGGATGTTGGCCAGGGGCTGAGCACGGAGGGCCGGGGAGTGACTGCGGATGGGCACAAGGTTTCTCTTTGGGGGGATGAAAAGGTTCTGAAACCAGATAGAGGTGGTGTTTGCACCATACTTGGAATGTACTAAAGGCCACTGAATTGTCAACTTGAAATGATTCTAGTTAACTGTACGTTATGTAAATTTTACCTCGATTTTTAAAAATCTGGCCCCTCTCTGCCTCTCCTGCTCCCTCTGAGTACAGAGTTTCATCCTCCCCATCCCAACTCTGGCAGAAAATTCCAGAAAGGACTCTGGTCCACCCTTCACCATACTAACACCGTGGCCAGCTTCCAAAAACCCAACCTCTTCAGGTCTAGCTGCTGTTCTCTCCACAGGGTACACAGAACCACCGCACAGGAGCTCCACCCACCCAGGCTCCCTGCTCAGGCTCCAGCCAGCGCCAGCCTCTGTCACTCCTCTTGAATAAACTGTCCTTTCTTACCTCCATGCCTTTACTCTGTCTGCAGTCCTCTGTCCACCTCTTTCTCCCCAGAAAACTCCTATGCATCCTTCAAGAAAGCTCAAAAGCCCTTCCACTGGGCTCCCAAAGAGTCTGTTGTGCCTCTATACAGCTCTGCCCTCACTGCGAGGGACGGATACACTGTATCCTCCATGGGACAGCAAGCTCCTCCAGGGGAGGGGATACAACCCCAAGAACCAGCATGACGACTAACATCTTTTCATTCCACAAATACCACAGGAGGCCAAGGATTCAATGAAGAATGAATAAAGGAGGACGGCTCAGCCCATGAGGACCTCTGATTCCCACAGGGAAATAGTCTCTCGTCATTCAGATTCTTTCTGTTCAGCTTCAAAACACCCCAGACCTCCCATCTTCCTGGGAAAGTGAGCCGAGTTGGGAAGGGAGAGGACGAAGATGGGGAGGTTACTTCTACAACAAGTTGCTCCTTCTTTGAACCCTGACAGCATTTCTCCATGGAGCTACACCATTTAAGAATTAGAGACCACGTCTATGTTTATACCCTCCACCCCTCGTGAAGGGCCCCCCAACCCTCCTGGGCCTGGACCCTCCCTGCTGCATTGTTTCCCCATGGTAAGTGCTACTTGCTAGAGTGATTTGAATAGCATCCCCCCAAAACACATGTCCACCCAGAACCTCAGAATGCAGCCTGATTTGGAAATGGGGGTCTATGCCAACATAATTAGTTACGGGCCTTGAGATGAAAGCTCCTCAGTTTAGGATGGGTCTTAAATGCAACGGCTGGTGTCTATATAAAAGAAGAGAGAGGGAGGTCTGGGCACAGAGATCCAGGGAAGAGGGAGGCAGAGATGGGAGTGATGCAGCTACAGGCCAAGGAATGCCCGGATTCACCAGAAGCTGGGAGAGGGGCCTGGAACAGACTCTCCCTCAGAGATTCCAGAAGGAACCAACCCTTCCAACACCTTGATCTCAGCCTTTTGGCCTCCAGAACTGTAAGACAATACATTTCTGTTGTGTTAAGCCGCCAGGTGGTGGAAATTTGTTATGCTAACCCTAGGAAACTAATAAACTTGCTCACATTCCAGATAATTTACTGATTATGTTCATTATTTGTCTCCACTTTCCAGGATGCACATTCTATGAAAGCAGAGATTTCTGCCTCTTTATCCAGTGGTGGGTCCCAAGCTCCTAGAATGGTGCCCACCACATGGAGGTAGATCAGTAATCATAGATGAGTGGATGTTGTACCTGAGCCCGTCAACCAGTTACCAGCTATGTGACTGGGCAAGTTCCCAGACCTCTCTGAACCGCAGGTTTCTCTTCTGTAGGGCGCAAACAGTACAACCACTTCCCATGATGCTGTTACAAAGAATAAATGATTAGAAAGGCTTATAATGTGCCTGGTACAGAGTAAGCCCTCAAATGTTAGAAATACGGTTGGAAATGGAGTCACTTGAAAGTAGATTAACAGTGGTTCTCAGCAGGGGCAACTGTGCCCCCCACCCCAGGTCCACGTCTGGAGACAGTATTGTCACACCCGGTGGGAGGGGCGCTTGGGCACACAGTGGGTGGAGGGGTGGAGGCGAGGAAGGCTGCTCTACATCCTGCAGTGTCCAGGACAGCCCCCACCAAAAAGAGTTTATCCCGCCCCCATGTCAATAGTGCCCAGGTTGAGAAGCACTGATGTCAAGTCCAAAATGGTTTCTGGAGTGGAAGGAGCAGGACATCAATGCAGAGTGAAAGCTCAGACACACAGTGATATACGTGATTTGTGCGGGGGGCGATGGCAGGAGGCTATGTTTCTAAGGTGAGGCCAAGACCTGCCTCACTGGCTGCCATCTTGAAAACTCCCACAGAATTTCTCCAGTCTGAGCGTAGGGGTCGTCTAAACTCTACTTCCTCTGGAGGCACTCAGCCCACACCCGCTCCAGGCGTAGGGAAGACGGAAGGGAGGAGCCTCCCTGATTACTTTGCTACTGCTCTCACCACTGCCATCCCCGCCACCATCAGTAGCACCAAATTTTCATAGGGCTGCTCTACAGAAACAAACTCCTCCTGGGCTTAACCCTGAGGCCTTGGCAGCCACCCATTACAGGGACTCGACTGTGGCTTCACTGGACCCAGACCAGGAAATCCAGAGGGGGATGCATAGGAGAACTCACCGTCCCTCTGCTCTGCAGCGGGGTCTCTGCAAGACAGTGACACGTTACGAAACTTCCACTCCCCCTTCACCACCACAGAAACCAGTGTGTTTCCTCTGCTCCAAAGCACTTCCAAAGCAGTGGGCAAATTACCAGGGAAATGTTAGCAATGGCCTGGAGAAGAAAGGAGCAGGCTTGCCCGATGTGTCACTCCCTCGAGCCCGCCGATTTGGGGAAGACGCCCACTAAGACCAAGAATGGGTAGAAGAGAAGGAGCCCATGTGAGCCTAGCAGAGCAGGGACCTTGGCCCACAGCGGAGGCTGCCAGGCGCTGGGCCCCCAATTTAAGTCCAGTACATATGTCAGGGCGGCTGGAAGACAGGCCACAGATCCCCCCGTAGACAGCTGCCTGCAGGAGGAACTGCTCTGGTGCAGGCGCTGGGGGGACCACACAAGCTGGTTACTTCACTCAGGGAGGAGGAGGGAGGGATGAAGGGAGGGAGGCAACTCTTTTTATAGCAAGCAAACAAACAAACTGTTTTGCTTTAAGAAGCCAAAAAAAAAAAAGAAAGAAACAAAGAAATGAAGAAAGAGAATGTTTCTGGAAGCGTAGTAAGCCATTTTGGTTAGAGCTAGCGGGGAGGAGGGTTCGGAGCCAGGCACGCTGAGGCTGGGGTCTGCCCCAGCCCCCAGAACAGCTGAGCGCAAGGCAGGACAGTGTCAGTTGGTCCTCAGCCTGCACGGTGCGTGACTCACCCTCACGCTCACAGAAGCCCGGGGAGTGGGGGGATCGCTACCCCAATTTCACAGGCGAATAGCACAGGGCTCAGCCAGTTGGTGAGGCCACCGGTCAGTGAGAGGGAGATCAGGAAGTGGCCCAGCCCCGAGCCCCCCCGCCTCATCGACCGACTGACCGACCGTGCTGCCCTGGGGACCCCAGGGTCTCTCATTCCTGAGCAAGCTGGGAGAGGAACCCTTCCTGACTTCCCTCTCCCTCATCCGCCTTCCCCGTCACCTCCATCCACTGAACCAAGAACTGATTGGATGTACTACGACTGGCCGAGGGCTCCCAAGGCCGTCCCTGTTAACCCCCCCAGACTCCAGAGCCAACACTGTGCCCTCCCTTCTTTCCTCCCTTTGTTCTGTCCACGTAGACACCGGAGCTGCTCGTCAGGGAGAAAGCTCCATCCCATAATAAACAGCATGAACTATTTATAACCCTGAGAACATCTTTATTATTATTTTTCTTCCCTCCACAGACAATCTCGCACAATCCTGCCCAGTGCACACTGCGCGGACGGCAGGGCCGCGGGCCGGGCGCTTCCTCCAGCCCTGCCCGCCCGGGGAGCAGATGGCGGCGTGGGCGTTAGGTACCAGCCTCCTGGCAGTCCGAACATCTGTTCCCGTTAGAAAATGCTAATTGCCATCAATCAGGACAGCACCTACCCACATTTACATGCAAGCGCATACACGCGCGCGCGCACACACACACACACACAAATACATCGAAATTTCTCCAAGCGCAACACTCCCTGCATGATAACTAGGTGGTTGGTGCCTTTGCCACACGGAGGCCAGCACCTCCCCGTAGGCTCCACCTGGGCTGCGCAGCCTCTCCAGGACCTGCCTTGGACCCACAGCAAGGAAGGACTCCTTAACTCCTGGAGTCCCTCAGTGGGTGACTGGGCTCCAGCTCCCATGGCCTCTCGTCTGCCCTCCTGGGGGCGGACACAGGGTCACTGGCTCTGCGCAGTGGGGGTCGGGTCACCTGGACAGAATGCCTGCAGAGACCAGACGTTCCTTTGAGCTCTCCTTCTCCATTTGGCTGGGGCATCTACATCGGTGACCTCTCTCCGAGCAAAGGTTCTGGGTGCCCTATACCTCCCAGGAATAACCTAGCCAGATCTTTCAGCCCAGAGGTCTGTCCCACTTCCAGATCTGGAGGGTGGTCCAGAAGGTTCCCCGCCCCCACCACCCCATGTGCTTGTGGGGAGATGCTCTGCAGCACCGTTCACAGCCCCGAGGCCGGCCTCCTCTGAACGTGTGTTTCGCACCATGTGCTGGGACGAGCTTTTCCTGCCCTCAGGTGTCAGGTGGGACCTCGCCCTTGCTGCCAGCCTCCATCCCCCAGCCTGGGGCCCTGGGCTTCACTAGACCCGTGGACCACAGTTTGATTGACACATCTCCTACTTCCCCAGACCCCAGTGATCTGGAATAGTCCTGGGGGCCGGGGGGCACGGTGCTTCCCACCACAAAGCCTTGTCCTCCTGAAGGAACACAGACCCAGGCTGCTCCCCCCGTGGGAGGGCAGTCTGCAGCGATCCAAGATACTGACAACAGGTGACTGTCTGCCCAAGTGTGCAACCTGAGGGCCCCAGTGCTTCCAGAAGGTGGGCTTGGAATATCAGCCTGTTATATAAGGAGAAACGAGCATTCTCTTGAGAGCCCTTCCCCATCCCACCCGCCAACACACACACACGCCCTGAAGAAAGCAAGCAGTTTTGCTCTTTTCCTCCTGGGTGGCAGGTGTTGCTGCTGTTGGGCCCAGGGACTGGTCTGAGTGGTCAGCTCAGATGACTGAAGGAGCCGTGTCCATGTGGACAATTAGCCAGGCCCAGGCTCCTCTCACCTGGGGATCCAGGCACCAGGTGGGAAGAAGGGACTCCGGACACGGCTGGCAGGTGACCTCCTAACGGTGTAACATCACTGCCACTTGTGAACCCTGGCACGGGGCTGCCTTCACTCCCACGGTGATGGGAGGAGGTGCACAGCTACGCAAGACAGTTAGGAGACGCCGGCAGGTCACACTTCCTCATCTGCTCTCGTTCCCCAGTGTAGGAATTTCCAGAGAGAGCAGAAAATAAGGAGCTGGGCGGGGGGCACAGAGGAGAGGAGGAAGGAGGGAAAGGGCAGAAAACCTTACACAGGCTCCAAACACTTTTTCAATTGTTCTGTCTTTAGGAAGGTCCTGCGAACACACACGGGATGCTGGGACACGGCCACATGATGTCCGTGGAGCACGTTCCCATTGGACTCGGGCACCAGGACTGCTGTCCCCACTTCCTGCCCTGCCTGCCTGAAATAGAAAGGTTTAAAAAACCCACCAAGCAACTTCTGCCCTGGACAGCTCCCCATCTGCCAAGGTGGGCAGCAAGATCTGTGTACACCTGTTCACCGAGCTACTCTCCCCTACGGCCCTGTGGCCTGCGACCGTCAGCATCAAGGGGAATGTTACCCCGGACCTGTTCCATGCCAGGCTCCGGGAGCTGGTATGTGGTTTCCCGGGCTCCACTTTAACTGGGCTTGTCTCTGTTCAGAATTCCGTGTTCCTCTCCACTAGGTCTGTGAGTGCTCAGCGTGGAGACCTTGAGTAGGGTTCCCAGGAAGTGTCCTTCTCGGACTGGACCCCTCCCATCGTGCTCTCCCAGCCTCTGATTTCTCCTGCAGCTCCCAAGCACGCCTGGCCTGTCTCCCACTCAGGCCCTGGAGGAGGTCCTTCTCCAACCCCAGGGACAGTGCATAGTGCTGCCCCCTGGCCCAGCACCTGCAGCTTCCCCCGCAGTACCCCTCAGTCTGCATCCCTTCCCTGTGGAGACGCAGAACGCCCCCTCGACAGGTGCCCTGTGGGACACTGGGGATGCAAGGACCACGACCACACCAAACCTGAGCGCTAAGTCCGGTCCCAGGAGCCATCATCTGACCCAGTTTCTCAACCCCAATCGTGGACATCTGGGGCCGGTCATTCTCTGTTGGTAGGCACTGCTGTGCGCACAGGAGGACACTTAGCAGCTTCTCTGGCCTCCATCCACGAGATGCTCACAGCCTCCCCCGGTCGTGACAATCAAAACCGTCTCCAGGGCTTCCCTGGTGGCGCAGTGGTTGAGAATCTGCCTGCCAATGCAGGGGACACGGGTTCGAGCCCTGGTCTGGGAAGACCCCACATGCCGCGGAGCAACTGGGCCCGTGAGCCACAATTACTGAGCCTGCGCGTCTGGAGCCTGTGCTCCGCAACAAGAGAGGCCGCGATAGTGGGAGGCCCGCGCACCGCGATGAAGAGTGGCCTCCGCTCGCCGCAACTAGAGAAAGCCCTCGCACAGAAACGAAGACCCAACACAGCCATAAATAAATAAATAAATAGATTTTTTAAAAAAAGTCTCCAGACATTGCACGGTTGCCCCCAGCTGAGTCCAGGGTTCTAACCAGAAAGCCTTACAGACGACAACCGTAACCTAGGTGGTCGTGCTCTCCTGTGGAATGAACGGTGTCAGGGACAGTGGAAGGCAATTCGCCCTGCCTGGGAGGTCAGGAGGGCCTGTGAAGGCCTCACAGAGGGGATGGCAGCGGCGCTGGGCCTGGAGGAGGAGCTGGACGCTTACCAGCTGCGAGGAAGGGCAGGGCGGGGAGGATAAGGACGGAGAGGCAACAGTGTGGGCGGGACAGCGAGGAGGGAGGGAGGGGCCAGAGGGCACAGGACAGGTCAGGGGCTAGACGTTGAAGGCCTTGGATGTCACAACCAGATGCCACATGTCACATGTCAGTCCTGACCATCATTCCAGGAGGCTCCTTGCGCACATCTCCACATCCCTTCCACCTTCTGCCTGGCTTTCCTCCCTTCCATCCTCATTTCCCACTTCACAGCTTTCCTGCCTCATTGGTTGACTAAGGCCTGAGAGCTGAGAGAGGCCCTAGTTAAGCATGAGAGACTGCAGAGCAAGGAAATACTCCCACCCCTATAAGATAAAAAGGGATGAAGTTTAAAAATAAGCTTTGTAATAATAATAGTAAGCAATGAAAATAATCAGTGACTTCCAGAGAGGGGGTGGGTGGGAATAGATGGATGGACGATGGTGGGTGATGGATGAATGGATGGATATACGCATACATAAATGGATGATAGATACATGGATGGGTGAGTGAATGGATAGATAAATACATGTTTGATAGATATATACATACATACATATGTATACACATACACAGATAGATACATGGATGGATGGATATATATATATATAGAGAGAGAGAGAGAGATAGCAAAAAAAATCCTGCATTTTTTCTCTGTACATTCTCCTTTGGGGTTCATTTCAGAAAGGTTGGCCCAGGGCCCTGATGTTTAGTGCTGGCGGAGGAGCCGTGTCCAAGCCTGGACTAATTCTCACTGGGCACGAGTGAGGCGGTCTGGATCTGTGCGGAGCAGGCTCCAGCCCAGGGTTCTGCTCATCTCTTGGCACCACCAAGGCCCCATGACTCTCCCTTTCTGTCCTGCAAAGCCCCTCCAGGCCCTGGGACCAGCCCTGAGCTGAGATGGGCTTGGAGCGGAGGGCCCACACTCCAGGTCAAGTCCCGGCCCTGCCACGTGCCCCTGCCTGGGTAACTGTGCCCACATCCCTGTCTCAGTGTCCTGCCGATGAGGACCTGGCCACCTGCTCTCAGACCTCCCAGCGGCGAGGAGGGGCTGCTGCTTGCACTCCCCAGATCTCTGTTGTATACGTTGGTCTTTGGGTCTGATTCTCCCCCAAGCACACTAGGGGCTGCATGGAGCCTGCCGCACTGGACTCCCCACCTCTGCCCACAGCTGGACACAGCCGGATCTGTGACCCCAGGAAGCAGATTCCTTTCAAGGTCCTAGGCCTTCCTGGTGGGTTCCCCCTCCTCCCAACAGGAAGTGATAATGTGGGCCAAGGAATGTTCCACGTAAGGGGGAGGGCAGCTTGCTGGGCCAGAGTCAGGAGAAGATGCATGAAGTGGTGGGGGAGAGAGATTCAAGGTCCTCTGCTTACTGAGGTATACCTCCAGACCTGGGCTCCTCCCACAGAAATACACATCTCACAGGGTGCTCTGAGGATTAAATAAGAGCCCAGTGTGAGAATTTTGCACACATGTGTGGGCTGTCCTGCCAACCACAGGCTGTATTTTATCAATCTCTGTACCATCCTATTCTTAGCTCAGGACCCACAGCACCAGGCTGTTTCCTGCCCTTAATGTGCTCCATAAACGTTGGAGAGTGAATACGTACACACTTGGATTTCATCCTAACTATGGATGTCACCAGCCCAAGACATCACCCCACCCTCAATGGTCAACATGGGTGTGTCTGAGACATCACCCCACCCACACAGAGGAAAGAGTAGAGATTGTTACCAGCAAATTTGGCAGGCTGGTGGGGGTGGGGTGGTGATTGGGAGTGGGGTGTCTTCACCGAGTAGCTCACCTCTAGGGTACTGGGCGCTCTATATGAAATGTCATAGCATTATATGAAGAGGCTCATCAGATTTCACAGGTGATGGTATTAAAATTCATCTAATCCAATCCACGCCCCACAAACACACACGTGCACCTCACGTTAGAATCCCTTCCCCCACATCCCCACCAAGTGCTTCTCAAACCAGGGAACCACCCCCACCCACCACCTTAAGCCCCTCAAGGAAACACGGTGATGAGATGGGGGTAGCTGAGTAAGCACATACAGCATTTCTAAAGCGTTTCAGCCAAAGTATTTTGGAGAAATAGTACTGTTATGTTACAACCAGCAAGAGCATATTGTGGATAAGACGCGAAAGATCTGCATGAATTTTTAAGATAACAAGACATCAAAGAAATGTCAGGTTTCCTTGGACCCCCTTCTGGCAACAGATGCCCAGTCTTTCAGGGGTGCAGGTTTAATATTCCTGCCCTTTTGGAGTCTTCAGAGGAAAAATTCATACCTCCAGTGAAATGCTGTGTGCTCGCTATCACCCAAGACAAGCCGTTTAATCTCCCTTTTCCTGAGCACAGCCTACCACATACAGGTGCACGTTCTACCTCTGAGATGCACCATCACATTAAAGAAATTATAACCAGCCCTTCCTTTAGACTCAGAAAACGAGAAAAACTCACTCAAATTAATTTCTTCATAGAAGATAAAATAAGGCTTGTACCTGCCTCAGCGAAAATGCCTCCTGAAAATGCCTGCCTTCCAAATGGAGGCGGGCCTTGGGCCCATGCATGCCTTGCTCTGGAGGCTGGGAAGGATGAGTAGTCTTCCCTAGGAGTGGCCCACCGTGTATCTGAGCTCCTGGAAAGTGGGGTCAGAATGCAATGCTCCAAGTACGCACCGGGGACCGAGAGCAAAGCGTTTTTGCAAAGAGTGTATGGGGCTAGGTGAAATACTAAATAATTATTGATAAAAATCATTATGCTCTTGCCTTGGGAACTTTTTGAGCAGCAGAATGGTCTAGAACAGTGGCCAATCCAATGATATTCTGGCTCACAAACAAAAGAAAACGTTCAAAGGCCACCTCTGGTCACGTCTGGTGCAGGTGACATTTGTCCTGGTTGTCCAGGAGGTTACCTAGCACTTGGGTGTGGAAGCATCTGCTTCCTTAGCTGCAAACAGCACAACAGAAATTAAGACACACAAACCTATAACCTCTCAACCAAATATACTGTTTAAAGGATAATCATGGTCTGAAAGTTCTTTGTATGGCAACATGCTCTCCTTACTCTGTAAATGCTGTTGAGTGAGTAATGTGCTCCCGTCCCCTCGGACAGGGTCTGCCATGGACCAGATTATTCCTACATCACACCTGGGGTGAAGGGAGTGCATTTCAAGAGAGACAACAATGTCTAGAACACTATATCAAGACGTTCTGTGGAAAGTCTTTTATGGAAACCTACTATGTGCAGGGCTATGGGAAGAACACAGAAACAGCAGAAGGCTGTGCCCTTAAGACACCCAAGAGAGGAAAGGAGACAGGCAAAGAGGGGAAACATGGACTCAGGAGGAATTTCCGTGGGCAGAGAATGTAGAAGGGCAGCCCCAGTGCCTGCTTCACATGCCTTCCAGCTGCCCTCTGTGGACTTGGAGGGATAGAACCAGAGGGCAGAAAGCAGAGAGGGGCAGGGCCTGGGCCATGCCAACTTGCATCCATCCCAGAATCTTTCCCTCAAACCTGGGTTGATGGGTGTGCCTGCTGGGACCCCTCCAGGCAAACCACAGTGGCCACACTGTTTGGGGGGAGGTGGGTGTCATCCTTAAAGAAAACTTCTTATTTTGAAATAATTTAAGACTCAAAGAAACTGCAAAAGTAGTACAGAGAATTCTTGTGTACACTTCCGTTACGGGCTGAATTGTGTCCCCTCAAAATTCATATGTTGAAGCCTTAACTCCCAGTACCTCAGAGTGCGGCTGTACTTGGAAAGAGGGTCTTTAAAAAGGTAATTAAGTTTAAATGAGGTCATGTGGATGGGCCCTAATCCAATCTGACTGTGTCCTTATGAGAAGAGGAGGCTAGGACACAGACACACAGAGGGACGACCATATGAGGACACAGGGAGAAGACGGCCGTCTACAAGCCAAGGAGAGAAGCCTCAGAAGAAACCAATCCTGCTCACACCTTGATCCTGGACTTCCAGCCTCCAGAACTATGAGAAAGTCAATTTCTTTTTACCACCCAGTCTGGGGCACTTGGTCATGGCAGCCCAAGTAAATGAATGCACCCTCACACATGACCACATCCCCAAACAAGGATGCTGCTCTGGGTAGACCAGTCAGCCACAGAGCTTATTCAAACTTCACCAGTTTTGTGATCTGACTTATGTATCCTCTGTATCTGTGCTTCTCAGACTCTCTGTGGCAAAGACCTCACTGTTTTACTTCAAATTTATTGCAGACCTACATTTTGGTTTTTTGTTTTTTAAAGCTATAAAAATGGGATTACTGGAAGAATGGAATAAAAAGACATACAAAGCCCAATTTCTTATTATTAGATTCAGTAGACACAAAATTGGACAGAAAACTGCTCTTTCACATTGGCTGTAAAAGGTTCTAAATGAATACTCCCATCCTCATCTTGCAGAGACCAGGGCAGCAGCTCACAGGCAGGCACTGGTCCTTGGACCTCACTTTGAGTAGCTCTGATTTGGATCACAGAGACACGTGAGCCAGTGTTGTCACCAGGGAGGAGCTGTGGGATCAAATTCTAGATGGCCCCGTGCTAACCATTCCTCTGTAGCTCAGTTTCCTCAGGGAACCTAGCTTATAGGGTCATTTTGAGGATTAAGAGATGAGGACCTTGGCTAAGATACCTGAAACATGTGTCAGCTGGACCAATATCGAAGCCCTAAGTATTGCTTTAGAGGCTCCAGGCCCACGGGCGTCTCCCACGTGAGGTTGTTTTATGAGTGTGCTGTTTGATCTATGCTGAACTTGGGTTTGTCTTCTGATTGCTTCCAGGTCCTTCCGGAACGCTGGCATCCTGCTGAACCCCCACCGGTAGCTGCAGGTGGCCACACCCTGCGAGCTTCCTGCAATTCCAGCAGTTACTCAGCCACACTCAGCGACACAAGGTCACTCAAAATCACCATCTGTCCACGCGCCACCTCCTCTCCCGCGTCAGAGAAAAAGAGAAAAATGATTCTGTTCCACCTCCATGTTTTCTCCCCTACACACACACACACACACACACCCCACTAACGTTAAGTTTGTCTCGACCTCTACTTCTAAATTAATTTTTCTTCCTGTGGCATTTGCTGACACTCCCTTTCTGTTCTTTGCCCCTCAGAACACCGATGTCTTTGAAAACACCAGGCCTGGGAATATTTAATGTATCCTTGCAAATCGGATAAAAAAATAATTTTCTCCCAATCCATAAAAATCCCCATTCATCTGTTTGCCCTTTGAGGGGAGTTCACTGCCACGTCAACGCAGAAGAACAAAGTAAGGCTTCTATGGAATCAGATCCAGGGGCCTAGGCCGGTGCCCGTCTGGCAGTGGGACCAGAAAGCACACATCAACTTCTGGGTTAGGTCGGCTCACAAACCCTCATGGCCCCCAGCAGCCCATTCTGAATCTAGAATCAGTGGATTTGTACAAATCCATGTAGAACCTCTCACACCTCTCTGTCCAGGATTTCTCCTTGAAGTCCGAAGTTCTTTACAGGAACTGCATGTGATACATGCACAAGTGTGTCAGCATAGCACGCTGAAGCACAAAAACTTGTCCCTCCCTCCTCTCCACGCACCTGCCTGCTGCTGTTGATGGTGATAATCATTTACAGCTCGGACCAGACGACATGGCCCTGATACCGATGGCCCGTAATCTCACGGGAAGATGCACCATGTGCACATGAAGATGACTGGGAACGGCGTTTTCCCAGGAGGCCACCCCACCCACGTTGGACTTTTGTATCCGTAGACTTCAATGCAGCTGGTACCAGGCTGTCTGCAGCCTCACCTCCTCCTTGTCCCCTGGTACCTTTGTTCCTTTCTCTACTGGCCTCCCCCAGTTCTGGATTCTCACTCCCGCACTTCCGCCTCCTGTAGCCTGCTGGGCTCCCCAGCCTTCAGAGCCTCCACGTTTCTAACCCCCAGTGCTGCTACGCGCCCGACCACCTCCTTCCCCCGAGGCCTCTCTCCCTCACCTTCCCAGGCTCGGCCCTGACTTCCTCTTCCCATCCCTTCCTTCGGGCCTCCCGAGCCTCCAGGGAGACCCTCACTGGCCCGGCTCTGAAACAGCTCCCAAGATGTGTGGCAGGAACTATTTACTTTTAGTTTGCTCTCAAGACCAATCTCAACAGTGGACCGATGGGAAGGGGATGACACAGAAAGGATCTCAGCCAAAAGCACCTGGCATTGCTGCCCCCTCTTGAATTACAGAGGACCTATGACCTTGGGTTGGGGTTTTCAAGAAGCCCCTCTTATAGCTTGAGGGTTCTGGCCTTCACTTCCTAATTGGCCTATGGGTACATTCTTATCATTGTCTTTAAAATGACCAATGATGGTACTTCTGGGCGGGGGACAAGTAGAGTTCACGGTGTCTAGGCTCACCTTCCTCCCCAGTAGTCTTGGCGGATACAGTAGGTAGAATTGTGTCCCCCCAAAAGGATATCTTGAAATCCTAACCCCAAGTACCTGTGACTGTGACCTTATTTGGACTTAGGGTCTTTGCAGATGTGATCAAGTTAAGACGAGGTCCTCCTGGCGTAGGGGGGCCTAACCCATAGCCGGTGTCTTCAGAAAGTGAGGGAAACTTGGACATACACATACATACACAGAGGGGCACGGTGTCTCAAGACACAGGGACAGACAGACACCGAGGGGACAAGTCACGTGGTGACGGAGGCAGAGACCGGAATGATGTGTCTGCCAGCCAAGGAACGCCGAGGGCTGCCAGTGACCACAGAATCTGGAGAGAAAACGGGGCCCTGCTGGCACCTTGACTGCACACCTCCAGCCCCCAGAAGTGTGAGAGAATAAATCTCTGTTGTTTTAAGGCCTGCCGTTCTGTGGTCCTTTGTTGCGACAGCCCCAGGACTCTCCCACAGAGCATCTGAATCTGGAGCCGCCACACACACACAGGTTCCCCATCTCAAAGCTCTGGGCTCTGATGAGATGGCTGCTGATCGCTGCCACTCTTCTCAGACTATTTCCATCCTGGAAGCAGCCAGCAGTGCTTCCCTTCCAGCCCCAGAGCTGAAGCTACATCTGGAAACTCTTCTCACCCTTAATTGTTCTTAATGCTTTAACACACTGAGTGACTAATGGGCTCTAATTGGACAGCTCTGTCGCGGAGGGGGTGCTCTGACAGCGCCCTCCGCCACCCGCCCAGCCTCCTGGGCTGCTCACTCCCAGAGTTCAGAGGTCACCAACAAAAAATATGGGCCTGTTCTCCTATTTTTAAAAAGATGTCACACCAGTGCCAATAAGCGGTTTCATCCTTCAACCAACAAACATGAGGCAAAGAAAAGGATAGCGAAAAAGCCAAAAGCAGATGGGACAACATATCATCAGTGCCACCGAGGTTTGTGACACCTGTCTTGGACAGAAAGAGGGGTTCTTGGAGGCAAACCTGGCGCTAGTGAATGTTAAAGAGGCTGGAAGATTCCAGCCACAGAGAAACAGGGTCCAGGCCTTCCCCACGCAATCAGAGGAAAGGAGAGGGGAGAGAGAGAAAGAGAGACAGAGAGACAGAGAGAGACAGAGAGGGAGAGAATGAATATAAGGAGAGGGTTCCAGACTCTTCCCCCTTCCTCATGGGCACATCCCCAGAACTTGTTCTAGTAGTAAATGTTCAGAAGGAAGGATTAAAGCTGACCTCAGTGCTCTCCCAAGTCTTCTTTTCCAAACACACTTAGCAATAGAAGAGCAACCACAGGTATTTCTAGAAAGACTCATTTTTCCAAAAGCTGGCTCAAGCTAAAGTCTTCAAATTAAAATATCAGGCATGAGAAGCAAATAAGATGCCTCTGCAAGAAGGGAGAAACACCAGCCTCAACGTTCAGGTGCATATTACCTGTTCCACCCAGCAGCCACCAGGACTTCCTCATGCGTGGCAGGAATGTATTAACTGCAAGTGTCAGAGAAACATCCCATTAGCTTCTGGTATAACTAGATAAAGTCACGCTCTCCCTCTCCCCACCACCGGGGAGACATTTACCTCGATGCTCTAGAAAGCTCTGTGTGCATTAATATTGCTGATGCGGGCAGGCTTTGCTATGGCTTGGCCCCCCGAGGGTGCCATGTGATGGATTCCAGTTTAACAGCTTTTAAAAACAAGCAGACAAGAGACGAGAGTGATGGATGATGCAGGAAGCACGCTCATTCGGGAATGATTTATGGGAAGTCGCATGTTGCTGCTCAGGGGTCCATCCCCGAGGGTGGGGACTGCGGTAGACAGATAGGTTCTAATATTGTTGGGGGGAACAACAGCCTGAAGTGCCAGCTGCACAGCCATGACACGCTCATGCCTGACCCAACATGAGTGGGGCAGCCCCTGCTTCGGCACACGCTCTCCCCTATACTTGAAAAAGTGCGACTGGCCCAGCCCAAAGCCATTCTTCTTGGGTGTGGACTTTCCCCTTCTCTCTCCCCTGCCGGTTTTAGGAGCGCCCTCTGAGGGGCCAGAGGTCAGAGCAGAAGACTTTGTTCATCTCTCAGCTCCCCCACCCCAAAAAACATCTGGAGAAGGAACAGCCAGCTATGCCCTCTGCTCTGTCTGAGTGACCGTGACGCACAGCACCGAGGGCTGGAAGGAGTCAGACCGTCCAGTGAGAGTGGTGACGGGGAGGGGAGAGAGAATGGGGAGGGTCGCGGACAGAAGAGTGTGTGATGCCCACTGCGAGTTTCTGTTCTGGATACTGGCAGGCGGGTGCTGCCCCGTTGATCTGGAGCGCCCATCTGCCCCCAGCCTCTGCCACTGCATGTAAGAGACAAATCTCATTTTGCAGCAGATTAATTTCCACCCATGTTTTTAATAAGGACTCAGAATTTACAGTAAAATCCAAATCAAATCCATATTTAAAGGTTGAGCCTCAGAATGGGATCTAATTTATGGGACCCTTTCCAAGGCAGAGGAAGTGAGCCAGGGATGGAACAATGGCTTGGGAGGTAACAGCGTCCTCCCATGCCCTCCTCTGACCCCTTCCTGGCCCCACCTGCCCCCAGGGCTCCATCAGGGATGCGTCTGCAGTGATGGGGAGCTACACTAGACAGTCCCACATGCCACAGGAAATGGAACAGCCCGCTCACCAGAGCAGAAGCTCCTACAGGCTCTTCCGTGCAGTTTCTCCATCACTGATCCCAGAGTACCCCTAGGGAGCACTTTCTCCAGGCAACCTTCCACTGCGAGAGGGCATGGAAGATGTACATATGCAGGGGCTCCATATGTCCCTGTGTTGGTGCCTCTCCCCACCACAGTCATCCCCCAAACCTCCATCCCCCAGGTCGACTTGTCTCCAAAACACCTCCTCCTGCTTCTCATGATTAAGTCACGGATGAGGGGGCCTCTGGGGGAGAGAAACCAGGTGGGATGCCTGCTGCCCCATGCCTCGTTTTCTTTTCAGACCTCAGCTCTGGAAGCATGGGGGCATCTGGAGGGTGGGTTTGGCAGCCCCCTCTGAAGCCTGCATCTGGATCCCACTGAGAAGAGTGGGGGCACCGCCACTGGGTGGGAGGGTGTCTGCAGGGGGTCAGCAGCCGGCACACCTGACCGCTGATCAATGTGCCGGGCCCTCTCCCTTCAGACCCACCACCCACCTGAAGGTGATCAGAAGGTGATACACAGAGCCCAGCTACCTCTGCAGGCTTCAGTGCTGCTCAGGGCGAACAGGACGTGAGGGTCTTCCCTTTGATGCTTCTCTCCCCTGGACTTCACCCCACTGGAAGGGAGAAGACCCTTGATGCGCATTCCCTATTTCATAACTTCAAGCATGCCTTCGGAAGCCACAAGGGGACAGAAAGGGCGTGTGCACCCAGAAGCCTCTCGGGGTGGAAAGGAGCTTGCATAGCCACTCTGCTGAGCCCCAAATTCCCGGACCTGCCATCGAGATTGGCCAGTCTAGTGCTTTCAGCTTCCACAACACCAAGGATTTACCTTTTTAGGAGAATGCTTGTTCTCAAACCCACAGAAAGGCGAGGCTGGGGCCTGCAACCTCCTTCAAGGAGGCAGCAAGGAGAAGTACCTTCCGAGGGATCACAGAGCTGATCCACAGTCACCCGCCCTCAGGATGTGGGCACTCTGCTGCCCTTCCCCCAGGGACAGAGCCAGGTGCACTTGCTCAGAACCAGGAGCCTGAGATTAAGGGGATGGTGCATGACCCTAGGGGTTCTTTGGCTTACACTGAGGTCACCCCAAACCATGTGTCCAGTGAGGGTGCTTCAGAGAGCTGGCAAGGCTGGTATCTCGGTGCATGCAGTGACGAAGGGCCTGCGGAGGATGGCGCCCTGGCACTGGTTTTATGGCAACGCTGTGGGGAGCCCCAGAGAGGAAGCTTCAGAAGGTCCCGGGGGATTGAGACCTTCTGATCGGTCGTGAGGACTTGCTCCTCTGTCCCAGTGTGGTCTGGGGCATATGGTCTTCCTTTCCGGGCTCGCTAAGTGGTCTCCAGTGGCTTAGGGAACGGAATGCCAGCATGATTTCAGTGTAGAAGAGGGGTTGTTCAACATACTCAGCTCCAGCACGTCCCCAGACCCGCACCTTTCTCATTCCAGGTCCATGGCACGGTCACCCCTCCCTGGGACAAGCTGCATCCTCCTTGCTGGTCCCCCTGCTTCTGCTCTGACCTCCCTTCCCTGTTTGCCCCCCACCCAGAAGGCAACGTCGTCTTCATACAACTCAAATCAGGTCATTCATCCCTTGCTCAGAGCCCTTCAATGGCTCCTGCCATCCTTAAGACAAAATCCAAAATCCTTAAGCCTGACCTAAAAGCTTCTGAACGTAGCCTGGTCACTCTCTACCTCACCTCCTTCCATGCCCTGCTCACCCACTCCACCCTGGCAGACCAGCCTTCTTGCTGCTTCTCCAATGTGCCTGTGCGCCACTGCCTCAGGGCCTTTGTATCTGCCGCTCCCCTGCCTGGACCTCTGCCCTCAGAGCCCTGCCAGGTCGCCTCCTTCAACCTCTGCTCACACCAGCACCAGGGGCCGCCCTGACCGCCTGTGTGCTCAGCAACCTCCACGGTGCTCAATCACCTCGCCCACCTCATTTTCTTCATAGCCTTGTCACTACCTGACTTTGCTCTAAATAAGCATCTGTTTACCCTCCACGTCCCCGCTAGAAGATAAACACTACGAGGGCAAGAACTTGGTGTGTCTCCACTGCATCTCCAGACCCGCACCTGGGCTCGGCACCTGGAGGGGCTCAGGAATGGTTGGATGACTGAATGCAGACCAGTCAGTGGACCCATCAGCCCACTGAAGAAAAGGACCCAAATGCTCTGAGGCAGGAAGATAATCGATTTGCATCATGAAAAGAACACAAGCAGTGCATTCCTGCAGATCCACCAGTGTCGTGTGTAGAATCTGATTCCATGGATTCTAAAATGGGCATCTTTTAAGGAGCATTAGAGAGACCAGCCTGTGTTCTGGTCTCTTTGCCCAGAATTCTTGTTGGCATCTTTCCGACTACGGGGTATGAGGGCTCTGGTCTTTCCTGCCCTGGATGACATGGACCCACCAGCTTCGTGCAGTTTCTCAGCGGGGAGCGGGGCTGCACGAACTCCAAGGTGGTGTAATTACGAGTTTCCCTGGTTTCTGTCCCTGGTACCTGAGAGGTAACCTCTAAAACCTGTGGAATTCCTGAAAGACGGGAGTGCCTTTTGTTACTCATCAAGTCCCTTCAGACCACAGCTGACTTTATGCTAACCAGGTGGCTCAGGTAGACCCTCAGATAGTTTCAAGGAAGGGGTACTGGTTAGAGGTTTGGTATTTTCACTTCCCACCTCAGGGGAGGGAAGAGTTGCTAAAGACTGAGTTCAACCACGTGGCCAATGACATAATAAGACCCCGATAAAACTCTGGACACCCAAAGCTAGGGACCTTGGTGGTTGATAAACACATTGATGTTCTGCGAGGGTGAGCTGCCCTAACTCTATCGGGAGAGGGCATGAAGCTCCAAGTCTGTCCGGGACCCTCCCAGACCCCTCCTATGTGTATCTTTATAATAAAACTAATTGTAAGTATAGCACCTTCTTGAGTTCTGCAAATTGTTCTAGCAAATTATCAAAACTGAGGGGGTTGTAGGAACCCTCGAATTTGTAGCCAGTGGTCAGAAGTGCAAGCGGCCCTGAGACTTGCAGCTGAAGTGGGGCAGTCTTGCGGGAGGACGGGCCCTAAGCCTCTGGGGTCTGCCAATAACTCTAGGTGGCGAGTGCCAGGGTTGAAGTACAGTCCAGCCACTGGAGGTGGGAACAGGGCAATCACTGAGTCCCCTCTAGAGCCAGATGAAGGCATCAGAGCCCATCACTGGGTTCAGGGGAATGTGCACAGCAGGACACGGAACCGTGCAGGGGAGGGTGAGACCCCGACCTTGGCCTCTACGGCATTTTGTGCTGACACTGGACAGTGGACACTACACCCTGTCCACCTTCCTTCCTGGGATAACAACCTCGCGGCCAGACTGATGGATTTCAGCAGCCACTCCTTACAAAACCCCACCCAAGGCATTCCTGGGGATCTGCTGATTCTCCCTGCCCTACTCCCTGAAGCCACAGAAGACACCACAATCAGCAAACCAGAGCCAGCAGAGGAAGGTCCCTGCAATTCCCTCGTGTAAAATAAAATCGCCGCATCAAGATGTTTTTCCACCACAAATGCAAACTCCGAGGATGGGTGTGGTGGGCAGGTGGCGCCTTACCTGGTAGAGGAAGGTGAGGTCTGTTTTGTGGTAGCAAGGAGGCCCCCTGGGGTTCTTTCTGGAACTCCCTTGGGGTGGAGGGTTACTAGGGAAGGCGAGTATCAGCAGGAAAAGCTTCAGGGTCTCAGAGACAGGCTTCCAACCTGAAGGAAAAGAAAAGAAAAAAGGTTAAATGCCTTTGGAGCAAACATCCGTTTTTTGATATGAAACAAACATTGGTGTTAATAAACAAGAGAAGAGAGAGCAGCTTCAAGGCCAGTTGGTTGCCACCAGGGATCACACCCCAGGGGAATAAGACGAACCTTGTAGAAAACAAATCATTAGAACCTAACTGCTGCCTGGGGTGTGACGTCCTCTGCTGGCCCCTGCAATTCTTTGACCCCACTGTGCCGGTCCCGAACCACCTTGTCTCATGCCCTCTCCTGCTCGTACTTCCCGCCTCACCCAGTTCAGATTCCAGGACCTGTCCCTGCCACCACCCCGGCAACTGCCTTGTCCCTGTCTTTTTAACAGGTTCCTCAGGTGATTTCACTCTCCTGACGCATCACTCCAAAGGTGTCCTGTTTCACTGGGAGGAAACACCCAGATTTGCCTGCAAACCGGGTCAATCCAGGTTTGGGGACTCTGAAGCTTATATGATTTAGGGGGCTTTCTAAGAAAATAAGACAAGATGGTGGATGCAAAAGTAAGGTGCAGGGTCTTACACGGGGCCCATGGGTGCATAACTTCATGGTAAATCCTCCTCTACCCACAGGACCCTAAGCAGTCTGGCCTCCTGCTGCACCACTGGCCCCTCCTCTGACCATTCCCCACCCACTGCGGCCCCTGGGCCTCCTGGCTGTCCCTCTACACTCAAGCACCTGCATCCCCCCTACATCAAGCCTTTGCACCAGCTGTTACACGGACAATTTCCCAGAAATTATCGAATCTGGTGTCACACAAATGCACTTGTTTCCTGTGGTCTTTTTTGCCCCTCCCCCACCCTGGAATGCCAGCGTCCTGCGGGCACTTCATCTGTTTTATTCAACTCCATCTCCAGGGCCTGGAACACGCCTGGCACATTGTTGGAGCTCACTCAGTATTCGTCGAGTGAATAAATGAATGAATGAACGAACCCCCCCTTTTATTCTCCTGTTTCACACTCCTAGGTTTACTTAGAATAGCCTCCCGTGTCAGTCTCTAGAGCAGGAATTCCCAGGAAGCAGAAGGGAGCTGGTTGTTTCTGTTCATTTTGTTGGTGGTGGCTGGTTGGGTTTTGCAGGGGTAGGAGGCACCTGGGCCTTGGATTTTTTTTTTTTTTTTTTGCTTAATTTACTCCAACCGAGTGTGTGTGTCATCAGGCAAACAGGACACAAAACCATTTAGGGGATCCATTCTGATCATCCTGGAGAGACTGGCTTTGGGGCAGGGTTGTGAGATCATGTTGGCCAGGGAATGGTTAAGCTCTGTCCCAACCCACCCCCAGTGGAAGGACCCCCATTGGCACATCCCCAGAAATCTCACAACAGAGATTTTTAAAAATAATAAAGAAAAAATTACCAGTTTTTTTCTTTTCCTAAAATCTGGTTACTTAAGGGAGCACTGCCCCATCCCAAATGGCAGGGCCAAACTCACAGAGCGCTGCCAACTGCAGAGACATGCCCGGGCACATGTGCCTTTCCAGTGACCATCCGTGCCATGCAAAGAGCCAGGAGCTGGGCATGGGAGAGGCCAGGAACAGCCCTGAGCTCCACAGGCCACTTTTCAAGGGGAGAAACAAGTGTGTGATCTGCTTCTCCTAGGTCAGTGGGCTAAATGCAATGAGAGGGATGGCTGGGGGAGGGGCTGGGGGAGAAAGAGGGGCTCAGGCGGAAGTGGAGGGAGCCCGGGTAGAGGCGGCTCCAGGTGGTAACCCCAGTGGCGGGGCTAGAAGGCAGGTAGGCTGGCTTCTCTTACAACTAAACGCTTGATTCTCAGCAGCCAGCATAAAAGGCAAGGGCTGGCGTTCATTCTCTACCAGACCCGCTGGAACAGGAGCCACGTAGGGCTGTGGATGCTGCCCAACCAGGCACCACACCCCGTGTCCCTGGTACCTAAACCGGGAAAGAAAGCGACAAAGGAAAGGCCGCAAAAGTAGGGGGGACAGGCAGTAAGAATCCAAGGGATGCCCCCCAACTCCTCCAGTCCCCAGCACCCCGATCGTTATGGACGATCCCCAAGTCCAGGCCACCTTCTCCAGGGGCAAATGCCTCCACATCCCCCACCCACCTGGCGCCCTAACTCTGCCCCACGTGCAGTGCCTGCCGAGAGCAGGGCCAGGGCCAGGGCCCGAGGGGGGCCCCTCTCCCCACTTCATTTGTTTTCCTCCACCCGAGCTGAATGGGAGATTATCGAATAGCTTGTCCCTGGTTGCAGTGGCACATTTTCCCTCACTCCACAGTAGGAACCACCATCCATCACCCACACAGCAGAAGCCAGGCCTGCAGTTTCAGGGACCACAGGGCTCACCCAGGTGGGGTGCCCCAGCTCCCGGGATGCCAGGGGAAGGAACTGGTCCCATCCTGCCCACGGAGCCCAGCGTGGGTGGAGGCAAAAGGCCAAGCATGAAGTCACCAGGATGCCTCCCTCAAGGCCCACAAGGTTGGCTCGGTTGATGAGGCAAAAAGAAAAGAGCAGAAGGCCAAGCCTGCCCAGGGTCAGGCCCAGGGTCAAGGCTACAGCCTGTCATCTCGGACTCTGAGGCAAAAGGGTTGGCTAGGTTGCAGGAGCGATCTGCGTCTTCCTCGTTCTCGGAATTATATTTCTTGCGCCCGACCATGTGCCAAGCTCGGTGCCAGGCACCCGTGGTTCCAGGCTTTGCCAGAGCACACCCTGTGCAGGAGGCAGGCAGGGGCCTCCCACTGCTGCCCTGCAATCTGTGAGGCCTCCTCGCCCCTCCCACTGCAGGGAGGCAGGCAGAGGGGGAGAATTCGGAGGCCCCACCCCCACCCCTGCCCCACACCCATTCCAGAACCCCAGGGTCACCGGGGCACAAGGGCTCACTGTGGGCCAGGACTCTTCCCTGCTCCCCCTACCTGCTTCAGGATCCACACGCCTGGCATTAGTGGCGGATGCCCTCAAAATAATTTGGGGATTGACAGAGGCTTATATCCCAGGACGCTGGAGATGTGATATAGAGAAGGCCCTGGATCTGTCAAGTGCCAGGCATGGTCCTGCCAAGGGCGAGGGCAGGGAGCCTGGGCGGGAGGGAGGGCTGAGTCTCAGAGGGCAGTAAAGAGCCCATTCCCACTGCTTGCCTCCCCACATCTCAGCTGTGAATTGAAGTCTCCCAGGCCTGTGGCCCAGTCTGACTACTCCAGCCCATGGCAGCTGCTGAGCCAGCCCGGCTCCCAGCTCTGCTCCCAAGGTGGCAGGAGGCTGGGGGCTGCCTTTGGTGCTCTGACCCCAAAAGGCCTCCTGTTGGATTCTCGCCACTGGGGAGAGAAGACGGAAAAATTAACACCTGGACTTTAAAAAGTGTCTTCTGCAAAAAATAAGCCAACACAGAAAGGGGCACAGGCCCCAGCGGAGGCTCCTTCTAGAACAGACTTGTGTGGGTGACAAAGTCCTCTGGCCACCCTCAAACTCCAACCCTTCTGACGAGCAGTTACACAGCCAGGGACTGGGCAGTCAGCCCCTCTATTCCTCTCTGAGGGCCCCTGTCCTCTGCCCACCGTGCAGCTGGACTCTGTCCTGAGGGGCTGAGCAGAGGGGTCCAGGAGGAAGGGGGTAGGGAATTGAGAGGGGAGGGGAGTGAGGAGGTGGGGAGAGATGAAGGGACCGGAGGAGGGAGGAAGGGGGGAGGGAAGAGAGAAGGGAGGGGAGTGAGGAGGTGGGGAGAGATGAAGGGACCGGAGGAGGGAGGAAGGGGGGAGGGAAGGAGGGGGGAGAACCTGGCTGAATCATCATCATCATCATCACTGAAATAGGACTGAATGTAGTCCCACGAGGGCAGACCTGTGTTGATCTTTGCTCACCATGGCTCCTGGTACCTGGCCCAGTGCTGCACACAGTAGGTGCTCAGTCAATAAGTGAACAATGAAAAGAAGGAGAGGAAGGCACAGCCGGTTGAGCAGTATGCAGGGGAGTAAGGTTTCTCATTAAAATTCCCAGCCAACCTTAAAACCAACACATGGAATTAACTGTTCTTAATTTGGGTCTGTCAGCGGGATGGTCTCCGACTCCCAGAGGTAGAATGACCTTCACGTTCTACACAGCAAAGCCGGCAATCCGAGCCCACCAAAGCCCCTCACACTCACAGCTTCTCTTGCAGAGAGAAGGCCCAGCAGCCAAGCAGATATTCTGGATTTGCTTCCAAACCTCCAAGAGAAAGGTGCACTTGGACTTTAGGGCCCAAGGACAGGCTGGGACGACAACAGTCCTTTATAAAGTACAGGTCACCTGAGGATGTGTTTTTATTTACAGGACTTGGGTTGAGGCAACACAGAGAAGCAGAGACAGCCCGTGAGCTAACATGGAGCCCTCCCTGGAGTGCCCTCCTTGGGTCCCCTGCCAGCACATGCGCACCGTTGTGGGCTGGTGGGGGTGGGGGTGGGCGGGGAGGCTGTTTAAGACAACAGCGCCCCCTCTGGGCATGTGCAGCCCTGCAAGTGCAGGTCTCGAATTTAGGATCCCTTCATCTCCTCCTTGGAACAAGGCACATAGTCTCTGCCCTTCATGACAGACTGGGTGACATTCCTGGAGACTCTGGGGCATTGGGGCGGAACAGTTTGGAGCATGTTCTCCTCCAGCCCCATCTCCGACATACTGTGTGACCCGGGACAAGCCGAATGAATGGCTCTGACCCTTTGCCCCATCGTATGAAGAGCCTACTGTGTGCAGACACAGACCCAGGAGCCGGATGTTCCAAGAGGTATGGTGTCTGGAATGTCCCTTGACCTGCTCCCCCCAGAGGCACAGGGATAATACATTCTAAAGGCTTTGCGCTAAATCAGAGGCATTTTCTCCTAATGCCTCAAGGAGTCAAATGACCTCTCAGGGCCCCTAGAGCCACAGGCCTCTTCACAAAGGTCAGCTATGGACCCCAGGAGCCGCCTAAGGGGGGGCAGGATGGAGTATAGGGGACCCCATTGCTTATGGCAAAGGTTTTCCCAAAGGACTCTGAAATCTTCAGAAATCAAGTTTTGGGGAGTCTGTTGTACTTTGTTTTAATGAGGATACTAACATTGCCAGAGATGTGCCTGCATTCTTGTGTGGCTTCCCAAAGGGACTCCAGAAATGGCATCAGCAGAATCCCAGAGGACTCAACATACACATCTTAGAAATGGGCTTTTCTCCCCAAATCACACCTTTCTGTTGCATTTCATTGCAGAAAATGGAGCTTTTTTAGTCCTCCAGTTCTGCCTGGCAGAAAGTAAAAGAAATTCAGAGTAACGACACAGATTTTCCATAGAAACAGAGAATAGATTGGTGGTTACCAGAGGCAGGGGGTGGGGAGTGGGGGAAATGGTGAAGGTGGTCAGTAGGGACAAACTTCCAGTTATAATATGAATATGCTCTGGGGGTGTAATGCACAGCATGGTGACTTTAGTTAACAGTGCTACAGATATGCTCTTGAAAGTTGCTAAGAGTATATCTTAAAAGTTCTCATCACAAGAAAAAAAATGTAACTATGTGAGGTGATGGACGTTAACTAGACTAATTATAGTGATCATTTTGTAGTAAATACAAGTATCAAATTATTGTGTTGTACATCTTAAACGAAGACAAAGTTATACGTCAATTATATCTCAATAAAACTGGGAAAAAAATTCAAAGTAATGGCAGGGATTTGGTTTTCGTTTTTAAAAACCATCCAAATTTCCACACCAAACAGAGCTGCGTATCCTGCTAACTATACCCATTCGTTAAAACATGAGTCCTCATTCACTTGCCTGCTTTGTAGTTCAGCAAGGCACTGTGTTCCTTCCTTATTTTTCTCTGAAACCCGCTCCTCCCTGTGTGCCAGCGTCCCTTCTCCCATCTTCTCTCTTCAATCTCTCTCGAGGCATCTTTCAGAGATGCTGGCGGCGTTCCCCTCGATTTCTCATCACACCAATTCCGCCTCAGTCTGCTTCCCCCAAAACATGAGCTAATAACCAAAACCAGAGCTTAAAATGGGACTCAAGCTAAGAAAGCAAAACTTGCTATTTCTTTAACCAAGAGAAGAATGTGAAGCATCTCATTTCAGTAGTAAAGATTATAGGGGATATGTAATATTCTGAATAAATGAATCTCCTCCTCCCATTTTTAAACCACTCTTGTGAAACCAGCTTTGTTCCCGACTCCTCTCATGCCTTATGAATCCTGTCCCTGGCAAAAATAATTTGGGTTTTATTATTCTGGCATCTAGTGGGAGTCTGTGACAATTTTACTGTAGCTCCGCTGGTGTTGCTTCTTCTTTTTTTAACACCAGTGTGTTTTAATAATAGTGTACCTTTAGGTATTGTTGAAATGTTACATTATTCAACGTATCCAACGGGAATGGGAAGGGCCTCATGTAATTTACGTGTCCTCGGCACTGTGCTTAAAGCTTGTGAAATGGAGGGGTGTCATTTGGGAAGCAATTTTCCCCAAGGTCAGGGAAAACTGGAGTAGCTGGAGACTGTGACCCGAGTGACAGCCGGGCTCAAGCTGGGGGCTCAGAACCCCTGACGTGAGGCTGGGACCAGTGGCCAAGGGACTCCGGGCTCCAAACCAGAAATATTCCCCAAATACAGGAGAACTCTGGTATACTGCTGGATTGCTAGGCTGCTTGGGTTTCGAGCAAATCTTGATGAGATGGCGTTGCCAAGGCATGATCCAAAGCGTTCTCAGGCTCTGCTGTCCATTTCCCTGCCTCCCTCGCCAAACTGGGGTTCCTATGTCTAGGAATCGATGACCGAAACCCCGGGATGGTTAACTGGGCCTGTTCCAGACACGTCAGGGGACTTCAGGTCATCTGATTCCCGCATCCTGGTCCTTCCAGAAAGCACCATTCCTGCGCCGAACGTCCATCAAGTCCCTCCTATGCTAGATGCTGGGGACACAGATAAGAAACACCACACTGACCTGTACCCAAGGGGCTTGTGGTATAGAGGGAGAGATGACAATAAACCAAAAATCCCAGCAGAGGTGGGGTAAGGCCACAGCTGGCAAGCTCCATAGGGCAGACCTTAGTTTTGCTCAATGCCATGTTCCTGGCATCTAGAACAGTGCCTGGCACATAGGTGTTAAAGGAATATGTTTGATGGCAGAATGAAGGAATAAAGTACCAGTGAGAGAGGTGGACAAAGGATGTGTGGAACCCTAAGCAGAGGCTCCTCACTCACACTGTGAAGGTGTTCTTGCTCCCAGGTGCCAACCCTGGAGTGAGTCAGAGACTCGAGAGGAGAGGAGGAGACAGCAGGTGCAGAGCCAAGAAGGAAGAGCAGGCGAGATGTCTTCCAGGGATGCAAATAATGGGGCAGGAGGTGTGGGATTTGATGTACTGGAAGATGACACTGGCCAGTAAGTCAGGAATCAGATCCTGATGCACCTTGAATGTCAGGCCAAGGACTTTAAAAGGCCACTTGAAGAATTTTAAGCCGGAAATGATGCAGATGCATGTCTTAGGAAGCTCACTCTCGTGCCAATGTGGACAGGATGGAGGGGGTAAAAACCAAGGCAGGAATCTTAATCAGGAGGCTGCCGCCAGGGATCAAGTGAGAAATTAAGATTTAGGAAAGGGCAGATGGAGAATTTGTGTGATGCACAGGACTGAGGGAAGGTTACACTGAGGGGGCTTCAGCTGGGTTGATAATATAGTTTATAAGTTATTCTTTACACCTTTGTATATGTTAACAATTACGTTATACAATTTTTCCAGGCTTGTGGAATTGAGTTCAGATTTCGACATGTGTTCAAAGAGCCCCTGATATGTATGGGGGGTGATATTTTGTAGATGGTTGGGTACTAGGATCTAAGGCTTAGGAAACAGTCTTATCTGCTTTGGAGATTGTGGCAGCCTGCCTCCAAGGTGGCCCCTACAATTCTCACCTCCTGTCCCCTTATGTAGCCCCTGCCCACATCAGACCAGCGCTGGTCTGTGTAACCACTAGAACATGGCAGAAGTGATGGTGCATTGATCCTGAGATCAGGTCATACTTACTCTGGGGGAAGTTGGCTGCCACGTCATAAGGACACTCAAGCAGCCATAGGGAGAGATCCACATGCGAGGAACTGAGGCCTCCCACCAACAGCCAACATGCTGCAACCTCATGAAAGACCCTGAGCTAAAAGCACTCAGCTCAGCCACCTCCAGATTCCTGAACCCCAGAAACTATGAGCTAATAAATGACTGTTGTTGGAAGCCACTACATTTCAGTGTAATCCATTACAGAGCAGTAGATAACTAATGCAGGAATTACCAAAATATAAATATAAATGGTGGCTGAAGCCATGGGTATGGATAAGAACACCTAGTGAGAAGGTGGAATAGGAGTACAGAAAAGGCAATGAGAGGGCATACCTGGGACACCCCAGGAGTTTGTGGGAGAGAAAGGAAGAACAAGGAGAGGCCCCAAAGAGAAGGAAGATGAGATTGCAAAATACCACAAAAGCCCAAGGAAGGAGGGCATTGGATGCTTCAAAGAGGTCCAGCAGGACTGGACTTCTAAGGGACCCAGTTGTCCTTCACCCCCCAGGTGAGACCTTCTCACTCACTGCTTCCTTGTGAGACTGCTGGCTCCGTCCTGTCTCTCGTCCTCAAGTGGAAATCACATCTCTGATGAGAGGCCTTTCTCAACCACCAAAGCTAACATAGTCCCCACTCCAGTTCCCTGGTCACTCTCCTTGGCACTTCTTGCAAACTAATTATATTTTGATTTATGTCTTTACTCAACCATGGTCTGCGAGAGCTGGGAAATATGTTTTGTTCACCACTGTAAATCCAGTACCTGACATATACTAGGTTCTTTATATTTGTTGGAGGAACGAATAATGGAATGAATGAACAAATGAATGGAAAAACTAAAACCCTGATTCTCACCTAGTGGCCCAGGTTAACTGGTGGACAAACCATCCCTTCCCCCTTCACCCCTCCACTTCACCACACACTGCTATGGGTGGCGGGCCCCTTGGCTGTGAAGGAAAACACAGCTGGATGGGGAAGGAGGTGAGGAAAGAGAGAAGACTCTGAAAGTAACCCTGACGGGCTCTTGGGGAAGAGTCTGGAGGAAGCCCAAGTGGCCGCCATACTTCCTCCAGGTATTCAACAAATCTGAAGAGCCTGTGCCACATCGAGCTAGGTGTTGGGAACCAAGGGTACATCCTATGTGGCCCCTTAGCAGTTCACAGTCTAGTGGGGAAGTGGGCAACCAGACAGGGATGTCTAAGGGATGAGGCTGGGAGGCTGAGTGTTCCCCACCTTGCCACCTCTACCTGGGAGACCCTGGGCAAGTTGCATAACCTCTCCTTCCTTCAGCAGCTCACCCATGAGGGGCTACTCAAACCACACAGGTGGTGATAGCACCACCTTTTGCCCCTCACCTGCAAACACTGGGGCCTGGGCAGGAGCATAGGTGTGCACTGCCATGATTTAAACAGGAAATTACAATACACTCTGATGGATGCTACAGAGGGGACGCACAGGGCACTGTGGACACAGGAAGGGTGGGAGTGGGCTGGGGTGTGACTGGCTTTCTGAAGGAAGTAACAGCAGAGCCGAGCAGAAAGAGTGCAGCAGAAACGTAGGAAGGAGGTCAGGCAGGGGAGCCTCACCAGCCAAGGTGAGGAGGCCTGAGCGCAGGGCAGGTGGCAGGAGAGACAGGGCTGCTGGGGCTTGAAGGTCCCAAAAGGCTCACTGAAGAATTAGCCCAAACCTGCGTGCAGGGGAGTCCTTCGGCCAGCGGCATGTATCAAAAAGACAGCCCCTCCAACAGACACACTTGGAGGGAACCCACCCCAGGATCACAGAACTGAAGGTCAGTGATTTTTTCATCAGAGCTAAGGAGATGGACAGGTGCAAGGAGAGAGCCTGGAGCCGACCATGTCAGCCCCATCTTCAGGCCATGTCTTTTCACAGAGAAGACTCTGTGATTTGGGCCCGAGACGAAGGGCAGCCCATTCCCCACAGTTAATTCTCACACTGCTTCCCTGGGTATTACCCACAGCCCACGCCCAGTAAAGGGTCAAAGCCCCCTCCTCACACCGGTCCCCTTTCTTCTGCCCTCTTGCAGGCCAGAGACACCAGCTCAGGGATGCCCTCCTTGGGAGGGACAGGGACAGGGGAGTTCCCCCATCTAGAGGGCCTGATGGGAGGGGCCAGGAACACCAGCTATGAAGGAGTCCCTGGTAATGCAGGGCTTCAGGAGTCAAGGGAGTGGGGGATTCAGGGGCAAAGGGAGGTGTAGAGGCAGCTCAGAGGATGGAGATGTGGGAAGGGGAGAGGGTACTGGGGTGGGTGCGGTGGCTGGCACAGGGCAAAAGGAGATGTGGGAGGAACACAGGGGGCTGAGACATCTGGAGACTGGGCGCACTGCGTAGGGACAGGGGTGCAGGTAGGTGGGAAGGGTTGCAGGGCGTGTAGACATGAAGGAGGGGACAGAGGAGGCAGGATGGAGTGCAGGGAGTGAGGGAGGGGCATGGTCGAGAGGGATGGGGAAGAGGGAAGGGGTGGGAGGAAGAGGGCTAGAAGGGCAGAAGGGGTGAGCAGGGGAGGGGGCGAAGAAGGTGAGAACTAGGTGGAGGGAGTAGGGGAGAGCACGGTGGGTAGGGTAGGAGGAGACACCTGGGGTGGAGGGGCTGGGGGCTGGGGGGTGGTGATGAGACCATCCGCAGTTGCTCCCGCGCCACGCAGCTGGGCCCGGCAGATAGCGCAATGCCAGCAGCAATCAGAGGCTCTTTTTCACTTATCTCTGCGCTGCCTGGTATCTGCGTGGTGGAAACAGGGCATTTGGTAATAGGATTTTGATGTTGAACAGCTGACGTTTGCTCCAGACTGGCTTTACGTCACACGTGGAGGGGGCCGAGATCTTAATAGGATTCTAAATTTTGGAAAGTGGAGAGGTAAGGAGAGGGCGGAATAGGGACTCCTAGGGTTCCCTCCTGAGGATGCCTCAGTGCCTGCATGGACTGGCATTTTGGGGTGCCGATGGGAGGGGCACTGGGGATTTCAGGGGGGTGTTGTGGCCTCTGGGTCATAATAGCCAATGGGCCTGGGTGAAGACTCAGTCCTTGCTCTCACAGGGCAGGAACCGGAATGACTGCTTCCCCCAAGGCCCTTTCAGACCTGGGGTCCTTGGGATCCCCTGACCTGGCCCTGAGACCTCCAGGTCTGGGGGTTTGCCCGAGCCTGACTGTGTCTCCTGGAAGGTTTTTTAAATGTTCCCCCTGTTGAGCCACACCTCCCTCCCTGGGCACAGGGAATGCAGTTCCAGCCTGAGCTTCAGGGAACTAACTTAGAATGGTAACATGCTTTAAAAATGTATATCGCTAGCTACTGTAACCACATGACCTTTGCACAAACATTCCAAAAATTCCCCAAGGGCCCTGCTGTGGGATAATTTGGCCACTTGGAGAAAGTGGCCTGGTCCTGGTATGGGTACCAGTCCTCGGCCACCCCCACCTCCCCTGAGCACAGGAGGCAAACAGGGGCAGAGGCAGCAAGAGGGATTTGGGGCAGAAACAGTGAACAGCAGGATTCCTGGGCGGGACACAGCACTGAACCCCGCCCAGGGCGAGGTGTCACACACCCCTTTTCTTGACAAGCCGGCACACATCGATGCCCACCTCTGAGCCTCCCACATACGGTCTCAGGTGTTCACAAGACTGTCACTTGAACGCCAAATGCCTATCTGCCCTGCCACAAGTCGCGAGCGCCTGCCACATAGAAGGACACGGACATCTTCCTGGGGGACCTGAGTGTGACGTGCATGGAGGTGGGGAATGAGCTGATGATTTTGCCTGGTGCTTTCCAGCCGAGGACCCTTCTCCTGGCTGTCTGTCCTTCTGCTGGCCCTTCTCAGCCAGGCCATTGGCCCAAAGGAGCTGGGTTCTCACAGGCCTGCATTGGTTGAGGCCATCCTGAGAGTCTTGCTAAGGCTAGAACTAAGTCCTGTGTTCACCTGCCTGCATCGCATCACCCCACCCAGGCACTTCGGTACCCCCTGCCGAAACAAGGAACTTTCTCAAGAGATGGGGAAGTTCCCTATCTCAGTCTAGGTAATGGTTAAACAGGTGCATACATCTGTCAAAACTGTTTGGTCTGTACTAAGACCTATAGATTTCATAGTATGTAAATTAGTCTCAATTTTTTTAATTAAAAAATATGTCACCTCCCGGACTGACAGTAGATCCTGAGTTACAGCCACTCTCTCAGGTCCCTGAGGCTTCGGAGCCTTTCGACTCGCCAGAGTCAGCGACAGGAGCTAGATCAATACGTCTGGAAAGAAGCAATAATCAGTGTAATGATACTGCAGGTGTCCCACACTCGGGGCCGAGAGACTTGCCCCAGGGGGCTTCTACCAGCAGTGGCAGGAGGGCCACAGCTGTCAGCACGCTGTCACCCAAAGCCTCAGTCTTCCCTCATCAGCTCTCTAGCCGTGAGAAGAAAGGGGGGAACATGACAACACAGGAAGTGTCCTCGCCTCAGACCCCACCCTGGCCACCTTGCACACCTGCAGCAGGGACCGGAATCCACGCCTGGCCTCCTCTGGTGAGTCCCAGGTGGCGATGGACACACCACGCACAGGGCTGGGGGCATTGAGAGGTGGGGCAAACCCACAGCTGCCCCCTTTCCCTCGGGAGCACAGTGGCCACTTCATTACCACCGGGGAAACACCCAGTGTCTACCCAACCCCCCCTCAGGTCAAGAGAGGCTGCTGCAGTACTGCAGAGGCCTCTCCTCTCCCTCTGGCAGCCACAGGGCCCTGGTCTCAGCCAGGCCTCCCTGGTGAAGCCGATGTGCAGGGGGGCTCAGGAGGGTCACAGTCAGAACAGCTGGCGGTGCTGAGGAGCAGACGAGAGCGGATGGGAGAGACGCTGGCTGGAGAAGCAGGGGCCACCACAACCTGCTTCCTCTCTCCCCATTTGCTTCCTTGGCAAGAAGCTGTCCTGCCCACCGCCTGCCCTACCTTCTGGATGTGAAACTTAGACCAAGGTCTGGCAGGGAGGAGGCCTCTCTGTGCAAGCCCAGGTCAACCCGGACCCTGCTATGGCCTTCAGTCTGCTCTCCCTGAGTGATCCTGGCCACGACATCTGCCTTCCGAGGACCTCACTTTCCTTCAGAGCTCCTTTGGGCAGCATTCTTACTACCCAGGAGATAAGCTTTAGCTCATGAGGAAAGGAAGACCTCTCCAGAGGCAGCATGGCTTGGTGAAACTAGGAGTATACATCAGAAAGAGGCTACGGTCTCTGCAAATAATAAATGCTGGAGAGGTTGTGGAGAAAAGGGAACCCTCTACACTGTTGGTGAGAATGTAAAATGGTGCAGCCACTATGGAAAACAGTATGTAGGTTCCTCAAAAAACTAAAAATAAAGTTGCCATATGATCCAGCGATCCCACTCCTGGGCATACACCCAGAGAGAACTATAATTCAAAAAGATACATGCACCCCTATGTTCATAGCAGCACAATCTACAGTAGACAAGACATGGAAGCAACCTAAATGTCCATCGACAGATGAATGGATAAAGAAGAGGTGGTATAAATGTACAATGGAATATTACTCAGCTGTAAAAAGAACAAAATAATGCCATTTGCAGCAACATGGATGGACCTAGGGATTATCATACTAAGCGAGGTAAGTCAGAAAGAGAAAAACAAATACCATATGATATCACTTATATGTGGAATCTAAAATATGACACAAATGAACATATCTACAAAACAGAAACAGACTCACGGACATAGAGAACAGAATTGTGCTTGCCAAGATGGAGGGAAGGGTGGGGAAGGGAAGGATTGGGAATTTGGGATTAGCAGATACAAACTATTATATATAGGACGGGTAAACAACAAGGTCTTACTGTATAGCACAGGGAACTATAATCAATATCCTGTGATAAACCAGAATGGAAAAGAATATGAAAAAGAATATATATATATATATAACTGAGTCACTTTGCTGTACAGCAGATATTAACACAACATTGTAAATCAACTATACTTCAATAAAATTAAAAAAAAAAGAAGAGGCTAAGGTCCCTGTAAACATCAATTCCATTTGTCTACTCAACCACCTGTATATCTGCCATCCATCTGTCTGCCCATCCATTCATCCATCCATCCATTCACTCATCCACTCATCCATCAACCCACCCACCCACTCATCCATTCATCCATCCATCCACAGAGTAACCCCAGTGAGGGGCAGAGAAGGCCCAGAACAGGGGTAGAGGCTGGAGGGCAGTGCTACAAGACTAAAAGGTAGAGTACCTAAGAGTCTGGCCTTGGGAGTCAGATAAACTTGGATCAAAATCCTGGCTCCCTTGTCACTAACCTTTGTCAACCTCAGTTTGCTCACCTATAAATTCGGTAATAATAATTCTCTTACTGGGTTACTATAAAGAATAAATAAGATCATGTATACAGAATGCTTAATTTAGTTACTAGTCCATGGTAAGCACTAAATAAATAATGTGACTTTGCAGTTTTTCCTGCTAAAAAGGTGGATTCTCTTTTCCCACCCTCTGTGAATCTGGGCTCAACCATGTGAGTTTGGCCAACAGAATGAGGCAGAAGAGATGGTGAGCTATTTCCAAGCCGAGGCTAGAAGAAACCTTATTTGTTTCCGCTGTTCTCTTGTGCCTCTGCCGTTGCTATGGTTGGGCCCCTGGTCCCAGGACAGGGATGAAAGACGCATGAAGCAGGGCTGCCCCAGCTTGACCCAGCCTGGAGCAGAGCCACTGAGTCAATCTGCAGACCCACAAGGGAGCCCAGCCAAGATCAGCTGACCCCCCAACAGACCAGGGACCTGTGAGCAATGAAAAGAAATGATTCTTGTTTTAAGCAACTGACCTTGAAGGTAGTTTGTTATACAGCAGTGGCTAACTAATACACCTTTTCCCCTTTGATTTCTCTACCCCCTCCTCCTGTCTCTGTATCAAAGACATTATATAACTTCTAATTATGTCTCTCCTACAAAGCCAGAAAAGGAAAGACTTCTGCAAGCAGATCACGTGAAGCCTCAATTCCCTGCCTATGACCCCTGCTACCTCACTGGAAACAGGAAGTGACATTGCAGCTCACAGCTCAGGCAGAGGAATGACCATTGAGAGAAGTTCAGCAAGGTTGTCCATGGCCTGGAAATGCAGACGCCAGTGAAAGGGATTTGTCTGTTTGTCTGTCTATCTGTCTACTTTGAAGTCGAGGTAACGCAATTTTCAGAATCTCCAGGGAGCTGGGCTCTCAGTGGCAGGGAAGAATGAGAATTTGTCGTGGAAACTGCTGCTCAGTGTAGATTAGGGCTGCGACGGAGGGTGCGTGGCTCTCTCCTGCAAGAGCATTAGGGATTCCGCACGGCATGCTCGCTGTAAATCACTTCCCATTCAGGCCCACTGCTGAGGGGCCAAAGGTCAATTTTCCATGGCTATGACAACAAAAACTAAAATTGGGTCAAACCTGAAAGGTATTATCTTCCTCTGAGCTGCTAAATGCACAAGAGTAATGAGGTTGATTAAGCAATATACCTTGGCCCGTGCCAGTTGCTTGGAAGACAGATTAGCCAGGTAAGTGGGTGGCTCCGGCCACCCTACCATGCCTCCCCCTAAAGGTGGAAGGTCCTGGGCTTTTCATCTTGCTGACACCAGAAAACTCTCCGGCCACAGAGACTGGGTATCTAAAGTGCTCGGGAACCCTTCCAGCTACGAAAGAATGGGGACATCCAATGGCTCCAGGGAACTAGAGGCCCTGGGGACAGGCCACTCTTGCTTCTGAGTCCCCTTCCATGCCGACCCCTCCTGGTCATCACCATCCACAGCCACGAGTTTGAACCCGTGAGAGCCCAGGGGCTGAGGATTTGCTCCAGCTCACCCCTCCCTCTATGGAATCCTAGCATTTATCTGTTGCAGACACAATGCCAATACCTTGAATTTGCATAACATGCCCTTCTCCTTATAAATTATTGATTTGTATTCCATGCGCGTGCACACACCCCGCCTGGAGCCCATCCTTCAAAGCCTCACTGTCAACAGGCTTCAGATTGGACCCATCATCTCAGGTTATACAGTATTTATAAACTGACCTGTCCCATCACATGGAGTTATTCTTAGAAACCACCCTGCCTCATCTCAAGAGAGAGGGAGAGGGAAAAGAGGGGAGACACTGAGGGTGAGAAGGTTTTCTTCCAGAACTGATTTTATTTTCTACTTACGTGACAGTTGTTATTAAAATGGTGGGTGGGGTGTGTTGGCAAAGCTGCGGACCTGCCAGTGTCACCTGGCCAGGGTGAAGTGGGCAGAGCCCGGGGGGGAGGTCAGAAAATCTATGTCATCGCCCCCATTCACTGGCCATGTGACCACCAGGCTGTCTCAGTGAGTCTCCATGGTGAGCCTCGGTGCCTTCATCTGCAAAATGGGGCTAATATAACCTGTGTAGAGGATGGGGAGAATGGAGCAAGACTGGCTACATGGAAGGTCTTTAAAAACATTAAACTCTATTCTAACACCTGCTGCAACATGGCTGAACCTTGAGGACAATAGGCTGAGTGAATAAGCCAGCCACAAAAGGACAAACACTGTTTGATTCCAGTTAATTTTGAGGCACCTAGAATAGGCAAATTCATACAGATGGAAAGTGGGATGGTGGTTGCCAGGGGCTGGAGGAGGGGACGTGGGGAGTTAGCATTTGATGGGGAGAGAGTTTTATCTGGGGAAGATGAAGAAGTTCTGGAGATGATGTTGGTGATGGCTGCACAACAATGTGAATGTCTTTAATGTCACAGAACTGTACACTTAGAAATGGTTAAAGAGGTAACATTTATGTTATATATATTTTACCACCATAAGAAATTTTTTCAATGTTTGACTATGATAAAAATGCAAAGTGATGCTATAATGATTCACCTGTAGGCCCGATAAGAAAGTAGTCTTTTATGAGCATTCTGTCTCACACATCCACCCTCAAAAATCAACACCTGGGGCTTCCCTGGTGGCGCAGTGGTTGAGAGTCTGCCTGCCAATGCAGGGGACACGGGTTCGAGCCCTGGTTTGGGAGGATCCCACGTGCCGCGGAGCAGCTGGGCCCGTGAGCCACAATTACTGAGCCTGCGCGTCTGGAGCCTGTGCTCCGCAGGGAGAGGCCGCGATAGTGAGAGGCCTGCGCACCGCGATGAAGAGTGGTCCCCGCTTGCCGCAACTGGAGAGAGCCCTCGCACAGAAACGAAGACCCAACACAGCCATAAATAAATTAAAAAAAAAAAAAAAAAATACTTAAAAAAAAAAAAAAAGTAAAAGTCTATTAAAAAAAAAAAAAAAAAAAATCAACACCTGTTTGGTCAGTGGGGTCTCTGCTGCCCAAAGAGCTCAAATCCTGCCTCTGAACTGGCAAAAATGTACTTCTGTTTCTTGCATTGCCTGTTCGTGTCTTCCCCACGACTGCATGTGCTCCTGAGCAGGGAACACAGACTGAGCGGGGAGGTCAGTCGTCCCGACTCCCTGGCCACTTGGGTCCAGGCAGGCTTTCAACACAGGAGACACTGCCACCACCATCCTGGCCAACCTCTCCTGGGGTTTCACGGTGATTCCTTTGAAAGCCCCTTCTTTTTTTTTTTTTTTTTTAAATTTTTATCGGAGTATAGTTGCTTTACAATGTTGTGTTAGTTTCTACTGTACAGCAAAGTGAATCAGCTATACATATACATATACCCCTTCTTTTTTGGATTTCCTTCCCATTTAGGTCACCACAGAGCACTGAGTAGAGTTCCCTGTGCTATACAGTAGGTTCTCACTAGTTATCTATTTTATACGTAGTATCAATATTGTACATATGTCAATCCCAGTCTCCCAATTCATCCCACCCCGCCTTTAGTTGGAAAGAGAAAGATATCGTATATTGATGCATATACGTGGAATCTGAAAAAATTGGTATAGACGATCTTATTTACAAAGCAGAAATAGAGACACAGACATAGAGAACAAACGTATGAAAGTCCCTTCTGATAAGGGGCAAACAAACTAGTGCCCTTTGCCTAGAAGTGGGCAGAGGGCAGTGAGAGCATCTGTCAACCTCTGGAGCTGTCTGGTCCAACAGAAATATCGTGTGAGCCTCCTGTATAAGCTTACATTTCCTAGTTGCCACATTTTCTAGTTTTAAAACAATTAGAAAGAAACAAGCAAAAGTGATTTTTATGATTTTTTAAATT
Source organism: Balaenoptera physalus (assembly GCF_965194825.1). NCBI lineage: Eukaryota > Metazoa > Chordata > Mammalia > Artiodactyla > Balaenopteridae > Balaenoptera > Balaenoptera physalus. The sequence continues at coordinate 10,429,898 of NC_138901.1, forward strand.
TAACACAATCTATAGCACAGGGAGATCAGCTCGGTGCTTTGTAAACCCCTAGAGGGGTGGGATAGGGAGGGTGGGAGGGAGACGCAAGACGGAGGAGATATGGGGACATACGTATATGTATGGCTGATTCACTTTGTTATAAAGCAGAAACTAACAAACACCCCATTGTAGAGCAATTATACTCCAATAAAGATGTTAAAAAAAAAAGAAAGAAAATAGTATCATTTCGACATCCATATAAAAATGATCCATGAGAAATTTTACCTTCTCTGTTCTGTGCTGAGTCTTTGAGATCCAATGTGCATTTTCCATGTTCACAACATCTCACCCCCAAACTATCCACAGTTCTGTGTCCAACAGCCCTGTGTGGTTGTGGCCGCCATATTGGATGGTGCCACTCAGGGCTTCCTCCATGTCCTACAGGCACACGACAGAAAAGTGGGACCCACTACGTTTGCAGTGGTCCATCAGGAAAATCTAATGAGAAGAAGCAGGGTCACCCGGTCCTGGGAGCTGACCAGCGGGAAGGACTGTCCTCTGCCTGGCTCCCACAAACTCCTCCCTTCTGCCTGGCTCCCACAAACTCCTCCCCTCTGCCTGGCTCCCACAAACTCCTCCCCTCTGCCTGGCTCCCACAAACTCCTCCCCTCTGCCTGGCTCCCACAAACTCCTCCCCTCTGCCTGGCTCCCACAAACTCCTCCCTTCTGCCTGGCTCCCACAAACTCCTCCCCTCTGCCTGGCTCCCACAAACTCCTCCCTTCTGCCTGGCTCCCACAAACTCCTCCCTTCTGCCTGGCTCCCACAAACTCCTCCCTTCTGCCTGGCTCCCACAGACTCCTCCCCTCTGCCTGGCTCCCACAAACTCCTCCCCCCTGCCTGGCTCCCACAAACTCCTCCCCTCTGCCTGGCTCCCACAAACTGCTCCACGGCCAGCTGTCAGAATGCAAGCTCTCTGAAGGAAGGTGCTGGCCCTGTGGGATCAACAGGGGCTCCTGGGCCAGCACAGGGCGCAAAACCCTTCATCCAGAGCTAGAATCCAGCAGAGGCCTGTGCTCACCTTGACCCCTCATGCACACCCACCTTAGAGACTTCAGACAGGAAAGAGGAAAGGACACGTGTGTGGGTGCCTGGACCCCTCATCTTGAGCTCTTGAGTGCCCTCCCTCGACGGAGCTCCTAGGACTGGGGCCTGAGCAAGGTCATCAGCCCCTCAGGGGCTGCCTGCGTAAGTAAGTGCCCAGTCACTAAAGCTTTGATGTAGGACGTGTACCCCAATCAGAACAGGCAGAGGAGGAAATGAGAGGGAAATATCTGTAACTGAGTCACTTACAGCCTATGTTTAAAAACCAAGGCTTCTCCATTGCCAAGTCAGAGGACAGCCATGGGAGAGGATTCCCTCATATCTAGTGTAGCTCACTTGCTACCCACGTGGTGCATTTTGTTATGACACTGCGTGAGTTTCTGCTGCCATAAATGACCACAAACTGGGTGGCAAAAACCAACAGAAGTCTATTCTCTCACAGAGGAGGCCAGAAGTCCGAAGGCAACTTCACGGGGCTGAAATCAAGGTATGGCAGGGCTGCACTCCCACCAGAGGCTCTAGGGGGGAATCCATCGCCTGCCTTCTCCAGCTTCTGATGGCCTCAAGTGCTCCTTAGCTTTTGGCTGCATCTCTCCAGTCTCTGCCTCTTTTGTCACTCACAGGCCTTCTCTTCTGTTTGTGTCAAATCTCCCTCTGACCCCCTCTTGGAAGGACATCTGGGATTGCATTTAGGGCCCACCTGGATAAAGAAGAATAATCTCCCCATCACAGGATCCTTAAATTAACCACACTGCACAGTCTGGTTTTGTCATACAAAGTAAAATTCACGGATTCTAGGGATTGGGACATGGGTATCTCTCAGGGGCCCATTATTCAGCCAACCACAGATACCATACGACACCAAAACCATACGTCAATAAACATATGCATGTAGGGATCAGGTTAGATTTGAGTAGATTCGATTAGATAGATTCATTCCCTGGTGACAAAGCTGGCCACTTGCCACAGGAAATCATTCTTGGGGAGGTGCCAACTTAGCCTAGCTGGACTAAGGTGCCAACTTAGTCCTTAGCCAGCAAGGTGAAGGATCCCCCCGGCGGGGCAGCTGCAGCTGAACGTCCCCACAGCCCAGGCTCTAAGACCAGGTGGGCAGAGAGGTCCATCGCTCCCTGGGGAGGGCCACCCCAAAGCTGTCCAAGTGGGGCACCACCAAAGTGCTCTATATCATCAGCCATCATCACCACTTCAGGTAAGGGTCTGCAGAAGGCACCGCCCAGGCCCTGCCATATCCCCTCACCCTTAACATATCAGTGGCCAACCCTTCTACTTCCTAGGACCACTCCCAGTACCAACTCTTTATCGATCAGAGTCCAATCAGGAGGCAAAACCACACATTCATTTTTCCTTGAAATTACAGGGGATGCTTCATGTAAAGAATTATTAACTACTACAGGGAATTGAGATAAACGGGGATTGGCTAACAAGAGGGAAAGTGAACTCTAGAAACATGAGATCAGCAGATATGAGGATCTGCCATTACTCCTAGGTCTGAGCTAGAAGAGACTCCAAGGAAGGGGATCCCCCACCCTCACCCCCAGGCCGAGATCCAGACTTTGTGGAGAGGGCACAGCTATGTCCCCCCAAAGAACTGCCAGCCCCTGCCCGGGGGTCTCTGTCTGCCAGGGCCTGAAGGCCTGGAGTCCAGGCATTATGCTTCCTGAGCAGCTTCGAGAAGGAATGGCAGAGGTGAGTGTACACAGACCCCACCTCCTCCCCATGGTGAGAGAGCCCTGGGGGGCATGTTCTCACTGGCCCCCGGAGTCCCAGTGGGATAGGCTCCAGTTGCCCTCGAGGCCGTGGGCTGCCTCTCTCCCTGTCCCCCTCCCCACTCCCCTTCCTCCCCATCACTGCCTGTCCCTGACCACCTTATCTCAGGGTCTGCTCCTGGGAGCCCCCAGGCAGAGACACAGGCACTGCCAGAACACCAGGCAGGCACAGCCAGAAGCAGAGGTGCGCCAGCCTGGAGGTGTCTGGGACGAAGTGGACCCAAGAAGGTGGCTGAACGGGGCAGTGCTGGATTGCTCCGTCGAGTTTATGATGAGCATTTTGACAATGAAACTGATCTGTATCACTGTCATCCGCTAAGTACTGACTAAAGGCTAGCAGAGGTGCTGGATGCTTTACTGGCACGTGTCATTGAACCCACACAACCAAGAGCTTCTGCTGTTGTCCCCATTTTATGGTGGAGGAAACCAAGGCTGAGAGCACCTCCCAGCCAAGGCCGCGCCACTAGCAAGAGGCCGAGGGTGGACTCAAGCCCAGGTGCTCCCCACTCCCCACCCTCATCCAAACCAAACACATGAATGCTTACAGCTGACTTCGTGAAGTTCCCAGGCTGTGGATGAAGATAACCAGAGGAAGCAGGTCTTTGAGGGAAAAAAGAGAAACCCAGACGAGGAATGAGCAAATAGAGACCCCGAGTTCCTGCAGACCAAGAGTGACCCCAAGGTCTCCACTTGGAAGCTGCCTCTCCCCAGAGCGGAGCGGAAGCAGGAGGGAGGAAGCGGCAGGAGGGACCCGAGGATGCCAGTTTCCTGCCCAGCTGGACTGCAGGACCCTTCTGAGGGCGTGGAGAAGGGCTGAGGACTCTCAGCTGTCACTTGGCTCCCGTGATCACTAAATCACGAATCACGGGGACATTGGAGGACCTGCTGCGTGGCCATCTGTCATGGGGCACTGGGAAGCAGAGGCCCGCTGGGCAGGAAGCTGGCTTGGGTGACCTCCACGTCCTGGCCCATCCTTGGGTCCAAGTGCTGTCAAACTTCTCAAGCGGGGACCCAGGCAGCCCCACGTTCCGGCAGCGCTGCCCCAGCCACAGAGCATCTCAGCCTGGTAAACAAAGACCGAATCCCGGACAGTGAGAGAAAGGCTATGTCGAGGGCGGCAAGGATGGAGGGGTTGAGCTGGACCTGCCCCTGGCTCCGTCCTGTTTGTCACAGGTTGGGAAGGTAGGGGTGGGGCAGGGGTGGCATCTGCCAGCTCAGCAAGTCTTGGCAGGACGAAAGCATTAGGTCACAGAGAAGTAGACGAGGAAGGGAGGGTGGAGGAGCACAGAGACCGTTCCCTGTGATGACCATTCTGGATGCTGCCCCGTGAAGGCCCCAGGATGGAGAGCATCTAGAGTCTCTAGGCTTCTCCACTAGCCACGTCATCACTTCACTGCAGTGAAGGGCTGAGTCTGTGACTGGCGTTCTGGGACAGCACTCGCTGTCAAGCAGCTGCCTGAGAAGTTAAAGAAGCCCCCTGTGCCCCCAGAAAATGGTCAGCACCCTTCGGTGGAATCTGAGAGGCGGGAGAGCGGAGGAGCCTGGTCCTGATCGCCTGGCCGTGTGGTGGGGGCCAGGGCGGGGCTGCAGCTCCAGAACCCCACCTCTGTGGAGCCAGGAGGAGGCAAGTGACTGGGGAGCAGCCTGGGGCCTGGGGAGGTGACCTCTCTGCCCTGCCTGCTTCTCGCCCCACGTTTGGAGTCAGACGCTGTCACTTCCAGGCCCTCAGTTCTTATTTCAGACAGGCTGGCCCTATCAGATCCAGCCCTGCTCTCCGACCCTGGGAAGACCCCTTCTCTCAAGGTGCCCCTCAGACAACCCGGGCTGAGGGTGCAGGCGCTGGACCTTTCTAACCCCGCTGTTGTCAGAGCTCCGACACACAGCCACACTGCCGGCCACTCACAGGACCTCCAGACGGGGAAGTGGCAGCTTCCTTCTGATGTCCTCGGGGGCCCCTCCCAGCAGCACCGGCCTGAGGAGGATGGGGCGTGGCCTGGCAGTCCTGACCCGCACGTCACGTGGGCATGCTGGCAAAGGCCCGATCTCAGCCTTGGGGTGAGACAGGGGACAGTCCTGCCAGCCACCCCTCGGTTGTGCAGTCATTCCAGTGGTCAAAATGGATTCAGGGCAAACAGAAGCCCTGCCCCCCTAGACCCAGGGGGAATGCCCCACCCCACGTCTCTGATGGCTCCACCACCCACACACGTGACTCAGGATTACAGTGTGCTCTAAATGGCTGCTTCTTACGCAGCAAAGAGACCCCCTCATGTTGAACCGTAACACACCACTGACTCCACGTCTGGGGTTCAGACGAGACCCTCTACTTGGGGCAAGCATCATCACTGCTTCTCATAAGTTGGCTGTATCCTGCAGCCCCTGGAGGAGACGTTCATGAATATCTTCAGTGCTAACAGAATCTTTCTAGAAGGTTCCAGAGACTTCTCTAACTGACACTCTGCAAAGGGAAGGGGGAGGAATATCTTCTTTCCTTTACAGATGAGAAATGGGAGGCCTGGTGTCAGCACAGCCCCACAGAGCAGGCCAGGAACCCCCCCCCATCCCCCTGAAAGGCAGATTCTACCTGCTCCTGCCCCACCCACTGGGGGCCTGGGAATCCCATCACGGCAATGAGACCAAGCGAGAAAGTCTCAAATTCCAGAGTTTTCCCACCAGGACACCCACCAAACAGCTTTGCTCTAGTTCTTCTCATCAAAGACCTCAGATGGGCCTGAGGAACCCTGGCTGCAGTTACCTTGGAAAAGGATCACGTCCCACCCAGATTTAAACCACGCGGCCGGAGCTTCATGGGACAGGCTTTCAAATTGGCTGGTAACAAGGATACTGGCAGACCTCAGAGGCTACAGTGAAGGCGGGGTGTGTGGATAAGAAGGGGGAGCATGCGGGAGAACCCGGTAGACAGGGGCACTGCAGAGGGCAGACGTCATTAACCCCCAAGGGGACACTCCGCAGCAACCTGGGAGCCTTCTGGGTTGGTGGTGGATTTTATCTGTCATTTACTCATTTTTGCTGGAAAGAGCTCCCACAGCCTGACCACTGGGGTCAATAATGAGAGTGTGTGGGGTGGCAAAAGGGGGCCGCCGTGGGGTGATCACCCAGCTGGGCGGACAGGGGACATCACCACCAAGTCAGTGTCACTGGCTTGTCACACCCTTTCCTGGGCTGGGGCCCCTGACGGGGATTTGGGGGCATCCTGTGCTGGACCCAGACCTCCTCTGCTGCCTCTCCATTGCGGGTCCTTTGGGACGGGAGGGTCACCCTGCCCTGCACGGCCCCTCAGCCATCAGCCCACTTTTTGTCATTCTCCTCAGCTCCCTCCTTTCTCTCCCTGCACCCTTGCCCCTCCTCGCAGTCACCCCACAGCAGCGCTCAGGGCCTCCCTGCTCTGGCTCTGCTGAAGCTGACTGGGGTTTTAATGACTCCACTGGGGTTGAGGCGAGCGCCCCTGCCCTGGCCTCCCAGGCCTATCCTCCCTGCCAACCCATCCTCCCCACCAGCTCCGTCCTCTTTACCGGCCTGCCACCGCGCAGCCCCTTGCCTCACTGCAGAGCACAGGGGCGCCCTGGGTGGCAGTCCCCACCCCGTGTCCCTCCGCTTCTGCGATGCATGCCCAAGTCCTTGACTTTCCCTCAGCATCACAGACACAAAACTCAACACACCCCCGGGTCAAAGGGCCTCCTGTCCTTCCTACCACCTGCTCCGCCTGGCCCCATGCCCCCGGCAGACCCCAAGAGGCCATGCTCAGATTATGAGAATGTTTCTGTTCATTGCAACCCTGGCTCCTTGCCCCAACTGCCCTCGGGTCCCCAAGGGCATTGTGAGCAGCTAGGACCACCAAGAGGCCTGACAGGGCATCGTCCCTGCCACGTCATCAGCAGGAATCCAGGGACCTTCCGCTTCCTTCCCCTCCAGGCCTGCATGATTCCATCATTCCATTCATCTCTCCAGCTCCTCCGGGAACTCTCAAGCCCGAATCCAAGGTTAGGGCCCAGGGCTGGGAGCTCCAGGCAGGGCAGGGAGGCTCCTGATGGGAAGCAGGGTCCCAGCCTGTGCTTCCACTGACCCATGGACTCTGGGCTGGCCACGCCACCCCTTTCTGAGCCTCAGTTTCCTAATTGTCAGGATGGGCCGGCACTAGGGAATCAGCAGAATCCCCTCCATCCTACTGTTGGGCACAAAAGCCTGAAACAAGGAGGCACTGCCAGGTATTTTCTAATAAGCATATATTATTTTTATAATTGGAGAAAAACAAACTTCATGACAGGAGTAAATCACAGCAAAAGCCATAAAATTACCTCCGGGCCCCAAAGGGTGGCATGAATGGCCTCACACGGCTCAGAGAACAGCCAGAAGTCGGCCCTGATGGTCAGCCAGCCAAGTTTCCCACAGGGGGACAAAGCAGCAGAATTGCCTGGTATGGACAGAGGGACCACAGAAAAGTTGCTGAGCTCACCCTGCAGGCAGGACATCCGTGGCCATACCACCGGTGGGCCAGCAGGCCTCCTGGGAGCTTGGCTCCCAACCCGGGCCAGCCGAGCCCCGGCCCTCACTATCCACAGTGCCCCACCTCCTACCCGCTGCCTGTCTGGCAAGCATGCAGGACACTGGGAGGGGCGAGGCGCACAGCCGCTACTGGCAGTCAGCCACCCCAGCCTCAATGACACGCTCATTTCTATGCACTGTCAGCCCCGCCAAATCCCGTGACCTTGGCATTTGGGGGCCACGGGAGAAGGACGTGGTGCGTGCACAGCCCCTCCATCCAACGCATCAATTAACATTCCCTGTGCAAAAGTTGGGGCTGTAATTACAGCAAGTGATTAACAGGCCGAGGTAGCCTGTCTCAGAGGGAGAGATTAACAGCCGAGGTTGGGAGTGCCTGCGCTCACCTCGGAACCACCAGTGCGTCTTAAACAGGGGCCTCGGTGCCCTGGAAGCTGGTGATTAATGGAGGGATGAGAGTGGGGACGTTTCCCTGGCACCCGTCACCGAGCTTTTTGCTCTTGGCGGTCACCGTGCCGGCCAGGTGCGGGAAAAGGGAGGGCAGCCAGGACTTGAGGCAGAGCACCGGAGCCCCAGGGGAGGCGCAGGCCTCGCTCTGCCTTCCCCAGGCTGCAGAGGACCCCGGGGCAGCGGCTTCCCCATGGGGGAGAGGCAGAGGAAGGCCAAGTCCACAGGGCCCACAGACATCAGGAGACTCAGCCCCTTCATCAAACCACGTGGAATCCGTGGCCACCCCTCCCCTCCCCCGCCCCAGGTAACACTCGGGCCTCCTCTAACAGGCAGAGGCTCCTGCCAGGACGGCCGCCATCCCAGCAAGGGTGCCCAAGTCAAGCAGAACGCCTGCTCAGCTGGCCGAGGGAATGGAGGAGCCTGTGGCGGGGGGCACCTCCGAAGGATGGAGGGGAAAGGCGAGGGGGAAGACACCCCCGGCGAACTGGGTGTTTGCAGGTACGTGGATGTGCTGACACCCATGCAGGTGAAATAGCACACGGTGCGTGTGTGTGAGAGAGAGAGAGAGTGTGTGTGTGTGTGTGTGTGTGTGTGTGTGTGTGTGTATGTATGGTGGGCTGACACAGTGCAGCAGGTTACCTATTCTTTCAGGGTTAGACCACCTCCTGTCTCCATGTGAGGTGCTGGGACACAGGCATTGAGGGACCAAGTTCTGCCCAAGAGGCTCTTGGTCTCACAGAGAAGACGGTCATGCCAACTTGAGAAATACCCGAGGGCTCTGAGGATGAGGTCTGCATAGGGAGCCCACAGGCGTCACGGGTCTGACCTGTGGGACAGGGACAGGGGCAGGAGGGGCAAAGGAGAGAGATGACCCTGAGATGAACCATGAATTCAGCTGGGAATTTATCTGTCAGGTGACTGGTGCCAGGCACACATCACCATGGACATGGCCACCGTGGCCAGGCCCCGGTCCTCACCTGGACCCCAGTCCTCACGGTGAGACAGCACAGGCTGCTTGGGTTCACAGGCCAGTGCAGCCACATGCTAGCTGTGTGGCCTCGGGCTCTTCCTGGGCTTCAGTCCCTCTACTGCCCACGGGAACGACAGGAGCTCCCGCCTCTTAGAAGGACACAGCACACGTGCCAGCACCTCGCAAGCTCCCGTGGGGCCAGTGCCCAGCGTGGTTCCCCCCGTGGGTGTGTCCCTTGGTGTCTATCTGGGCACACACCCTAGTGGACCTCTGGGTGGGTCTACCCTGACTGCCCCTCTTTGTCCAGTAACCAGATCACTCCTGTGATTGGCGAATCACTGCTTCCTCTATTCCAACCAAAACATCCTGCCCATCCTCATGGCACTGTGATTGGTCCACGGGTTCACCTGTGACCCCAACCAGACCTTCCCAGACAGTCCCTGGAGTTTTTACTTACTAAAGGGCAGTGGGGAGAGGCCCTCCACTCCCTGGAGTCGCTAGACCTACATGAAGGGCATCCAGACTTGCTGAGGGCATGCCTCTTCCACCTCCAACCTGAACTGAGCAGGGAAGCTGTTGGGACGCAGCCAACACGCAGGGGCCCTCTCCCCCCGCTCAGTCCCCACATCCAGGCACCGGGGGCCAGGCTCACTCGCACACTCCCGACCACATGAGCGGCAGAGGCAGGCATCTGAAACTCGCACCTGGGAGATTTGGGACTGGCACACACAACACACTCAGCAGTCGCCCACGGATGACCATCGCACGTGCAGGCACTGCTAGCACCAGTGTGCGCAGGGCACCTCACGAGCCCCCACAGGGGTAGATTCCACACCCGCCCCACTTCACGGCCCGGGAGGCCACCTTTGCACCGCCATACACATACTCCAGGTGCCCTGAACCAGCCAGGTCCAAGCTGCACCCTCTTCCTTCCAGAAACCCGGCTTCCACTGAGGTGCTTCCACTGAGGACTTAAACCAAGGCCTTCTCCCCTTGACCAGGACTAGCCTTAAGTCCACGGTTCCACGTGCCCACGGCCAAGAACATTTCCCGAGGACAACAGAGAGAGAGCTAGAGCAAGCTCTGGCCGGCCAGGAGTGTCAGCTGCTGCCATGTCAGCCAGTATCCCGGGCACGACAAACGCTCAACACAACAAATGAAGAAAAATGAACTATTTCCATTGCTGAAAACATTCCCATCCCCATAGGGTTTAAGATGCAAAGTAAGAAGGGACAAGTTACCTGCCAGCCATGCCACCCCTCCCCGGGCACCCCCTCCCCTCCCTCAGCTCCCTGCCTTCCCTGGATGGCCCCTCACCCTTTCCCTGTGTGCATCTATCCTGCGCCGCCGAATGCAAGGCCAGGAGGCTGCCCCTGGAGAGATGGCCTTGGCAGTGTGCAGTGGGAATGAGGCAGAAGAGAGTGCTGGTCAAACGTGAGGTGTGGGGACGTGTCCATGCACGCAAGACAGGCAGCCTGCGGTGGGCATTTAATAGAAATCACTCCTGAGGGATGCACCATCCTCACTCTGAACTTCAGGGAGGCATCTCAGTGCAGTGTAAACCTGCCTTCCCCTCTGGTGGCCGCCACTCTCCCCTCCAAGTTCCTGCAAGCGTGGAGGCTGCGTAGACAGATCTGAACACGGACCCCCACCCGTCTTCCCTCCTGTTCTAAGGGAACGCCACCTGAGGACTCACCCCTTCCACCTGGGTTCTGTCTGCAGCACTTCTAAGGCTTTTCCCGTGTGCCAGAAGCTGGGTACAAATTAGGGTTTTCTGCCCCCACAAGCTTGTAATTCTGCCAAGGATGAGAGATGTTGAAATACAGAAGGCAGTAACCTGTTTTGGGAGTGACCAGTCCTTTGCCAGGACTCCCCTCCCCTGCCCCCAGGACCACTGTGAACCCCTGACCAAGGCTGGATGCACCACAGTGTCGCGCTGGGAACCATTGGACCTGTGGCTGCCTCCTGCCACCCCCCAACCAGGGCCTCCATCAGCACCATGCCCCCAGGGGGATTCTCAAGGAGGCAGAGGAGATGGGGCATTGCAGAGCAGTTTTCACGGCTACAGACCGAAGTTTCCAGGCACTGCGGTGTCTTGATTCCATCTGGTAAGGGTGGAGTAAGATGGAGCCACCAGGCAGTGCTGGATAATAGAAACACAACAGGTTTTGGGATCCAGAAGATGTGGTCTTGGGACTTGGTGCTGACCCGTCCAGAGGGACTTGACCAGATCCCTTGATGTCCCTTGACCTTGCTTTCCCCATCTGTAAATGGAGGTACCATCCTCTCTTTATGGGTCTGTTGAGAGGACTAAGTGAAGATGGCCCAGGAAGAGCTGCTTCATGAATATTCATGCCCAGGCCAGAGGGACCGCTAGCTCAAGGCTCTGCTGGAGTCCCAAGTTGGAGGGCATCTACAGAGGGGGCCCGGGGACCTTCTTCTCTGACTGGCAGAGATGACACGGCGGGGAGGAGGGGAATGCTCAGGTAACTTGGATGAGAAGTTTAGATCATCTAGATGGGGCCATGGACTCTGGACCATCCCAAAGCCCACTAGAACAACCATGTCCATCGCCCGTGAAAGGATAAACAAAGTGTGGTCCATCCACACGATAGAATATTATTTAGCCTTAAAAAGGAGTGAAGCACTGACACACGTTACAACATGGATGAACCTTAAAAACATTACCCTAAGTGAAGTAATCCAGACACAAAAGGATAAATATTGTATGATTCCACTTGTATGACATCCCTAGAAGAGGCAAATCCATAGAGACAGAAAGTAGAAGAGAGGTTTACCAGGGGCTGGGGGAGGGGGAATGGGGTGTTATTGGTTAATGGGCAGAGTTTTACTTGGGGACGATGAAAAAGTTCTGGAAGTAGATAGTGGTGATGGTTGCACAACAGTGTGAAGGTCCTTGATGCCACTGATGTGAACACTTAAAAATGGCTCAAATGATACATTTTACGTCATATGTATTTTACTACAATAAATCTCAAAAAAGAGAAAGCAGCATGCCGGACTCTGTAGGGAAAGAGGGGGGTGCAGGAGGGGGTGCAGGAGGGGTCCCCATTCTGCCGGCCAAGCACTCACTAAGTGCTTCAGTTACTGGGCAGAGAGGACCTGTTGTCACCACAGCTCTAACAACCGGCTTCGGAAGAGGGGCAGTGGAAACCCCGCCTGCCCACCCTGGCCTCTCACTGGCTCTAGAGAGGGAGGGTTGGGGAAAAAACCCGCTGTGTTGCTGTACTGCGGGGAGTCACCTTTTCTGAAACATCAACAGTAACATCAGGAAATTTCCACTTCCAAAGACACCTTACCCTGCATCCAGCCTCCCCACCAGCAACTTCAGGAACCCCCTCTGCTGTTCTCAACTCCACACCACACTCCCTGCAGATGGCTGGACTTCTTGAAAGCAGCTGGCCTGCGGTCTGACCAGGAATCAATCCTCCGTGCGGACGGGAGGCCGCCAGAGAAGCCCGACAAACCTCCAATAATTACAAGGAGATAAGACCATCAGGTATAATTAAACAGTGTCCACAGGCAGACCACTCGGCTACAGCTTCTGTCCCCCGCCCCCTCCTCCTTTTCCCCAAGACTGCAAAATAAATTATCCTGTGAAGTCAGCAGAGGTTGAGCTATGGAAACAATTAAACAGAAATTAAAGCTAATTCATTTATACTCCAAGCACAAAGTGGATCATGTAGGTTTTTTTTCTCTCTCTCCTCTTTTCGCCTTGGTGTTAGAGAGGACTATTATGGGAAATTAATCACGAAGCAAAGCAATGAAAGTGATCTATCACTCGCTAAAGTGCACTGACCGACTGTATAAAATCTATTATAGCAGCTGGAAAATGTAGAGGTAATGCTGTTTGGGAGAAGGGAGAGGCCAGGGAAAGAGGGGGTTCCTAGCTGAGGTCCGAGTGATGGCCAGGCCAAGGACCCGCTTCCTCCACGTCGCATTGTGCTGGAAAAAGGTTTGCATCCGAGTCTCACTGGGCTTGTTCAAGGGGTCCCTGAGGCGAGGCTCACACCCACAGAGGAAAAGCATGAGGAGGATCCCCCAAGGCCAGCGGGGCTTGGGCCTAGGGGTCAGAGGGAGAATCTGTGTGAATCTCACCATTTTCCTCAACATAGAAGGGTGGGGCTGTGAGGACAAGCCCCAGGAAGGAGCCCTGCAAGAATCAACCAGGCCTCAGTGTCCCCATCTACAAACTGGGGGTGACGCAGCCTGCCCTGCCCCCTCTCCCAGAACCACGTGAGGATGAAATGAGCAAGTGGGCAGGAAAGTCTTCTGGAAGTATGGAGCGTGGAGATGCCGAGTGGCTGGCGCCAGGCCCAGTAAGCCATGTTCCTGGTTTCCTACTTTCAAGAGAAACAATTTCGAAAAATTGTTTTCCCATCGTGTGGGGGGTGGAGATGGCATAAGTGGAACATTTCCTCCAAACGAAGGGGGGCCCAGGGCTGCTGGGGCAAAGAGCTCAGAAGCGCTGGGAAGGAGGAGGCTGGCCCAGGAGAGGCATCATCTTCAGGATGCTGAGCTCCGGAACTGCTGGGAGAAGACCTGGGGCTGGTGGATCCCCTAAAGCCCTGGGGGCACCAAAACGGATGCTCAGGAGGTAAACGGGGGAGCTCAGGAGTTGGGGGGAAGGCTGAGCTTTGAACTCAGCATAAAAAAGGAAGAGACAAAGGCCGCCTCCACTCTGCTGCTCTCCTGAAGGGCAGACAGCCCTTTTGGCAGATGGGGCTGCCCCTGGGAGCCCACACACCCCACTGCTGCCCCAGGGCTCACTTGCCGAACCAAGGCCTGCTGCCATGCTCTCAGGCAGGTGCCAGAGGACGGCCAGAAGGGGAAAGCAAGGCAGGAGAGAGGAGCCAGGTGATGCGTGAGAAAAGGCACGTCCAGCTATCTCCTAAGCCCTCTCATTCAAGAATGGCCCTGACTTCACAGCCCAGCCTAGAGCCAGGCCCAAGTCACCCAGGATATGCCTGAGGCAAGGCCCTCAGAGAACGGGCAGAGGGGCCAGTCCCCTGGGCTCAGCCCCTCCTCCTTCCCCCTCTGCCGTTCCTGCACACCATCCCCTGTGCTAAGAATGGGGGTGGCCCTCTCTCCCCTGGATCGCCTTCCCTTTACCTCTCCTGTCTGCACTGCCAGAATCATCTTGGGGCCTGTGCAGTAAAGGGTTAGCTTTGCTCCAAAAAAGGTTTGGCCCTTGCCTCTGGTTCCTGGGAGGTCCCCTCTGAGCCCTTGGAAGGTCCTGACTAATAAGTGTCTTTGTTTACCTGGGGGTCTTGGGCAGCCAGATAGTCACACCATGCTGACAGTGTGATTTGGGAAGGGGGCCTGGGGGCCGTGCTGTATCAGTTTGACCTCCTGGGGGGCCACAGACAAAGGTCAGCCACGTGGGTGGTCAGTGATGTCTATGTGATCAGCTCCCAGTGAACACTCTGGACCCCAACGCTCAGGTGAGCATCCCTAGGTGGTGAGCACTGTCAAACATCGTTTTGAAAGGATTGAGGGCCGTCCACACGACTCCACTGGGAGAGGAACCTGGATATTCACCCCTGGTCTCGCCTGGACGCTGCCCTGGGCGCCTCTTCCCACTGCTGACTTTTATTTATTTATTTATTTAAACATCTTTATCGGAGTATAATTGCTTTACAATGGTGTGTTAGTTTCTGCTTTATAACAAAGTGAATCAGCTATACATATACATATATCCCCATATCTCCTCCCTTTTGTGTCTCCCTCCCACCCTCCCTATCCCACCCCTCTAGGAGGTCACAAAGCACCGAGCTGATCTCCCTGTGCTATGTGGCTGCTTCCCACTAGCTATCTATTTCACGTTTGGTAGTGTATATATGGCCACTCTCTCACTTCGTCCCAGCTTACCCTTCCCCCTCCCCGTGTCCTCACCACTGCTGACTTTTATTTGTGTCCTTTCCCTGTGATAGACTGTACTCTTGGGAGTGTAATGGCTTTGCTGAGTTCCTCCAGTGAATCACTGGACCTGGGGGTGGTCTCGGGGTCCCCTGAGCTGTAGCGGTTCACAAGGCATATTAGGAATCATCGTGTCCAACTCTACCCGTGCAGTTGAGGAAAATGAGACTGGGGTTAAGGGAGTTGTCCAAGGTCGTGTAGGGCCATGGGAAGTGGGCTGGGACCGGTGTCCCCTCCCTGGGACAGGGCCTTCCCCCTTCCAGCTTTCATCCTTATCGCCTTCCCCAAGGGAAGGGCTCACTGGGCAGTGTGTCAGCAGACTGAATGAGTGAGAGGGGAAAAGGGGAGATGCGGGTACTAAGGCTGGTCCCCACTGGCCAGAGATGGCTAAGGAGCAGAGTGGCTGCCAAGGTCGTCTGCTTGGCAGCCGAGGGTCGGCACTGGGGACGAGGAGAGTGTTGGGCTGAGATAGGGAGCAGCCTGGAGCCACAGCAAACCAGGCTGCCCTCCACAGTGCACATGCTGGGGCCCCGGGGGCAGGAGGCAGGGATGCTAATTAAAACCCCAGCACATGCTCCCAGGTGCAGACTCACAAGCTCCACATTGCCCTCCCCACCCCTCAGACGCCAGCCCAGCAGCCAGCTTCCCTCTGCCCTGCCCAAAGCAAAGGGACACAGGCCTGAGAGTGACTAATGTCCTCTGCCACTTCAGCCTGGCACCTGGGCTGGGAGGCATCCAGCGTCACAGCACCAAGAGGCCAGCACCTGCCCCTCAGCCTCGGGTGGCCACGTGTGAGGGCGGGATTAATGTTGGGCTCCCCTCCAAGGCTGCAGGAAAGAGCATGGCGGGGCCTCTTCCAGACGGGGCTTCTACTTGATGCATTACTCTGTGTGGGAGGGGGTCCCCACCAGGACCGGCCACATGAGTTGCAGGCCTCAGAACAAAATGAAAATGTGAGGCCCTTGTTCACATTTCAGATAGCAACAGCAGAGCTTTAAATCAAGTGCCAGCCCTTCCGAGCTTGGGACCCTGCACAGCTTTCCAGGTGGCACAGGAACAAAGCTGGTCCTGAGCCACAAATACTGAGCCCACGTGCCACAACTACTGAAGCCCGCGCACCTAGAGCCTGTGCTCCACAGCAAAGAGAAGCCACTGCAATGAGAAGCCCACGCACTGCAAGGAGGAGTAGCCCCCACTCGCCACAACTAGAGAAAGCCCGCGTGCAGCAACGAAGACCCAACGCAGCCAAAAATTAATTAATTAATTAATTTTTTTAAAAAAGAAACGACACAGCAACTCAGTGCACGCACGCGCACACACACACACTCAGAGCCTCCCTCTGACACTCGGGAGACACTGAGCCCAGGTGAGAGTTGGCTGAGATGACAGCACAGCTGACATCGAGGAGCAGCTGTCCCAGAGAGCGCCCAGAGGGCCAATTCCCCAAAAGGTGGGCGAGCAGATGGGCTCAGCCCTCTGGCCCAGGATCTGAGGTCCCAGAGCTAGAAGGTGCCAGGAGACCAGCTAGTCTGACTCCCTCCATTAGCAGATGGGGAAGGAACTGGAGGCTAAAAGAGGCCAAAAAGCTGCCTGGACTTCCCTCCCCAGGAGGTTCTTGGTGGACAGTGGAGGTTCTGCACCAGGACCTTCCTCTCCTTGCAGGTCTGTATTACTAGCCCTGACCCATGACTCAGTAAGAGCAAGGACCTCACAGTTGTGGCCTGTGCTCTGGTTCTGGAGCCCGGCCTGGGGCAGGACACGCTCTTCTGCTTCCAAGATGCTCAGAAAGGGCATGCGGGTGTCCAGGGTGATGGGGCTGGGGAATGGTTGGGCTGGGCAGGGCCTTCCAAGCCTGTGTCCCCGACCCCTGGGGGACACCACATGCGAAAACAGAACTCATTGGCCTCCTGCACCAGAAGCTTAAAAACTACCTCCTAGGGGGAGGGGAGGAGGGACAAATTAGAAGCATGGGATTAACAGATAGAAACTACTGTTCATAAAATAGATAAGCAACAGGATTTACTGTATAGCACAGGGAATTATATTCAATATCTTGTAATAACCTATAATGGAAAGTAATTTGCAAAAAAAATAACTGAATCACCATGCCATACACCTGAAACTAACGCAATACTGTAAATCAACTATGCTTCAATAAAATTTTTTAAAAAAGAACAAAAAACCACCTCCTGGGTCCTTGAGAGCACTTGAGCGCTTGGAGCATAATAGAGTTCTGGGCGAGTGGACGTCAGTTCACGGCATCATTTAATTGCAGCAATTAGAGAACGTAAAAGGACTAAAGCAGCCCCTGCCTCCAGCTCACATGATGAAGTAGAGGCATGGGCACCCAAGAGGCAGAGAACACGGATGGTGGAGCCCACTGTCCATGAGACCAGGCAGGAAAGTGCCTGACCTGGGACCTAAGACGTGAGGGTTGTTAGCGCCTGGAGCTCCTGGTCTGGTTCATCACACAAACATGAGCCCACCACTGCCAATGGCCGGAACTCCCAGCAGGGTGAGCCAGATCCCTCTGCTTCCCCCAGCACCTAGAACAGCACCAGGGACACAGTAGGTGCTCGGTAAATAACTATTGAAAGACTTTAAGGAAAAATGTTGCTTTTCATTTCCCGCCATCACGGCCAAGCCGGAGGCTCTTCCTGAAGTACAGGACCAGGAAGAAAGCCAGCAAGTACCAGGACCAGGACCAGGAACAGGACTCTGTGGTCACAGAGAAAGAGACAGCACAGGCACGTGTAAAATTTGCATAAATACAGAGAGATCCACGTTTATGTTTCGGGTTAGCAGGACGATAGATGAATTCTTTTCTTTCTGATGTTTGGTATTGTTCCATTTTTCTACAATAAGTATAATGTCTTAATAGGAAAAACAATGTAAGAATAAGGGCTTTATTTTTCATGCAGGTACCCTAAACTGGGATGGGGATAAAACAGCTCCGTCGAGTCCGGGATGGGGGCGGGGTGACAGTAAGGCCTCCAGGACTGCAGGTCAGAGCGGCTGGGTTCCAGTTGTGGGGCCGTAATTCGGGATCTGTGAGCCCTGAGCAGGTAACTTCCCCTCTCTGTACTTCTGGTGCCAGGACTGTGGAATGGGCTAAGGCTAGAATCTTCCTCCTGGAACCAGGAGGAGCAAATGGCTAGATAAAGGAAAGGCATGAGCAAAGGGTAGTGAGCAGCCCACAAATGCTGGAACAAGCTCTTGCTGGTCCAGCACAGGAGGGGGTACCAGCGGGGGGCGGGAAGGGGGGTGGGCACAGTGACAGGGAGGAAATAAGAAAAAAACGCAGCCCATGGCAACGGGGTACGCGGTGGTCTGTGTTTAATTAATGTCCAGACACCCCCTTCTCTGGAATCCACCCTCCCTCCTGCCCTGCGGGGTGGCCACGCCATAGACAATGCTGAGTCTCGGGCGCAGGGACCAGAGCGCTCGGGTGCAAGGTAGGAATGGTGGGGAGGAGGGCAGCAGTGTGGCTCCCTCACTCAGGAAGCTACACCCCTTCTCCACTTGTGACCTCCCATGACCTGAGCCAGAGCGCTCCAGAGCAGCCCTCCCACCATGCCTCCCACCTCTCCCCACGTCACAGGCTGGGGGCACTGGTTTTGAGAGACTAATGAAGGGAGAAAATTCAGTCTCTGGATCTTCAACAGCGCTCTCCACCAACCCCCTCAGTCTAATACATGGCTACTTTTTTGTTTGTTTGTTTTCAATTTAAAGAAGTTGAATTCCTTTTCCTAGACAGAAAGGACTCATATTATTTTTCTCTGAAGAACACTTTAGTACCAAATTGGATTTTAGTGTCAACTAAAAAATAACGTATAAAAACATTATGTTAAGTGAGAGGAGCCAGTCACATGATTCCATTTACATGAAAAATCCAGAACAGGTAGATCTGTAGAGACAGAAAGTGGATTCGTGATTGCCAGGGGCTGGGGGGAGGGGAGGATTGGAAGGTGACAGCTAAAGGGCATGGGTTTTTTTAGGGGGGCACAAAGTGTTCTAAAATGGATTGCGGTGATGGTCACACACCTCTGAATATACTCAAAACCGTTGAATGGCACACTTTAAATGAGTGTGTTGTATGGTGTGTGAGTATATATCTCGTTAAAGCTGTTATCAAAAAAATTTTCTTTTGAGATAGTCAAACTAACTAATGCAAAAGCAGCAGGTGCCCACTGCTGGTCTGGATGACCAGCCTGCCTCTATCTCCACCTCTCACTGCCCGTCTCTTGCTCTGTCACACAACCCTCAGGCAGGTCCCCCATCATGCCACGTGTTCTCCTTCGTCCCACCCTGGGCATCTGTGCACCCCACATGTCCCGCCCTCATACACACACACTCGCCCTTCTCCTAGCCATCCACCCTCCAGGAATGATCGCCAGGGCAGGGTTGTGAGTTTTCCTAGGGGCGCCCACAGCCCCCTGTCCTCGCCCTGCTGAGCACTGGTCACTCACCCTGGAATTCCAGCTGTTGACTTAGCTGACTCCGCCAACCACTAGTCAGCAGGCCATTCAGGGCAGGGATCTGCCTCTGGGCTCACCGTCCCGTGTCCCAGCCTCACAGGGCCTTGTCCACGGCAGCAACTCAGACAAAAGCCACTGGACGAACAGAAAGGCTCCCAGTTCGCCCATCATTGACCTGCATTCGCAATTGTCAGGAATCTGTTTTATGTGATGTGATTTTAATTTGATATTATTTCAATAGGTTCTTCTATGAAATATATAATCAGCAAATTTGTCATTCTTGACAACAACGCAGTATTAACAGTTTAAATTCTTCCCGCTGTTAGTGCAGATATAAACATCCTTGCACAGGTAAGACTGGGCATTTTTAGCAACTTCTGTGCTCCGTGCTTCCTGAAATGGGATTACAGGATCGATGGGCATTATCCATTTTATAATCCATTACATACTGGCGGAACCCACTGCTGAAAGGATGCCTTGAGCAATGATTGTTTTTATACAGTCCTACTGGGACTTGATATTTATATATTCTCAATTTACCTTTTTGCTAATATAAACAGGTGGATTACTTCAGGTCACTGAAAATTCTATACAGTTTAACCTTTAACTGTACAGCCTGACAAATTCCCATTCAGGGTGAAGTAGACATGCGGGTTTTTCGATGAAGTTACTGCTCCAGGACCTGGGAAGGGAGCCCTCCTATTACTCCCACCACCATTAGGGGGCCAATCTCAGCCACTGGGGGAGACAGGGATCAACTAAGGCCACGATGGAGGGGAGGACCTGGAAACGCTCCTAAAAAGTGTGCATGCCTCCAAGGCTGGAAAATGGAGTTTGGGAGGCACTGGGTACCCCACAGGACTCCCAGTCTCCAGGTGTCTTTGCTCTCTGACGCCTGTCCTGAAAACTGCTCTGACTGCAGAGGCCCTGCGTAGTGAGGCCACGCTGAAGGTATCACCGTGCCCCGAGTCCAAGAGTCTAAAGCGTCTCTTCCTCCTTAGAAACCACTCCTCAGTAGCTACAAGTCTGCAACCATCTCCAGACACAGAAACTCTCCTGCTGACACCAGGGCCAGGAGCCCCATGGGGCCACCCCCACCCCGTGGACTGAATGTGTGTGTCCCCCCATATTCAATGAGACGGTATCTGGAGGTGGGGCCTTTGCAGGGTGAGTCAGTCACGAGGGTGGAGCCTTCATGATGGGATTAGTGCCCTTGAAAGAAAACACCCCAGAGAGATGGTCTCTTTCTCTGCCACTTGAGGATACGGTGAGGAGTCTACAGGCCAGGAAGAGAGTCATTTACGAGACACAGAATCTACCAGCACCTTGATCTCAGACTTCCCAGAACTATGAGATAGAATGTTTGTTGTTTAAGCCACCGAGTCTATGGGATTCTTGTTCCAGCAGCAGGAGCTGAGATACGCCCCTCCCCTGCCACGTTACCTTTTATCCATCTGCTCCCATCGACCATTTCCAGGGGTCTTATGAGATCTCCTGTCATATTAAGGCAGTGTCATCTTTAAGTAAAGTCCGGACACACACATGCACACACACAGACTCCACCCCTAACCCCAGGGAGGTTATGGAGCTCACCTCAGGGATGTTGAATCTCATCTACAGTAAAGAAGAGAATGTCATGATGTTAGTATTTATCCAAAAGAGAAAATACACTATGTAAAGAGTTTCTTGAGTGGAAGCTCTTTTGCTCTTGAGAAGGATCTCTGACAACCCATCCTCATGTGTCCAAATCCCACCTCCTCTCAGAAGCTATGTGAAATGCCAGCTCGCCCAGGAAACCCTCCCAGTTCACCCCTGTACATCCTAGCCCTTATCAATGTCCTCCCTGGCATTCACCATTCTGTGCTTGAGTCTCACCTCTCTTACTAGACGTTGAGCTGCTTGAGGCCGAACTGTCTCTTACACATTGCTGCATCCCCCAAAAGAGTGACTTATAGAAAGTGCACAGTAAATATTTGAACCAGAAGTTCAAATACTTGTATCTCCCACATGATGAATTAATCAATTTCCAGACACAGAAATAAAAGATTATAATAGAAAGTTTAAATGTTTTATCCAGCAATTCCATGACTGGGTATATACCCAAAAGAATCGAAAGTGGGATCTTGAGGAGATATTTGTACACCCAGGTTCATAGCAGAATTATTCGAAATCGCCAAAAGATGGAAGCAACCCAAGTGTCCATAGATACATGAATGGATAAACAAAATGTGGTCCATCCATACAATGGAATATTATTCAGTTTCAAAAGGGAACGAAATTCTGACACAGGCTACAACATGGATGGACCTTGAGGACATTATGCTGAGTTAAATAAGCCACTCACAAAAGGACAAATATTGCATGGTTTCACTTATATGAAATACCTAGAGTAGTCAAATTCATAGAGACAGAAAGTAGAATGGTGGTTGCCAGGAGCTGGGGAAGTGGGAGTGGGAAATTAGTGTTGAATGGGCAAAGAGTTTCCGTTTTGCAAAAGGAAAACGTGTTCTAGAGATGGATGGTGGTGATGGCTGCACAGCAACGTGAATGTTCTTAGCGCCACTGACCTGGACACATAAAAATGGTTAAGATGGTAAATTTTATGTTACATGTATTTTACCACAGTTTTAAGTTTAAATGTTTCCAGTATGATAGGAATTAAACTTGTCTAATGTCACCAGGCACCACCAAACCCCACTGGGGTTCTGCATGTTTGGGCGCCTGGAAATGGGTTGGGAGGAAAGAAAGATCATCCTGTGCTCACAGAGGCCCTGATGCTTCCATGACTTCTTAGTCAGCTCCGGCTTCTATAACAAAAATACCATAGACTGGGTGGCTTAAACAGTGGACATTTATTTCTCACGGTTCTGGAGGCTGGAAGTCCAAGATGAAGGTGCTGGCAGATTCAGTGTCTGGTGAGGGCGCTCTTTCTGGTTCATAGATGTCCATCTTCTCCTGTGTCATCATATGGCAGAAGGAGCAAGGGAGCTCTCTGAGGTCTCTTTTACAAGGCACTAACCCCATTCATGGGGGTTCCACCTTACTACCTAATCACTTCCCAAAGGCCCTCACCTCCTAATACCATCACACTGGGGATTTGTTTAAACACGTGAATATTGGGAGGTCGCAAACATTCAGTCACAACATCACAGTGAAAGACCAAAGTTCTAGTCAATGAGTTTCTCTCTTCCAAGTTCAGTGTCCCCATGAGCTGATCAAAGAGAGGTGATCAAGGAATCCATTGGTTCATTCAACAGGAGTTACTGAGCCTGAGCTCTGAGCATTGGGCAAGCCCAGACGCCAGGAGTACAACCAGGGGTGGGACAGCTGTCTGCCCAACGGGAGAGAGAAAGACTGGCAAACACACAAATTAAATGCAATTTGATGAAATGCAAAACTAATCAAAGCCAAACCTTTCAAAGCTGCCAATATCAGGATATCCAGCATCCTGATATCTTACTTCCCACAGTTTCCGTGTCCTGAATCTCATACTCCCCTTCCAGCCTCAGTGCCACCAAAATGAGTTGACATCACTAAGGGGTCGTGGGGTTTCGCCTCCTCAGGGGGAGTAGGCATTGTCCTGGGAGATGAAAGGCTGGGATGTCAGTCCTGCACTTGTGACCACCTCATTGATTTTCCCTTCTGGGCCTCAGTTTCTCCACCGTTAAAACCAAAGTTGGGTTAAATAATCCCCAGGACCCCATTCTGTGATGGGAAACTTCCACTCTCCCACCAGGGAGGGGAGCCCAGGATTCTGGAGAGTTCTGAGCTAATAAAATAACTTCATTCCCCATTTGGATAAAAAATGAGTTTGACAGAAGGGTATTGCAGAGAGTGATGTTCAGGCAGGTTTACCAACACACGGCAGACAAACTGCAGGTTAGAGCCGGTTCCCTAGAACCAATATTTACAAACAGTCTCAGCATTAACGTGGGCAAGCGGCTTCCTGTGCGTCTAACTCAGCCTCTCCTCCCCCCACTCAGCTTGGTGGAGGCACCAGAGCTCTGCTCCAGCCTTTCAGCGGTTTTAAAGAGGAGAAACAAAAGCAAGACAACGGCCTCTCTCTCCTGCCCAGCATGTCCGCCCTGGGGTTCCATTGCAAAGCAGCGTTCTTGAATATGCAGCAAGGCCCCCTTCCCTGGGATGTCAGCTTCAAGTGATGAAAGCTGCTCCCCTCAACAATGTGCAGAACGCTGGGTCCAAGACTGCCGGCCCCCGGGAGAGTGTTGAGTCTGGACCGAGCACAAGGGCATCGCATCTGGAAGCAAACGCCTCTGCTGGAGGAGCAATTGTAAAAGCAGCCCTGCTTTGTCTCATGCCTTGAGAGGCAGAGAAGTCACCCCTCCCACAGAATCTCTCCAGGCACCACGTGCTCAGGACCTACACAGTCACATAACTGGATAACAAGGATTCTGGCATATAATTCACCATCGGATAAGTGCCCATCATGATGCTTAAAGAATGTTGTCTTCATGGCTTTAGCACGGAAAGGGCCCTCCGGCACCTCCCAACCTTGCCAGTTGCCCCTGTAAATCAAGGTTTCTCAACCTCAGCACCACTGACAGGTGAGGCTGTCCTGGGCACAGTAAGGTGTTGAGCAGCATCTGTGGCCTCCACCCTCTAGATGCCAGAGCACCACCACTGCCCCCCAAGCTGAGACAACAAAGATGTCTCCAGACAATGCCAAACGTCCCCTGGGAGCAAGACCTCCCCTGGTCGACAAGGCTGCTGTAAATTAAAGGACCACAGGTACAGCAGGTGGCAAGAATCTCTAGTCTGCCACAGACCAGGTAAGCCAGAAGGCAAAGACCTCCACACCACCCAGCAGGCCCCTCTGCTGTGATTACTTGGATTCACCAGTGAGTTTCCCAACAAGGAAGAAAGCCCGCTGTCCTCATTTCCAAGAAAATGATTCCTATTCTTTCCAGAGGGGCTATGCCCTGGCAATTTCAGTTTCATTTCTAACGACAGAGCTCTCTCTTACCCCCATTCCAACCCCAATGGGGGAGAACTAGCTGCACCTCTGAAGCTCTCTCTAATCACACACGTGTAAATCAAATTGAAGTTTTTACGCTCGCCAGGATCTCAACATCTGAAGGCACCTGGCTGGAATTCTTTGAGAAGTATATTGTAATATCACTCATCACCAACAATTTTTCTAAGCTTGGAGTTTTGTAATGGAAATCTCTTTTCTTGTCTGAGTATATACCCTATGTGTATAAATTTCAAACCAAAAGGCATGGAAACTCATTTTTATTTAGAATTTTTACAAAATCTCTTGAGATAACTGGCAAAATGCTGGGGATGTCGCCCACCCAGGATGGAAATGGCTGACCTCCAGCCTGGTAGAAAAGCACAAGGAAAATGGTTGGATTCACCAGGACAAGTCAACTGCTGTACACGGGTCCTCAGGTCCCAACACCCCTTGCAGTCTGACTCAGCTTGAAGCCTGGCCTCCACGCAGGGACCCAGGGCCCCACAGTCTCCCTGGCGTCTCTCAGCCACAGCCCAGGGAAAGGAGGTTGCCCCCCCTCCCCAGTATTCACCCCCTTGCCCGGAAGTGACAGGCGTCACTTCCACTCACAGCCCACCAGGGAGAACTAGTCACGTGACCCCCAGGAGCGTGAGGCCTGGGGAGTGTAGCCCTGCTGGGCAGCCTCCTTCCAGCAACAACTAGGCACCAAGAGGGGAGCCCAGCCCCACGGTGCTGAGCCAGCCGCCTCGGTCAGCGGGCCAGTGGGCAGCACTCACATGGCTCAGGAGGAGGCCAGCCTCATCTATGAAACTGGACTGTGGCATTGAGCCAAGTGGCTTCCTTCCCAAAGGAGAGGTGACCCTAACTGTCGTCCTTATTTTTTGTCACCTTTGTCATAGCATTAAGTCCCAGGGAGTTAGGTGGGAGTGGCCCCCAGCCCCACTACTGAAACAGGTCATAAAATAGGAAGCGTCTGATCTGCAGAGTTCAGAATGGTCAGAGCGGAGGACACTGGAATTGACAAATCAAAGGTGGGTGGGAGGTGGGGGTAGTTCTGTTCTGGCTAAACCATGTCCCAGTGGCTGGACATGAAACGGACACTGGCTCTCAATTCTGCCACCCTGGTACATACGATTAAAAGATCATGGCGCAGGGGCTTCCCTGGTGGCGCAGTGGTTGAGAATCTGCCTGCTAATGCAGGGGACACGGGTTCGAGCCCTGGTCTGGGAAGATCCCACAAGCCGCGGAGCAGCTGGGCCCGTGAGCCACAATTACTGAGCCTGCGCGTCTGGAGCGTGTGCTCCGCAACAAGAGAGGCCGCGATAGTGAGAGGCCCGTGCACCGTGATGAAGAGTGGCCCCCGCTTGCTGCAACTACAGAAAGTCCTCGCACAGAAACGAAGACCCAACACAGCCATAAATATAAATAAATAAACAAATACTTTAAAAAAAGAAAAGATCATGGCGCAGATGAACCAGGCCTGCAGAGGGCCCTGTGCAGCCAGGGACCCACCTCCCATCTTCCCCTGACCCCTGTGTGGGTGAGAGAACCAGGCACTTGAGAAGGTGCGAAACAAAACCACTGTGTGACACCAGCCCAGCCCCTCCTGCTCTTAGCACTGTAGCCAGCAAGGCTGAGGACTGCGAGGGGCCGGGACACAGAAGGACCTCACAGGTGGCAGACCCACAGAGCACCTGCCAGCCCCTCCACACCAGTGGCCAATCCCAAGGTCAGGTACCGCGATCCTGAGCCCACCCTCTCCTCTCCTCTCCTCTCCTCTCCTGGCGGGATCACCACTCTCTGAACCCTCACTCTCAGCTGTTTCTGTGCACAGGGCTATCCCTCTTCTGCACCGGGGGACCCCGAAAGCACGCACAAACTCCTGTCTGCCAGGATCATCCAGCCAGCTTGCTGGTAACTATGCTCTTCTTTTTCTTGTCTTTCTTTTTTTTTTTTTTTAACCAATTGCCCTTCTGGGAGAGAGAAGAAAAGCCAGATCTTTTGGAAATACCATCCTGCCGTTGCATGTATAAAAGCCATCAGTTCTGAAATCACAGTGCTGGAAAAGAAGCTGGAGGGAGGGCCGCCCCGCAGCTGTGCCTGGAGTTCTGTGCTGGGCACTAGCTCTGCTCGTTATCCTCTCCGCCCGCCTCCCCCTCCCTCCAGCCCGGTCTCTCGCGCATCTATTTTTGTGGTGATCAGTGTGCCTCTGTTTCCCAACCAAGGGCTTACGTATGTGTATTTCTATACATCATTCCCTCCGTGGAGGCTTCTGAGCCATGCAAATGGCACCTTATGCAAATCAAAGACTCCTCCATCTGCTTCCGATATTCCCCACTTCCCCTTAATAACCTGTTTTAGGGGATGCGGTACATGCAGCAGATGATACAACTTTATTTTTGTAAACCCAGTTGGTCCTGGAGTGCTGGCAGCCACAATAATAGAAGAGTGCGCCTGTTACTGCCTCTCACTGAGTCTGCTGTTAGGCAGCGCCTCATTAAAACAAGCCGGGAGGGCCTCCAAGAAGAAGGGAGAGGGCACAGTGGGGTCCCAGCAGAGCAGAGTGGAACACGGAATCCTGGCCTCTCCCTCTTTCTGCTTGGTCAGTGTTTGCCGTGGGTCAAATTGTGTCCCCCCAAAAATATATGATGAAGCCCCTACACCTGCTACCTCTCAGTGTGACCTTATTTGAAAACAGGGTCTTTGTAGATATAATAAGATGTAAGTTAAGATGAGGTCATAATTGGAGTAAGGCATTTGATCCAATATCATGGGTGTCCTTACAAGAAGAGAGAGGACACAGAGACAGGGAGAAGGCCATGTGACGATGGAGGCAGAGGCTGGAGTGATGCAGCTACAAGCTGAGAAACGCTGAGGGCTGCTAGCAACCACCGGAAACCAGAAGAGGCCAGGAAAGATTCTCCCCTAGAGGTTTCAGGGGAGCGGGACCCTGCAGACACCTCCCCATCACAGCCTCTCCAAGGGCCTCTCCTTCCCACCTGCGACTTCATAGGTGTTGGTGTAACTGGGGTGGTGTTTATTTTCCGTGCCCATTGTGCCCCCAGCCCCTGCTTCAGGGCCTCGGGGTAGATGCTCAAAAACTCCCTGGCAGAATGAAGGTAGGAGGGCTAAGTAACTGCCCCCAGGTAACACAGTGAGCAGGTACAGATGGGGTAGGAAAACATTACTCAGAGTCAACTCCAAACTGTTTTTTTTAAGACCTCTTTTAGTGCCCAAAGGATACTCTTGCCATCAAAAACTCACTCTCACCCCAGTGAAGGGTACCTAGGATTCTGTGCACTGATTTTTCAATTTCCTGCGAGTCCACAGTTATTTCCAAAAACAAGTTAGGGGGAAAAAAGATCATTTTCTTTTTGTTTGACAAGATGCTGCAAAGCCCAACAAGGGCTTACTCCTCTCCCCACTCCCACCCCACGTACATCACCTGGCTCACAGGTGGGCTTGAGGCCTGACAGTCAAGAAGCAAAGTCTGACTTCCAGTAAGAGGGAAAGAGAGGCATTCAGAGAAAAGAGCTGTCACTTAGAACCTAAGTTTTTCAAACACCCATGGAACCAGTTCTGTGGCTCCCAGGAGAGAGGGGTACTGGGGGCCAGGAGTGCCGAGTGGGATTCAGACAAAGAAGGGAGGGACCTAGTGTGGGGGTGGGGCAGCTGGCCACCGGCGAGGTGCCCAATGCAGGAGCTGGCCAGTCCTGAAGGGCAGAGGTGGTCCGTGTAATCGGGAAGCGGTCATGTGGAAGCAGCTGGCCACAGACCCAGGTAGCAAACGCAAGTCTGTGCAAGAGGAGGGACCTTCTAAAGGAGACGATGGGCTAGACCTACACACACGTCACGGGAGGTGATGCCGGGGAACGTCTGGGGTGTTACCCGTCAAGGGAGCTCCAAGCGAACTGGAGGAAGGAGGGAGAAAAGGAAGAAGAGCCTTTCATTCTCCAAAGGGAGGAAGATGGGCCTGAAAGCTCCTGGGCGTCCCTGGAAGCTCTAGAACAGGTCAGCAAATCAAGGCTAGGGGCCAAACCCAGCTCGCCACCTGTTTTATAAACAAAGTTATTGGAACACAGTCACGTTCGTTCACTTACATATTATCTAAGGTGGCTTTCACGCCGACGGCCAAGTTAAGTTGTTGTGACAGAGACCGTCTGGCCCTAAAATACTGACTACCTGGTCAATGACAGAACAAGTTTGCAGAGCCCTGCTCCAGAGTATTTCAACTCTATGAGAGCTGGTTTGAACTTACACAAAGCCTGGATGGGGGGATTTTTAATGGGATGCAAAGACAAAAATGCACCCCCCCCATGGAGAGAGGAACCACCAGCAGTGTTCTCCTTTCACCTGCCCTGGGGGAAAACCTCAGTTCTGGCAAAGCAAAGGCACTCTGTGACCTTTGGAGAGGCCAAGCTAGGGTCAGGCACCTGCACTGTTACCTGGAAGTAAACTGTGTTTTCAGAGAAGGGAACATGCCGTGAAGTGGTAGAGTATTTCTGATGTGATTCAGGACAGGAAGCCCAAACTAAGAGAATTCCAGAATAAAGATAAAAACCCAAGTGGCCAGAACATTTTTAGAACAAAAATCAAACCTAGGGAGAAACTTTCATCTAAAATTGATTGTCCAGACAGCTCACAAGGGTGACTGGTCCACACGCAGCCAGGGGGTCCTGTTCTGAGGGCTTCTTGGCCCTGGAGTCCAATGGCCCCATCCACTGAGCCTGCCTAGATCCATTGTCTGAATCCCACATCATTCTCCTGCCCACACGCACCCCACCCCCCGCAACCCGGGCATCTGCAAGGGTCCAGGCATCCCAGGCCTCTGGGCCTCCTCCCTCTGGTCTTGCGCATCTAGGAGGCCAGCAGCCCTTCCTGCCATGGAGAGTTGCAATGAGTCTTTGCATGTGTGTTTCAGAGATGGTGAGGGGGTGATTTACTGAAAATGCCGTGTTCCTCACCCTCTCTCATCGCCTTGGCCCTCGGTCCTCTGTGAATAAACACCTGTCAGCCCCCCCCGAGTGTATGAGATGCATATGGGCCAGAATCTTGCCATCTCCATCTTCGTGCCTCAGCCCATGCCCAGTGATTGCTCACCTGGGGCTCAGTTGACAGTCTTTTATTTTGAGGTTGTGATGAAATCCATCCATGAAATTCAGCACCAAGAGGCAAGCCAGCCCTACAAGGCAGACCAGGAGAAACCAGGGCGGGTGGTGGTCTGCCCCCAGTTCATTCACTCACTCTATCCTTGGGTGCTGGCCTGTGTAGGCCCTGGGGCTTCAGAGACAATGAGACTCTGTCCCAGCCCTCAGGGTGCCCAGAGCAGGGCTGGGGGAACCGTGATAAAGCCCATGTGGATCATCATTACAGAACCATAAGGCGTGTGCAGAGTGCTGAAGGAGCGCAGATGATGGGACTCCGGGAGCTCGGGGGGCAGCTCCTCCAAGGGCATGTGCATTTTAAGAGGGTCTGCTTTCAGTGGTGGGCTCTAAGCAGCTTGGGGTTGGTGGTGGATGCTGGTGGTGGCATTCTAGTGCCTGCCTGTGTCCCCCAAGCTCTCTTGGAGCGTTGCCCCTGCAGTCCAGGGGCTCCACCAGACCGAGGACTTGGCCGGTTCTGGCAGTGAAGACAAGAGAAAAGCAGGCTCCCCCCGGAAGGTGCAGCACAGAGAAACATCGGCGTCGTTGCCAAGTCCCCAGACCCTACCTCTCAGTCCCCACACAGACTGCGCCTGCATTCATGGGAGGGGCCCCTGTTGCAAGCCCACCCTTCCCCGCGGCCTCTGATCGCAGCCCTGCCAAGGAGGTCCCAGGCGGGGTGAGGAGGTCGCAGCGCTCAGAGGAGGGTGGCCCAGGCCAGCAGGTGGGGCCCAGGAAGCTGGCAGCTGCCATGCTCCTCCAGCTTTAACATCCTCGTCATCTAAGGCAGCTTCACTTTTAAGCAACCAGTGAAGGACAAGTACCCTGTAAATTTAGAACGCGTGATGGCTGGTAGCTTTTGGTATTCATCTTAGCGCATGGGTAGGGGGAGGAGACAGAAAGATCCACTCATGGCCGCACCATCACATCCCAGCCCACAGAGGTGCTTGCAGAAGGGAACGTCTTTCCCAAAAGGAAAAAGGTAGCAGACACTCTGAGGCTGGGTCCCAATCCCCACCCCAAGGGCTGCCCCCTTCACCACTATTCCCACCAGCATGTCCCCACCCAGGGCACCTCGGCCCCCACCTCTGGGCCCCCCTTCCCTTTCTCACATTTGACTAAAAATAGAGCCTCTTTTGGCAGCAAATACACCCAGTTTCCCCAGAACATAAGCTTCCTGGGAATCTAGAAAAGGGAATAGCTCTACCTCTCATGGAGCGCAGATGGATTCCTGAAAGTTTGTGTCAAACCAATTTTTGTAAATCCAATCATGTTCGCAGTGATTCACCTCCATCTCAGAAACACTTCCCTCCTGGCCAGCTGCTCGCTGACCAGCTGCCTCCACATACACAGATATGCTCACCAGCAATGGGCTCGAGCAAACACCAATTCAAGAGGGGGCTGCAGCCAGAGAGGGTCCTCTTGTGATCTGAATACTCATGCCCAGATTTTGCTGTGTCAGGGCTCAGGTTTCCAGGAAGCGGGGCAGACGGCACTGCGCTCTCCTCAGCGTTTCTTTAGCCCTCATCTGATTTCTTGTAGGGAGGTATCACCAAAAGCACCCTCAGACCTCTCACCTGCTTCCCCAGGACATCACAAGGTGGTCCTCTGCTGTGTGATAGATCTGCATGAGAACTGCACAGGAGTGGGGGAGGGAGGGGGGGAGGTAGACTCAGTTTCCCTGTTGTAACACCCACCACATGATGGCCCTAAAGGCAGGGTGGGGTGGCCTGCAGCAAAGCCAGGCTGGACCGTGCAGAGCCCTTGGCCAGCACAGAGCGGGTGAGGCAGGCGCCAGCATGAGCAGACCTGCAGTGTGGGAAGACGCCTCTCTGCAGGACAGAAGCATCAAGGCTGCAGGCAGGAAAGCTGACAATGGTGCTGGTGGCCGAGGAGATGGACAGAAGTGGACAGATCCAAGGTCCAAGGTCAGTGGACTGGGCAGAAGACTACATTTGGGAGGTCAGAGGAGAGGAAGGTGACATAGGCCAGTGACAGAGGCCCACGCCTTCCAAGTAGGCAGCCTCCCCCTGCTCCTGCAGCTGCTCTCCTGGACAGACCAGCCAGGAGTAATCCTGGGGCGCTGGCCTCTGTGCCCTGTCTTGATGATGCTGGAGAGCATGACTGCTGCCCCGTCCAGGGGTGGCTACTGTTGAATCACCTGCACAGTAGACTCCGAGGACACAAGCAAGGCCACAGGGACCAGTTCCTGCTCCATGATTTCTTCTGTCAGGCGACTATTAAAAACGTGTATGTACACTCATGCATGTGTGTTAAAGAATGGGTGACTGCGGGCTTCCCTGGTGGCGCAGTGGTTGAGAGTCTGCCTGCCAAGGCAGGGGACACGGGTTCGAGCCCTGGTCTGGGAAGATCCCACATGCCGCGGAGCAACTAGGCCCGTGAGCCACAACTACTGAGCCTGCGCGTCTGGAGCCTGTGCTCCACAGCAAGAGAGGCCGCGATAGTGAGAGGCTCGCGCACCGCGATGAGGAGTGGCCCCCGCTTGCCGCAACTAGAGAAAGCCCTCGCACAGCAACGAAGACCCAACACAGCCAAAAGTAAATAAATAAATAAAAATAAAAATAAAGGAATTCCTTTAAAAAAAAAAAAAAAGAATGGGTGACTGCTGTTGAACTAGCTCTGAGCAATCTGGAGCTGAACGTCCACTGGCATGCAGAAGCTCTCCCAGTGGGCTTCACTGGTTTATACCAGGGTGGGCGTGTCCCCAACTGGATTATACATTCCTTAAAGGACAGAAAAAGGACGCATATGTGCTCAGCACCTGTCCTGTTTCAAGCCCCACCCAAGGTACCTGACCCTCGTATTTCAACTCATTTTCACAGCATCACCCTCATTCTGTAGGTTAAGGAAGCTGAGGCTCAGAGGGTCGACCACGAGCTAGTTGGTGGGGGAGCTGGGGTTTGACCTTCTCTACCACGCAGCCTCTGCCCTTTGTTTTTCTCACAGGACCACCCTAGGGATGGGACAGCACCCTCCTCCAGCAAAGGGGGTTCCAGGCCTCAGAAATCCTCCCGAGGCCACGCCCTGGCCACGTCCCTAGACTCACCCAGTCATGCCCCCAGCACACCCATTGGCTGGCATGGGTAGAATAGAGGACTAGAGGCCCATCAAGGAGGGTGGTGATAAACTCGCCTGTCAGGGAGGGGTCTCCAGGTCCCTTCAATACTAGGGAAAACCAGCATCAGCTCTGCACAGCCCAGAGTCCCAGGAGTGTGGGAGGGGAGCTTTTGGTGTGTGGCCCCTAAGGCACCCTGGGGCTGAGCATGGGAGCTGTACAGCACAGGAGGGGCGACCTCAGCCCCCTGTGGTCAGGCAGTCTGAGCAGCCTTTGGCAAGATCTGTAGTTATAATTGTGTCCTTATTATAAAAGTGATACATATTCACTG
The DNA here is from genome assembly GCF_965194825.1 of Balaenoptera physalus. Taxonomy (NCBI): domain Eukaryota; kingdom Metazoa; phylum Chordata; class Mammalia; order Artiodactyla; family Balaenopteridae; genus Balaenoptera; species Balaenoptera physalus. Next base: position 10,462,645 of record NC_138901.1, read on the forward strand.
CAGAAAATTTAGAAACTACACATATGCAAAAAGAAGAAAATTTAAAATAACCCACAATCACACTACCCCGAAATAACTCCTGTTAACATTTTGAGCATATATACCCTCCCAGACTTTCCTATGCATAGAATATATATTTTGGTACCAAGTGGGATCATACTGTACATTCCATTTTGTAACTTTTTTCCATTTAACTATGTCTCATAACAAATCACTAAGTATTCTTCCACAACATCATTTTTAAATGGCTGAATTAGCCAAAGGATACTAAAAGGACAGCTGAAGACAGGAGAGGAAAGTTTTATAATACAGAATGCTGCAATTAAGCATTAAATAGGAAAATGACCTTTGTCAACAAATCAGCTCTACAGTTACAGAAAAATACGATTTTTTAAAGTTATTTTCCTCTTTAGTCCAAATTCTACAATATTAAAAAAAACCAAACCTGACTTAAAGACATGACACTCAAAAGAGAGCCCCCTTCTCTGAGATCTTCTCTTACTGAAATGGACCAATGATGAAAATAGCCAGATCTGAGCATCTAAAAACCTTCCAGTCTACCTATGCGTGATCTCTACAGTTCTGAGAAGCAAAAGTATAATTTAAAACAATAAGGGGTTATGTCTAGGCTTGTGTGTGTCTGTGTGTGTGTATGTGTATATAAAGACAATGGTGGATATCTGAGGATTTGTTGATGGATGAGTGAGATTGGGGTGGGGATGTATGTGTATGAAAGGTAATCAGTTCTGAGCAACGATGAAAAGGTTTTGCTACTGCCCTTTATAGCTATAACTATGAACATTTCTACGCTTGATCTGAGCTCAAAGTAGGGGTGCTCCCCTTGGCTGGTGATGTCTTCAGAAACAAACAACATCATAGTTCTGAAGGGCTGACTTGACTTCCTCTTACTGCAGGTTTAATGGACTGAATTATTGTATCCCCACAAAATTCATCTGTTGAAGCCCTAACCCTCAATGTGATGGTAGTTGGAGGTCGAGCCTTTGGAAGGTGATCAGGGTTAGATGAGGCCATGAGGGTTGGGCCCTCGTGACGGGATTAGTGCCCTAATAGGAAGAAACACCAGAGCCCTCTCCCCACCATGTGAGGACAGCGAGAAGGCAGCAGTCTGCAAGCCAGGAAGAGGGCCCTGACCAGAACCTGACCACATCACATCTTGATCTCAGACTTCCAGCCCCCAGAACTGTGAGAAGTAAATTTCTGCTGCTTAAGCCACCTAGTCTGTTGTATTCTGTCGTGGCAGCCAAAGCAGGCTAAGACCTCAGGTAAGATGCCTAGGGTAGTTTGGGGACGGTAAGATTGCAGTCATCTGGACTTTGTCAAGCCATTCCCCAAGGAGAGACCCACCGGGGGCACATACAGAGATGGGAGGAGTGAGGAACCTGAATCCAGGACTCACAGCTGCTCTGCCAGAAGGAGGTGTGTCCCTCAAATATGAAATGGGAGCTCGGGCTGGGTCTGCTGTTTCACGATGATGACAGATGAAGTGCAAAGAGCCTGGGGACAGCCCAACAGGGCTGCTCCCGGACAAGGCTCGGGCAGAGCGCCCAGGCTCCCTCCCACAATGGTCTCACCGTGTTTGCGGCCTTCTTCTCCCGCTGTGAGCCCAACAGAACAGGGGGAAATGAACGGAGAACACCAGGGGGCTTGTAGGGGCCAGAGCCAGGGCCAACTCCAAGAAGGGCAAAGAGGGCTCCTGCAGGGTCAGGAGAAATCCTGGGGCCAAAAACATGGGGTTCTTCTCCAGGGACCAGGGGTTGGGGCACTGAGAGCAGTTCTGCACAGACTCAGGCCCTCACCAGAGCAGGATGAGCACGGGTGCTGGAGGGGCTGAGAACCACCCCCCAGGTCCGGTCTCAGGACCAGCAAGCAGCTATTCCTACCACTGGTCCCTGCAGCTTGGTTGAAAATCCAAGGACGAGATTGTTCTGGGGCAGAACCAAGGGTGACTGGCCGTAAGCTGTGCCAGCCTCAGATTCACTGTGACCCAAATCTGAGCTTGTAAAGCATCATGGGTGCCAAGCACCAGTGGCTTCTGGTTTATTGCTTATCTTTCCTATGCACTTTAGGGAAGCTACTTTAGGGAAATGCCAACCTGCCACGTACGAAATAAAGCTAGGATCTCTTTCCAGGTGGGAGCCACTTTAACAAGTGGCTCCCTAGAGGCTGAACCCAGGGAGAACAGGGCTCAGGGACTCAGGGTGCTGGTGGCCCTGGGAGACACAGCTTCAGGGGCTGATACGTAGGCCTCCTGGCGCCTAGAGTGATGCCACACGACGGGGAGTCCAGGCCACGGCTGGTGCAGGGCTGGGTGATTCAGCACCTCTCTGTGTCACAAGGACACAGGCTCTGCCCCCTGCCCGCTCTGCACCCTCCCGTCAGGCTGGAAGCAGGATGGCTGCGGTAGATCCATAACAATGTCCTGAGGCCTCTTTTAGAAGCCAAGAACTGTTCACGGAAGCTGACCCTCCCTGCTGGAAGATACTCCTCTTGTCTCATTAGCCAGAACCAGTCACGGCTAAGAGCACAGGATCTCCCATGGACCAAGTGCTCAGCCCTGAGGTCAGGGTGGGCCTCACTCTCCCCAGCCCTGCCCGAGGGGGTGGGAGGATGGACACCTGCACCAAGCCCAGGTCAGTAAGAAGAAGGGGGAGGGCCCAGATGCCCCTGGGAGCTGGTCAGCCTGTGGGGCCCTCTCCCCAGCAAGGCTCTTCCCTGCCTGCCCTCTGGAGATGTCACCGGGAGCCGGCTGTCTTCACTCTCACTATACCTTTACCCTCTCGCTCATCCCCCAGAGCACTCACCCCAATGTTTGGGTCCACAGGTGATCCAGAGGGTAGAAAATGGCTCAGCTGCCCCTCTGGGGTTCCTGGGCTCACAGGTCAGCTGCCTGGACAGGCCACATTCTGGGGGGCACAGGGCAAGACAGGATGGCCAACTCCCAAGGACAAAGTCGCCTGGGTGGGGATGACCATTCCAACGCAGGAATGGCCTGTGCCAGGGCCCTGGGAGGCCTGCAGCACTTGCATTTGTGGGGCCACTGGCTGAGCAGAGTTGGAAGAGCCCACACGGACAGTGCGTCCGCCAGGCAGTGGGAGGGGCCCCTCTTCTACTGGGAGCAGTTGAGCCCCCAGTCACGAGCCAGCCTCTGGGGAAGGGGCTGGTTTCCTCCGTGCAGACCACTCAAAGAGCCCAGCCCCCTCTGCCTGTGAGCAGTAGCCGCTGCAGGTCCGTCGGCACAGTGCCTCCCTCCACAGCTTCCTACGCACCGAGAGACTCTCTCTCCTCGCCCTTCCCACTTCCATTCATGGCTAGAATTAAGAGACCCCACGGGGCACAGGGAGGAAAAGTTACCATCCCCTTGGCCTGACAGTTTGACCCCAGAACCCCCATTATACTAATCACCACCCAACTCACACCCTTATCTTGTGCCACATAGTCCTGGCAACACCAGTAACATACATGTGCGTTCCAGTAAAATGCACCACCACATCCTGTAAATTTGCCAGCCGAGGGGCCCTGCTTAAGTGTAGCTCAATAAGCATGCACTTGCGGCCACATCAGTTCTGTCAAAGGTGCGCCATTGTGCTGATGGACAGATGGACAAGCCAGGCTTCCCTTGACTCTCGGGCTGCCAGCCATTGGCTTCTTCCTGCTGAATGAGCCAGCCATGGGCTCCTGGGGCCGCACCCGGCCTAGCACTTTGCACAGAGAATCCCCTGTTGTCTTCTCCATCCTCTAAGGGACCCAGAAGGTGGGACATTGACCTGCTTGGCAGATGTATTTGTCTCCTAGGGCCGCCGTAACAAACGAAGCAGCTTAAAACAACACCAATTTTATTCTTGAACAGCTCTGGAGGCCAAAAGCCCAAAACTACGTGCTCTGGAATGGCTTGTGCTGCATCACTTTAATCCCTGCCTCCGCCCTTACGCGGCTGTCTGTCTTCGTATGTCCTCTCCTCTTCTTATAAGGACACCAGTCTCTGGATTTAGGGCCCACCCTACCCCAGTATGACCTCATCTTAACTTGATTAAATCTGCAAAGACCTATTTTCCAAATAAGATCTCATTCACAGGTCCCCGGAATTAGGACTTGGACGCGTGGGGACACAAAGCAGCGCACAGAGTAGGTCTCTCCTGGCAGGTGAAGGGTGGACAGGCACTTACACCAGTGCCAGGGTTGTCTCCCCACACCCCTCCATCACCCACATGCCAGCCAGCCTCTGCTCCAGTGCCCCAGGGCGGAGTCCTCACGGCCTCCTGAGTCCCGCTGATGCTCGCATCTCTCAGACAGAACCAAATTCTGTCTCCCTAGAGCTTACACCCACACATCCTTTTCCTGCCTTTGAACACAAAGGGACAAACCTACTTCCTCCTCCACACGACAGACCTTTGAATAAGTGGAGCACAGCAGCAGGCCCATCCCCACCCACCCTGCCTCTCCGAGTCTCCTGGTAGCTTCAAGAGCCCACCTGTCAGGGGTGTGCATCCGTGCACACCCCAGCTGAGCCAGCCCCACTGGCCACTGTCTCTCCTAAAGCAAGACACAGAACTGACCACAAATGCGCCAAGGAGATGCTTCTCCCCAAACACGCACAGGGTGCCGTGGGCATAAGGCTGAGGGTGCTGGAGAGGGAAGGTTCAGGGACTCTGGATCCTGGCTGAGGGTGTGGGGTGGGGATGGGGACAGCCCCTCACCCGAGGTCGGGCTATGGAGACCCCAACGTGGGAGACAGATGGAAGAAGAGCTGGTCCCAGCCAGTGCGTTGATAAAGTCTGTGTGATCGTGTGATGACTTCTCTCCCAGAGGCTGACAGCTCCCTGACAGCAGGGTCAGGTCTGTGTGTCTACCTGGAGCTTGACAAAGTCTTGTTGAATGAATGAATGAATGAATGAGTGAATGAGTGAATGGCTGAAGTGGAGTGGGGGAACTGGAGACTTCCCGTCTTTCCCCTTCCCACCTTGCAGCCCCTGAGATGCCTCCCTGTGGAGTTACATGGTGAATGTGACTGTTGAGGAGATGCCCACGATCACAGCAGGACACCCTCAGTGCTGCCTCCCAATGCCCAGTTCCCTTCTCTGGAGCAGAGCTTCCTGTGCGTGCAGAGAAAGCAGGATAATAAAGGGGGGGTGGGGTTTTGAAAGCCATCCAGGGCTGCCGGCTGTCTTTGGGGCAGCACCAGGGCAGTGAAGCACTAACTGAGGCTCTCGAGCCACACATGGTTCCTTTAAACCCAGGAGTTTCAGACAAAAAGATCAGCAGACCTTAGGCACCCATGTGGGGCTGGAGGTCTACCATTGTCATTAGACCCAGAAGGCCACCACCATGAGAAGCTCAGGTCTAACGCTTCGAGATCAGGTGATGGTTTAACACAGCTGGTCCAGAAGCAACTCCAAGACTGCATGTAATAGTCAAAGTCTGAGAGTGGCCCATATGTAAAGAGCACCCTGGAACGAATAAAGAAAAAAGACTCCATGGAAACACAGACAAAGCACATGAACAGACAGTTCACAGAAGGCAAATGCAAGTGAACAATAAACACAGAAAAAGATAATGAACCTTCCTAAAGTTGAGGAAATGTAAGGTAAAATGATATTTTGTACCTTAGACTGGCAAGTATTTTAAGAAATAATAATAACTGATACTGGTATGGATGTAGGATAAAGGATTCTCACATGGCGTGGAGAGATCTGTAAATACTTTCACCTTTGTAAAGCAATCCAGCTGTAGTTATTAAAATTTAAGATATACATGCCCTTGGCCCCAATAATTCTACTTTTGGGATTTTTCTCCAAAAAAGCAGAAAGTACCGGGAAAATACATAGCACATGCACATGGGTGGGTCAGTATGAGCAAAGGGGAGATTTGGGGAGGGGACACTTCCAACTGTTAGCAGAAGTCAGAAGTCATCCCGGAGAGCTGGATCTGGGGAGGAACAAAGGAGACTAATCGTTTCACTTTAGACACTTCTGTCTTGGAAGACCTAATACAATAAATAAATAATGACTTTTATAACTCATGTGACTACATTTTTTAAATGACTATGGAAATGATTTCGAAATGAAAGCTTTCTACCTCCCCTGCTGTTATAGGTGGGGTTGCCAGATTTAGCAAATAAAAACACTGGATCCTTGGATAAGTTTGAATTTCAGATAAACAACATTTTTTTAAAAAAAATATAAGTATGTCTCATGCAATATTTGGCACATACTTGCACAAAAAATTCTTCGTTTTTCATCTGAAATTCAAATATAACTGGGCATCCCGGGTTTTATCTAGCAACCCTAGTTACAGGGGGAGGGAAAAGGAAGATCTCTGCAACTCTAATTTAAATCCATTTCTTCTAGCTCCCCGTGAAAACCTGTCATAGCCATGACGATATTTTTTTCTCCCAGTGATCACACGCACTCACACACACGCGCACACACACTCACATGTTTTGATCATCACTCGTCGCCCTCCAAAAGAGCATCCTCTGACTTGCACGCACTGATGTTCGTCACGGCTCTTATTTGAGAGTCAGGATGTCACAGCAAAGCTCCTAGAGCAGCATCTGTGCCTTCGCATTCTGTGTCCAAGCCCAGCAGTGCTGGGCGCACAGAAAACAGTCAGCAAACTGGGGGAAGCCAATTAACAGAGGACCAGGCGTGCCCTGGAGGGAGGATGGTGACCCTCTTCAAGGTGTGTGGCATTCAGCTTCCGGCCAGTTGCTTTGCTGGGTCATGCCCCCCAACTTCTTAGCCATGGTGGGCATCTTGGAACCTGCTCTATCCGCCAGGTCTGCCTTCCGTCCCCCCTCTCCCAGCACTGAACACACAATGCATGAACCTCATACAGAGTGGCCTAAGCCGTTGCTTCCAAAGGCTATATTTGCATCTCATTCCACATTATTCACTTGTTGTCAGGGCGAGGAGACCCAGGGCTGAGGACGGGCAGTCTGGAGCCAGGGCAACCTTGGCCAGCTTGCAGGCTGCTCAAACTCCTCACGTGTACAAGCGGAGGTTGGGCAGATGTTCTTGAAGGGATTTCTAAGCCTTCCGGGTTTAAGGTCAGACGTGTCCCCAGCCCTCCTATTCCAGAGTGTGCCACTAGCCCACCCTTGCCCGAAGCGGAGATTGTGACCGCTAGCCACAGGGAAGTCCTCGGCCCTCTCCTTGAGGCCCAGGCGGCTCTGCAGGCCCAGGTATCCCGATGGAATCGCTGCTTAACCCGCTGTCCATCGTGTCGAGTTGCGAGCTGAGGAAGCCGCAGACGCGACATTAGCATTACAACCCACACTGATCTTTGTCAATTACGCGCCAGTATTTGAGCTCTAACCAGCTTTAAATTGAATCAGGACGAAATCATCAGAATAAAAAGAGCCCAAGCCCCAGCCTTTCAATTCCAGCACTGGAAAAAAAAAGTTATACATTTCATAATGGCCTTCTACCCCCGTAATGAACAGGAAAAATAAATTAGATTCCAAGCTAAGGGTATATTTATGCAATTTCATTATATGCCCATGAGCAAGCCTGGTTTTCACCAAGATAAAAATGAGCTCTCAGAAACACTCGCACTAAATAAATGGAGTGATTTAACAGCTTAATGGGGAGCGTGGAGGAGGAACTGAAGGACAATGTCAAAAATGGAAAATAAAAATAAGAGGGACGTGTGACATGCCTCCTGCGCTGCGCGCACAACGCCAGCGGCGCCGGGTCTGTGTAGCCCTCTGGGCAGCATCTCTCTTCTTGGTGCCCTGGGTGACCAAGGCCAGGATGGGCGGAGGGAACATGGGTTTCCCCCGAGACCAGGAGCGCTGCAGCTCTGCACACTGGTGCAGAACATCTGCCCCCAGAGCCCCAGGCCCAGAGGTCAGCTCTTCAGAGTCCGTTCCGGCTTCCAGAGACGACCTCGCTGCAGTAGCTTCTGCAGTAAAATTCCGGGTTATCTTAGCCCTTCTGGTTCTCATCACTAACCTTTCTTCCCTCCTTTCCAGAAGTTCCTCTCGGTTCTTTTGCTTCCGTATCAGAGCTACCTGATGTTAGCGTGGCCCCAGCTTGGGGGGGCAGATGTGGCACCTCCATGCCCACGGGGTCTCCTCCAGAGTCCCCACACACCGGTTGCCCAGCTTTCACCTTAGCATTTCTTTTGCCAGAAGCGAAAACAAGTTCTCTGCTGCCTTCGATCTCTCCAAGCGTGCAGTTTTGTTTTTTTTTTCCGGGGCACTGTTTACCGTGCGATGCTCTGGAACCTCTGCGTGAGAGGCGTTGTGGAAGCTCAGTTGTTGTGAAGGTTGACAAAATAATGGATTTATTTTTATTTTTTTAATGCATATTTACAAAGCTGGAGGGTGTCTCCCGAAAACCCCAGTGGTGCATAGCTGGGAAGAACTCGGAGTTAGACAGCTCTGGGACCTCTCTCAAAGGCAGCGCTTTCGACTTCCTGAGGTCCCCTTTTCAGCCTCGCTAAGGGGCTCCCTGGTGCTGTCAACTAGGGCAAGGAAAAGGTCATTGACTCCTGGAATGTCAGTCCCGGGGCACCTTCTGGGGGAATCTCCTTCTTCACAGATAAGGATATAAAGGCTCCGAGAGATCAGGAGGGATCCAACTCATCCGTGTGGGTGGGGGGTGGGCGGGCGAGTGGGTCTTACATCAGCCTGCCCCACAGAAATATCATGCCAGCCACAAGGGTCATTACATGTTCTAGCAGCCACATTTAAAAAATGTTTTAAGTGGGTGAAATTAATTTTAATAATATATTTTATGTAACCCAATATATCCAAAATATTATCATGTCAATATGTAATCCACATAAGAAATTACTAACGAGGTGATTCACATCCTTTGTCAGCACGCTGCGTCTTTGAAATCCGGTGTGCAGTCTACACCCACAGCCCATCTCCACCCGGAAGGGCCACGGGCTAGTGGCTTCCCTCTCAGGTGACGCCAGCACAGAACTCCTTCATGTCACAATCGTCTCACTTACAAACAACCCCAAGCCTAAAAGTCAACCATGCAGCCGCATGTGGCTGCCGACCGGTGCAGGGAAATATGCCCGTTGCTCAGAAAGGCATGTTTACAACCTTCATGATCAGTGACTTCCCAAAACCTCTATGAGACCATAATGAAAAATCACTACCCCCGTGACTCCGCGGGCATCTTCTGCGTCAAGAACGAAGAACTCTGCAGGGGACGAACTGCTACATCCTCTGCATAGCTCTGAGAGGCAAGTCCTATCATCACTGCGACATCCCATCAATAGCAGAGGCGGTGATGGGGTTGCTGCAGAATCACACAGTGAGTCAACAACCATCAGGGAGCTGAAACATCGATGTTTATCAACCTCTGAGGGCAGAATATCCCCTCCTGACAAAGAGAAACCACTTAGAGCCAAACAGGCACGGGATTCCCCTACTTTGCACTTTGGGCAGCCTTCGGCCAAAAGGGGCAGCTCAACATGGGGCAAAACCAAGACCCTCCTGCCTCTGCATGTTCCCTCCTTTCCCAGGGCCTCCAAGGGGAAAACATAAACAAACAAGCAGATAGATAAATACCAACCAACAAAGATAAAACAAACTGTGAAGATTAAGCATGCGGAGCTCGCACCGGCCTCGGCCTCGGCCTCGTGGTCTTAGGTACCAAGCCCAAGCCCATCAGCTCGTTAGTGCAGACAGAGCTGGAATTCCACAGCACAGGGTGATTCCCGGCTCCCACCCAGTGAAAATGCAGAGCGACTGACTGACCAGCGAAGACACAGCCAGTGTCCACAGAAAGGGGCACGGGCGTAGCTGGAGCGCCAAGAAGCTTGCTGAGGACACTGTGGGACAGAGGGATCCAAACACCCAGCCGGACCCCCGCCCTCGGCATTGATGGGCTCCTTCCTGCCTGCTGAGGTTGGGGTCGGGTCCACAGCGGCCTGGCTGTCATCCTCACAGCGGCCCCACGAGCAGGTTTGAGGATACTGCGCCAGTGGCTGGTGGGCGGTGGTGCCTGGACCCAACCCCGGCCGCTCGCTGTTTCAATTATCACCTGCTCAGGTTTTTGTCCCTCCTTGTGGGTCAGGCGGGGCCCTACCTGTACCAGGAAAAAGCACCAGCGTCGGCCCCTGGGATGCTGTAAAGCTCAGGACGTGTGCTGCTCTGTTGTCACGTGGTGATGACTGGTGCTGGGGGAAGGAGACCTCGAGGAAACGCGGGAAATGAAGAGGTCTGTCGCCTCGGTTGCTGGGGAACTGATTTGGAGAGAGGGGAGCAGGAATGAAGAGGAGAGAGGGGAGGGAAAGAGCAGAGAGAGAACGAGTCCTCCCCAGGCTTCAATAAGTTTGCTCCTCCTACCGGAGCTCCTCCACCTTCCAGGCCTCCCGCCTGCCCTGCCAACCTGACACCCTGAGAACCACCCGCAGGCACCGCGCCTGCCACGACACGGCCACCAGGCCCCCAGCAGACAGCGCCCGGCCGCCTTCCTTGACGGCCCCTGTAAGGGTGTCTGCCTGCATCCTCAGGCTCTGTCTGCGTCCCCAAGCCACCCCCTCGATGCTCTTACATAACTTGGGTCCTTCCCCACCCACGAGCAGCGCCGTCCTCCCAGTCCCCCCACCTTCTAGACACGGGGGTGGAACATCTGCTCGCACCGCTCGCTCCTCTCCAAGGGAACACCGTCCCCCACACACCGCACCCCAAACTCAAACACTGTCACCCTCCCCCGAAGCAGCAGGGGATAAAAAATAACATAAAATGAAAACATGCTACCACTGCCGCCCACCACATCATTAAGGGCAAGAAAAACTCTCCTACAAATAAAACTCTTTCCTTCTTGTTCTAGAAAAACAGTAACGAATCCTGGGGTGGGGCGGGGGGCAGGGGAAACGCAGGGAGGGAGCAGACGAGGGCTGCTCTGCCTTTTCATCTCCATTGCTGAAATCATCTTTGATAGTTCTTATTTTTAAAAAAGAAAGAGAGAACTCCACAGAGGTGCGAGCACAGGCTCCCAGCGCTCCTACAGCATTCGTGTGGGGGGAGGGTATTAGAATTCAGTACCAGGAAGCGGCATCTGGGGCCCCAGTTTCCCCTGCCCTCGTCCTCACTCCCCTCCCTACAAAGGATCACATCTAATGGAACAGAGGAGGGGCCGTGCTTGGTTTTGGATCAAGAGGCCAAGATCTGCATCTTTGGAACCCCGACATGATGGGAGACATCATGGGAGACACACGTCTCCCCACTCCCACCTCAACCTCAAGGCAGCGAGGGAGCCAGGGCTCCTGTGTCCTTCCAGCCAGCCGAGCGCTAAATGGCTGCCTTCCCTTCCAAACGCTTCCATGAAAGCAAGAGGGAAATCCGTAATTTTTCCCCAGGAGACGCTGTCTAATCCACTTCCCGTTATCCAATTCAGCCTCACAGTTGAGACTGTGGTTCCCTTTTCTGTGTGTTCTCAGCTTCTCTGTGTCCTCACTGCCCTGGTCTGGATGCCCACACCCGGATGCAGCCAAGAGTCCGTCTGGTTCAGCGGCTGGGTGCACACTCACTCCTCCTCTTACTCACTCGGCTTACTGCACTGTCTTCGGAGGGTCTTAGTGGGCATGGAAGGCTCCCCTTTGATTATTCCTATATAGCTAATGGGGGTGTGTGTGTGTGCGTGTGCACATGAGTGTATACTACGTGCAAAAACCATCATGTTACAACCTAGACAAATCCCAAATGTGTGGGATACAATTTACAGATGTGCATAACAACATATTTAAAGCAAATAGTCTTCAAGAGGCTACAGGTGGGTCCAGGAAGGTCACGGCTGCGGTCTGGATTTCAGGAGGTTCTTATCTCCCCGGATCTAAATTCCCACCTGTCGCCACTGCTGAGCCATGAGTGTATGAACCCTTCATGGACAATTCTAAGTATGGCAGGAAAAAGCCCAAACCCCAGGCTTCTTTCCTGCCAAAACAGAGGGATCCAGCCCTGGAAAGGCACGCTTATGGAGGACCTACTGGGTCTTTCACAGAGTCTCCCCCTTTCAGCCACAAGGCTGGACAAACAGGCTCCATCAGGTGAAATGTTGTCACCAAGGTCTCACAACTGCCAGTGTGGTCCTATCTGCACCCTGAGTTCATCCAATCTCTGCTCTAAGCCCTCGATACCCAGCACCCAAAGAGCAAGCTTTCTAAAGAGGGATGACTGATGGCTTGTCCGAGCAGGTGCACGAAGAGCAGGGCATCCCTTACTTCCCTGCTGGCGCTCCCCGACATCCTGTCCTCATAGTTAAGATTCAGTACGTGGCAGGCATCCCGCTCAGGGCTGAAAATGGAAGCTGGATGTTGGGCACTGCCCTCCCACCAGGGAGACCCTCACAGGCAAACCGTTGCCATGATGGAGAACAGCACAGAATGATGACAGAACAGGAAAAGAAGCATTCCCGCTGCCCAGTGGCTCAGAGGTTACAGAATCTGGAGGGCCCACATCACTCCTTTTCCCTTTTCTATTAAAAATCTGCTGCCTGCAGGAAGAGGGCAGGTGAGAACCAGGCATGGGACCCCAGGAGCAAGTCCCCAGACAAGCTCTCTCACCCACTCTCTCCTCGGAATGGGGGTCCACTTGCCAAAACAAATCTGGAGCACAGGCAGGAAATGCGCATGCTGCATTTTCAGAGAACCTCCGCTCAGTGAAAAAGAGAGAGACGTCTTTTTATTCCAGTCGAGCAGCTGTTTGTCCAGCACCGACAGCGCACATGAGACCAACAGAGAAAGGCAAAGGAGAGATGGGACAGGAGGCTCCAGGGGGTTCAGGGAATAGTGGGGGGCGGGGGTGCTCCACCACGGTGCTCCCCCTAGAACAGGCCTGAGTGCCCGGCTGCACCCAAACACGCTCATGTGTGCAGATTCCAAGCACCCCACGTCCCCTGACCTGTGGTGAAGGACCCTGATCTTTTCCCACACTGCCCTTGGCCGATAATTCATTCCGGGAGGCTTTGCCACGGGGTGGCTGCCTCCCCACACCCTGGAGGGAAACCAGCTTCCCTCCTCACTCACTGTGGTCTGAATGGCCTGGGGCTAGTCAGGAAATTCCTTTGCCTTTATTCAAATCTTAGGGAAAAATCAAATTCCCAGGCAGAGCCTCGCACGGGGCTGGCGGCCACTACCCGCGTGGCAGAGTGGGCCACCCCTGCCGTAAAGGAATGGAAGCAGCACGGGGCGCTCCCGGCTCTGGGCAGGCCCCAGGAATCGAGCCCAGAAGATCCAGCCTGGCTCAGAGCAGGTGTCGTTCCAGAGGCCGTCCTAGATGCAGCCATAGTGCCGGGTCCTGGGTCTGAGGATGCCCACTCCCAGAGACACACTTAGCCCCCACCCTCACCCACTGCTCCCCTCTCTCTCTCCCACACTCTCCCAGAGAAGAAGGGCCAGCTTGCATTTGAGATTCCCGGAGCTCAGAAGTCCAAGCAGGCATCTTGTCAGGGGTGGGGGGAGGCAGTGGTTCCCTTCCCTCTCTGAAGGGCCGGCACAGCCCCGTGACATGGTTCTGTCACCACCCCCAGAGCCACAGGTGTACCTGGGATGGTGGTACAGACCAATCCAACAGAAATGCGCTCATTAAATAGCACCAGCTCCTGGAGAAGGCGTCTGCTTGGATCTGCCCCCCATCCCCAGGCTTCAGCTCCCTGGGCCTCCATTCTCCTCTGTGAAGTAGGGGACACCCAGCTTCTTTGGCATGGCATTGTTCCTCCACAGGATTCCTCTAAACCTGAGAAAATAGCCTGTTCACATCTGCAGCTTTCATACGTCTTTGGGCATCTCTTCAGTCCCCGTGCCTATGTCAGGGCCTGGCACGCAGTAGGTGCTCAATAAATATTTGTGCAATGAATATAGAAATGCTTCCTTGTTGCATTTCATTTTATCCTCATAAAAACCCTGTGAGCTAGCAAGAGCCCTCATTAGCCTACTGGGGACAATCATCATTATTGCAGGAACGCATGTGGTTGACTGTTGGAGCACTCTGTTTGCGTGATCTCGTTTCTTTCTTTCCTCCAAGCCCTGAGGTGGTACGATTATTATTGCCGTTTTGCAGATGGAAAAACTGAGGCTCAGGATGGGGAGATGCACTGCCCGAGGTCCCTTGTCCCCAGATCAGAACTGACGCCAATTTTAACCCAGCCAGCCTTTGCCTGCTTTCCACGAAGGCTAAGGAAAGGCTGCTGGTGAGCAAGAGAAAACAAAGCCTCAGGTTTTCACCAGGGTCTCTGGGTTCTACCAAGCAGGAGCTTGTCTTATTTAAAAAGTCCTAAGGGAGGCTCTGAAACGACATGGGGGTGGACGGGGCTCAGCCTCCAGGTGGGAGCCTGCGATGAAGAAGCACAGCTGTCGAGCTGGCTGTCACCCACTCCTCCAGGGCAGGGGGAGCCCCACACAGCCCCGGGAATGAGGAGATAGTTCCCTCCCTTTTCCACTGGAGACAGGCAGGGATGCAGCTCAATAGAGGTTACAAGCAACTGCAGCTCTGAGGCAGGCAGAGCTCAGGTTTCTGTGGAGACTCGAGAATGATCTATCTGACACCAGTGTTAGAGTAACCAGAAGACTCTTGAAGGAGATCAGGGCAATGGTTTGTGTCTGTGTTGAGATGGGGCAGTGACTCCTGCCTCCAACCCAGAGGGAGGCTTTGGAGGACACCCCAGGGAGATGAGGGGGGCTCGGCAGAGCAGGCCTGAGGCTTTCCTGTGCCGCTGAGGGACAGGAGCCCCCAGGAGAGGATGAGACAGAGAAAGGAAAGAGGAAGCAGATTCCTGCTCGCTCTCCACATCCCTGCCCCTCAGGAGGGAGAGGAAGGGAGAGGGGACAACATGAATATTCCTTCACCATGTGGCCCAATATCACAGCTGAGAAGTCCCCACAGCTGTGGGCACAAGCCTCTGCCTGGTAGAGCTAACTTTAAAATAAGAAGAGTTGAATCATCATAAAAAGTAAGAATTTTCCAGGCTCAGAGACATGACAGATGAAGCAGTTTACCTAAAAAGCCCCAGTGTTCTGGGAAGAACACACACCAAAAACCCCAAAACTGTGGGAAAGCAGCCTCCAAGGGCACAGTGAAGGCACATCGACTGCCCCTGCTGGGCACCCACTGAGAGCACTCGTGTATCCCCCCCTCAAATCCTTCTTCTTTCTCTCTTCTGGGGTCTACACTAGGAAAAGTCTACACTAGGAAAAGTCTACACCAGAACAACGGGTCAGAGACAGGCCTCCCCCCAGCCAGGGCCTAGTTAGGCTTATGAACCTAAATACCCCATGTGTATGAGAGGTCAGGCACAGGGTGCTTGGAATGAAGGGGTCTGGAACCAGGAAAACAAGAGGGTCAGAAGGCACCCCCCCCCCCACATCCAGAAGCATCCCCATGAAAGCTTGAACAGTAGGACAAGCTCTCATAAAAGGGGCGACTTCATGGAGCCAGATCTCTTCCATAGGAGCCAGCTCATGAACCAGTGGGGAAGGGAGGATTGATGGAACTGAGTGGATACAATGCAAGTAAAGCTAAACTAATACAGTAAAATAGGGTCCCAGAGATCAGGGGAGAAAGTTCCAAATGCAAGTCCACATGCTCATGGCAGGGAAGCATGGCACATACGTGTCCAGCACCCAGCTTTAGGCTGAGGACTTCATACTTATTGAAATAGCACTATATGCCAATACCATCTGTGGAATGACTGAATGACTTAAGTGGATGGATGGATGGACGGATGGAGGGAGGGAGGGAGGGATCAGACCCACGGATGGATAGGTGGATAATGCTCTGTTGACACAAAAGGAAGAAAATGGAGCTCAGAATCCAGAGCATTGAGAACATGACTTTGCAATTCAAAAGTTCTCAAAAGCTAGCACCTGATATAGTCTAGATCAGTGCTGCCCATTAGAACTTTCTGGGATGATGAGAATATTCTACACCTGCACCCTCCAATATGGTAGCTGCTGGCCACATGTGGCTACTGAGCACTTGAAATGTGGTTAGTGCAACTGAGCAACTGAATACTTAGTTTTATTTAAATAGTCACATGCAGCTCGTGGCTACCATATTGGACAGCGCTGTTCTAGAGTTTTCCAACACACCTTTGTATATGCTGATCCTCCCTGAGTGGCTCTTTGGAATATGCGCTACCTGAGGGCAGTTGGGAAGGGTGACTTTTTGAGAAACTGATACCAACATGAGCAAGGCAGCTCC
The DNA here is from genome assembly GCF_965194825.1 of Balaenoptera physalus. NCBI lineage: Eukaryota > Metazoa > Chordata > Mammalia > Artiodactyla > Balaenopteridae > Balaenoptera > Balaenoptera physalus. Next base: position 10,478,828 of record NC_138901.1, read on the forward strand.
GTTTTCCTCCAGCCTTAGATTTCTGCTGAATAAGATGGGAAGTTTAATGTCCATACAAAGCACCCAAAAATCTTGTTAAAATGCAGATTCTGAAATTCAGCAGGTCTAGGGTGGGACTCAGACATCTGTAATTCTAATAAGCCCTTAGATGATGCTAATGATGATTATCTTACTGTTGACTGTAGTAGTTTTTCATTGATTCTCTAAGATTTTCCTAGTATACAATTGTATCATCTACAAAAGAGTAATATTTTTATTCCCTACTTTCTAATATTCACTCTTCTCATTTCTTTCTCTTGTCTGATTGCATTGGCTGATGCTTCTGCTACCATATGAAATAGTAGTTAGTGATAATAGGCATCCTTGCTTTGTTCTTATGTTAGTGTTTCCACATTAAGAAAAAGAATGGATTTTGGACATGATTACATATGGTTATGTTAAGGAAGTATCTATCAATCCCTATTTTTATTGAGTGTTTATCAAGAATGGATATTGACTTTTCTCAAATGCCTTTTCAGTATCAAAAAAGATAATCATGTGATAATTCTTTTTATATTGATTAATATAATGGATTATATAAATAGATTTCTTAATACTGAACCATTCTTGCATTCCTGGAATAAACTCCAAATGGGCACAGGGTATTATTATTTTAACGTAATGCTTGTTAACGTAATGCTTGAATCCTACTTTCTAATATTTTATTTAAAATTTTGCATCAATATTCATAAGTGAGAATGGCCTATAGTTTTATTTTTGTACAGTCTTTGTCAGATTAAGAAACACTGTTATTCTCTATTTAAGAAAATTATGTGGGGACTTCCCCGGTGGCACAGTGGATAAGACTCCATGCTCCCAATACAGGGTGCCCAGGTTCATCCCTGGTCAGGGAACTAGATCCCACATACATGCTGCAACTAAGAGTTCACATGCCGCAACTAAGGAACCCACCTGCCGCAACTAAGACCCGGTGCAACCAAATAAATAAATAAACAAATAAATAAAAAGAAAATTATGTGGATGTTTTTCTCCTTTTTATTTGCTGTTGTACAGTTTGATAAGCATTGGAAGTACCTACTCTTTAAAGGTTTGGTTTAAATTCCCCCATGGAACCATCCAGACTTCCTCCTTTGTGTGGGAGTAGCTTAAAAACTTTCTATCTTCCATGCAATTGGTCAGTTTTGGTAAATTATATTTCTCTCTTATTTCTTATGTTGTGTTTCTTATGCCTTCTTCCCCTTAACCGTGCTTGTGCTAGCCAGTAGTTCCGCTATTCACTGTTTTAAAAACCAGCTTTTTATTTATCAGTCCCATTTTCCATTTTGTGACTCCTATTCATTATCTATTAACTTCACTAATGCCTTCTTTCTGCTTTCCTTCAGTTTATCATTCCTTTGTCCACTTTCTGAGTCATATAATTAATTCATTTATTTCCAATTCTCTCTCATCTACTGAGTTTTTAAGGCTATGAATTTTCTCTACCCCCCTCACCCTCACCACTGCCAGGCACAGCTGGTCCTTTATTGTAGGTGCTTTGTACACGCCTCTGGGAGCCTGACCCTCTTGCGATATATTTGCTGACAGTGTGTCTGCCCCCTTGGACTGGGTTCCTCAGTCAGACTCCTCCGCAGCTCTGGACGCCTAGCACTTAACACAAGTGTCTGACACATCAAAGGTCATCAGTAAATGTGGAAAACATTATGAAGTGGTGAAAATTTTTATTGTGATAATTGTAAAACCCGCATTTGAGCATTTATTCTATGCCAGGCACAGTGCTAGATGCCCAACGGACATCAGTTTCTCTCATCCTCAGTCAACTCCGTGAGGTGGGTTTTGCTCTCCCCCTTTCACAGTGTAGGAAACCAGGGCTCGGAGCAGTCAAGGACTTCCCCAAGTCACACCATTCAGAACTCATGAACCCAAAGCCTGTGCCCCTAACTAAGTGCTGATCACAAAAAGCAAAGGACACCAGCCTGTGTGGAACAGAGAGAGCCCATGAGGCTCTGCAGTTAGAGCACAGGCTTGGGTATGAATCCAGATCTACCACTAGTAGCTGTGGGACTCAAGGCAAATAATTGAACTTCTCTGTGCCTCAGTGGTTTCATCTCTAAAATGGAGAAAAATACCCATACCCCCACAGGACTGTTGTAAAAATTGCATGGGATGATAGACATAAATATCCAGCATAATGCCTGGCCTGTGGTAAGCACTCAGGAGCTAGTGGTGGTAATAATGATTGTGATGCTGGAGATGGTGGTGGAGATGGTGATGATGAAAGTGACAACAATTGTATCATCCGGTATTCCAGTTACCACAATGCCACCAAAACCCAACATCATACAGTAGAAGCAGGCCCCATTAGGAAGACAAATAAATGCCCACAGAGTTGAAGGAATAGAAAAGCATAAAATTTCAGAACAGGAAAGGATTCTTAAGACCATTCACAACCACGCTATTTTACAGAAGTGAAAGCAAGGACCAGAGTAGGGCAGGTGGTTTGTCCCAGGTCTCACGCCTGTTTATGGCCAGACTGAGACTAGACACGGATCTTCTGATCCACGCTCACTCCCCGCCGTTGCCCCAAACACCATCTGAGCACTCACCCTGTGCGGGGCCCCAGTAGAACCCAAAGAGATGAGCACAGGAGGGACATCGTCACACAAAGCACAACAGATAGTAATTCCATTCGGTGCAGGGAGGAGGGAGGAGCCATCCCACTTGGCATCACAGAGCACTGCTCTCAGGGCCCAGGCGGGGCGGCAAGACCAGGGTGGACGTGAAGTTGGCGGGAGAGAGCACAGCATGGGCCGCCCAACGTAAGGGTTGAGGGCAAACGCAGGGGCAGCACAAGATGAGTTTAACAAAAATGAGTGACAAGAGCAGGAGTCGTAAACACATCCAGAGCGGGTGGAAAGAGGAAATTAAGTATACAAATTAGGGATGATATGAAATTAATGGCTACTTAAAAAAACGCATGCTAATTTAACATCTTTGTAAGCACGATAAAACATGAACTAGAAAGAAAAGACGGGCAAAATATTTACTGACAAAAGGCAAAATAAGAAAATATTTGAAAAGCGTGTAGCACATAAACGCATGCCTTGAGGTGGCAATTCCCTAGGAAATTCGTTTCCTTCTGCAGGCACAGAGTCAACCAGAGCAGCTGGATGGTAAAGGGGACGGAACCAAGGCCTTCTGTCCTCAGGGGCTGCTGTGCATTGAGGGCTCACTTTGTGCCAAGCCCCGAACTGAGGTTTTCCATGACTGTCTCCATCATCCTTGGAGAACCCACCTAGGAAACTGGGACCGGAGAGTGAGCCATGGGTCTGGCGTTCAAACCCAGGCAGTGTGGCCCTGGCGCCCAAACTCTTAGCCACTGTGTGGTCTGTTCTCCTCTCCCCTAAGGGAATGCTGAATGGGACCACCCTTCAAACACCGAGAAGACAGGAGTCCGGCCACACATGGCCTCCTGACATTCCTTAAGGGACAGCACCTGAGGGCCTATGGGAGCCGAGACACCACGGGATGAGTCTCCGCTGCTGGCCGCCAGCACACTGTCACACACACACCACCACATGAGTGGCCATCGGTGAAGCATTTTCAGAGGAGTCTGAAGAAACTGTCTTTGCGAAACCGAACTAGGTTGGCTCCAGTATAAACATAGTCACAAGGCCAAAGGGAGGTTTGTAAACCATAAACAAAGACCAAGGCAGAGGCCAGCATGTGGGGCAGGAGGGGGCGTCTCAGGGGAGTTCCCCCGGGCCATTGCAAGGACCCAATCTTGTTTAATATCCAAGCTAATGATCTGGAAGACAGCAGGCAGGTCGGGAGCAAGGTCTGTCGGGGAGACGGGCAGGCGGGCGCTGCAGTTTGTGTCAGGGGGGATGGGGGGTGGCAGAAATGACCTGGAGGGAAGGTAAGTGGTTCCCAAGTACACTGAGATTCAGCTTGAGGGAAAATTGCGAACGCTCAAGTCTAAGAGAGAAGAAGAAGAAGAAAACCCAGCCTGAAACAGGTATTTGCTGAGCAGAGGAAACCCAGGAAGGAGGAACTGTGCCACATCAGATGCCCAGGGGTCCTGTACTTGAGAAGCTTGAATGCAATAAGGGGGTGTGATTTGTGTTTTCAGCGCTTTGGGGGGAGGAAAGAAAGTCCCTCAGAGGAGGTGGAGAGTGTGCTGCTCAGGGCATCTGCCGAGGCCACACTCACCCAGAGGGGCCTTAGTAACAGAAGCAAGCAGGTGATCAGATTCAGGGAACAGAACTACCAGCCTGTGCACAAGAATCCATTCAACACCCATCACTCAGCTGCCTGGGGTTGACCGGAGGAGGGAACACTCTGGAAGGTCGGGAGGGTGGACACAGGACGGAGCAGCTGGAGGGTCGGGGTGGGGGATCGGGGCTGCAGGGGGGTAGACTCTTCCTAAGAGGGATCTCATCAGGCCCCGCCCCCCAACCCTCTGCCTGCCTGCACCTGAGCTGAGACGCTGCAGTGGGAACGTGTCTAGAAGGTTGATTCAGCCGGCTGAACAGTGCCGGGCCTCCCTGCTCAGCCCATTCATTGCTTGGGAGGAAAACGAAGTCATCAGCTCCGGACACATTTGGAAATTTACTGGAGCAGCCATTTCACGCTGCCTTGTGGGGACTGGGTTAGTCATCCAGTTAACCACATATTCCCACAGCCCCCCTGTGCGGAGGCTGTGTGGGCCTGCTGGGAGCAGGGCGGGGAGGGCAGTACAAGATGGGGTGCATAGGCTGGGGCTGGGCCCCACACAGAAAGGCAGTGGCAAAGGGCTGACAGAGAGCAGGGTGAGCTGGGGGGATACAGGGGGTGGGAAGGGGTGCGGAGGGGCAGCTTTCATGGAGCAGGACCACTGAGCCCGAGAGGCTGAATCAGGCTCTACACAGGCATTAGCTTTAAATGCAACCGGCCCCCACTCAGTAGGCATTTACGGGGGGCGGGTGGGGGGGCCTTGTGCAGAGCAGCTGGACTACTCTGGGGCCTCTTACCATGAGACCCCAAGGAGAACCAGCAAGGCTGGTCTCAGGCCTGGGAGCCAACAGTTTGCCCCAAGTCTCAAATGGGCAGGAGCTCAGATGACCTCTACTCTCTAGCATATTGTTTGTGTTCTTACTGGAAGTGACCTCTTTGAGGACAGGGAGTTTTGTGTGTTTTGTTTTGTTCACTGCTGATACTCTGATACCTAAAATACTATCCAGCATATATTAGATGCCTAGTAATTATTTGTAGAATGGATGAATGAAGGGATGGGTGGATGGGTGGGTAGATGGTGAATGGTGGATGGATGGATGGATGGATGGTGGATGGGTGGATGAAGTATGGATGGATGGATGGATGACATATGGATGGTGGATGAGTGGGTGAGTAGATGGTGGATGGATGGATGGATAGATGATTGAGGGATAGATATGGATGGGTGGGTAGACAGTGGATGGATGGACGGATGGATGGATGACATATGGATGGTGGATGAGTGGGTGAGTAGATGGTGGATGGATGGATGGATAGATGATTGAGGGATAGATATGGATGGGTGGGTAGACAGTGGATGGATGGATGGATGGAGGGTAGATGACTGAGGGATAGATATGGATGGGTGGGTAGACAGTGGATGGATGGATGGATGGATGGATGACATATGGATGGTGGATGAGTGGGTGAGTAGATGGTGGATGGACGGATGGATAGATGATTGAGGGATAGATATGGATGGGTGGGTAGACAGTGGATGGATGGACGGATGGAGGGTAGATGAATGGATAGTTAGGTGATGGGTGAATGGATGGAGTGGCCCCCTGCTGCATCTTCAGCAATTCCTTGAACATCAAGTTCCAGGTGACTGTGTCCTCATCATCAGTCCCCATCCCAGCCCCAGGAGACCAATGAAGAAGAGACTTGGGCTGAAAGGGTCGCTGGAGAGTCTCTGAGCCTAAGCAAAGCACGGGAGATGCTGAAGAAGACCCAAGAGGCTGAGAAAGCCTTGCCCAGCTCTTGCGAGGATTAGATGAAATAATATACATAGCGGTACTTTGTAAACTACAGAGCAGTGAACACACGCGGAGTACTCATGCTTTATCCTCCATCCCGCAAAGACTGAAGCACCCTCCCTCTCCTCTGGTGGAATGCTTGGAGAGCAAAGCCACTTTCTTCCCACTGTAGCCCCAGGACATGGCCAGAATACTGTGAGCACATCACTGTGTTTACAAGGGACAGCAGGCAGCTAATGAGTGACTACTGACCACCTGGCCCCTGCTGTGTCCAGGGACATCAGGTGACCATAACACATGGTGGCTCATGCTTTAACACCAATCTCCAAATCTAAGATGCCAGCCAGTTCTGCCCACGGCAACATCAGCCCCACCAGGGCCAGCCAATCCTGGCACAAAAGCTGCTCAGTTGTCTTAAATTGTGACGCCTCCCTGCCTTTCCCATCCACAATGGCATTGCCAGCTTACTGACTACAGTGGGGTCTTTACTGAGCTTAGAACTATGCTGAGGGCTTTACTGCATCAGCTCATTTTCTCCACCCAACTGCCCTACAATGGAGGATGATTGATCCCATTTCACAGATGGAGAAACTGAGGCCAGCTGGGATTAAGTAACTGGCCCTAGGCTACATATTTGACCAAGGTGAAGCTAAGACTTGGACCGACACCGACTCTTATGCACCAAGGCCCCCACCAGACAGACCCAGGTGGCTCTTGGCTGTTCCCCAAATCAGCTCCACCCTCAAGGGATCATGTTCCCATAATTAAACATACCTTGGACCGTGACTGTAATTCCCAAAGAGGTGTCTCAAAGAGCTTTAGGGTTTGGGGCCTAAGTTTAGAACCCCCTAAGGTGACTACTCTGAAAAGGGTCTTTTGGTCATTTTCCATGTACCTACTTGGGCCTTGGGTTCACCACAGCCCTCAGGGGCCCAAAAGTGTCAGGGCGGCAGTGGCAGGGTCACCCAAGGAGCTGCTGGGAGGAGAGCCTGGCCTCACCAAAGCCAAGTTGGCCAGGCACTTGGCTCCCAGGAAAGAGCCTTCCCCTTGGCTCCCAAAACCCCAGACTTTCCTCTGCCTCAGACAACCCCAAAGGTGAGCAGAGCAGGGCCAGCCACTGCTGATTCACATGAAAACAGACAGGGTTCACGCAGGCGTCCTGAGACAGCTACAGAGACCCCAGGCCCATGAGCCCACTGTGTCAGCACCTTTTCACCCCAATAGGGTCACCACCAAAGCTGAAAAGTGCTGTGTGTGTGTGACAGTGCTCAGCGCTGCACAGCCTGGGGTCCAGCACAGGCCAGCACAGTCCAGCTGGTCAGGAAGCAAACAACCTTGAACTCAGCTGACTCAGGCACTGCAAAAGGAGTCCTCTCCACGTCCTGGCTGGCGTTACAGACCAGCAACCAGCACCTCAGGGGCAGCCCCCACCTCCTCACCAGGGAGGGGCACAGGCTTGTGGGGACTCAGGCCCAGGATGGGCCCAGTCTCCCATCCCCACCTGCACCCAGCAGCACTGGTGCAAAGATGTTGTCTCCTGGTATGGGGATGTGGTGGCACTGGGTTTCCCATGCACTGGTTCCACAAAATCCAAGCTGTCTCCTCGACACGCTCCCATCATGAGTGAGGACAGAGGAGATGCGCAGTGGGCAGCACATCCCACCACGTGAGGCCAAGCTAATCACTCTACCCCAGAATGCAAGTTGGCAGCCATTCAGCAGCCACCAAAGGCCAGCAACGGGCAGATCAATAAGTCTTTGTGACACACATTAGCAAATTCATTAGTGAAATTAATTCTCCCCCCAAACAGTTGAGATCATGTTAAAGAATAGTTTGTCAATTCCTTTTTTTTTTTTTTTAATTTCCATGTGTAAGGAACGGCGTGGAGGCCACGGCTCCTGGGAACCAAGATGAGAAGCCCTGAGCCCTCACCTGTGTCCTCAGTTTCCCCATAGGCAGAGGAGGCCAAGCACCTCTCAGGCCAGAGTTCCACAGGTCTCCCTAATGTCTGTCTCCTCTCTCGAGTACTTGAGTCTTTTCTGTTTTCTTCCTCTCCCCTTGAAAAATCAAGTAGGATGAGTGTTGGGTTGAGCTGGATGCTGGAGATTAGATTGCATCTGTCTGGATATAAATAATTTACTGCTTGATGGTCAGAGGGAATTTAATTAGTTCTTGTTCTCCTGATAGAATCAGCCCACCATTGCTAAAACATTTCACTCTGAATTAGTCTGTAAGGGGCCAACAAGGCAATGCTAATTTTATACACATGACGTCCCCCGCAGCTTCTGAAAATACACATCCAGCATGAAGCACTGCCCGGCTGTTGCAGCCGCTTTGGTGTCTGGGGGCGCTGGATAAAGTCCAAGGTGGCTGGAGAGAGTGGAGCCGGGGAAGGGCCAGAACTCTACTGCCTTCCATTCACAGCTCTTCTCCTCCCAGCCACTGGATAAAAGGATCAGGGACCAGGTGACGTGATCAGTGGGTGAACTGGCCCAGGCAAGGGGCTTGTCCCCACCCCAGTATTCCAGCAGGAAGCACTCAGTAGAACTACACGTTTTCCCCTCTTCAGAGCACGGCTCTGCTGGATGACAGCCTGCCCACCTGCCTGGGGAAATCACAGCTCAGATTAGGACCTGAAGATGAGGCCCTGTACCAACCAGCACACGCCCACTGTCTCCACGGGGGCAGCACAGGGAGGTGATGAAGGGGAGCGAGGAGGCCCTCGCTTGTCCTGAAGTTCCCTTTAGGAACATATGAAATGAAGTGGATCTCAGAAAACAAGCCAATGGGATCAATAGCCCACAAAAACCACCATAATAGAAAGATGCTCTGGAATGTGGGAACGTAGTCAACGGGTCTTCTCCAAGAAATGTTCAGTGAGAAGGAAGAGGATGAACAGGCCAAAGGCTGACTCATCTGTTGAGCTGAGACTGCCCCCGTCAGAAACTGCGGCCCATGAGGCAGGAAACAAAGGGCCATGTTTCTGTAGGCAAGGAAAGGGCAGGATTCCACTGCTGTCAGCTCTCTTGTTCATTTGAAAATGAAGACGGCCACTTCTCAGCATATTTATATCTTTGACCTACAGAGGACACGATTTCATGGCACGATTTAAAGAAGTACCTGTTTCACCACAACCTTGCCAACACTGCATGTTCGCATTTTTTTAGGCCTTTGTTAATATGAAATGGGAAAGGGGGTGTCACGCTGTTTACATTGGTATGGATTTGATTACTAGTGTGATTAATTTTCTTTCCACATAGAATAGGAATAGAATATGTCCTCTTTTGCAAAGTGTGCTCTGTTTTGGCACTTTTCTTCTTTGGAATTAAACCAATATGTTCTTCAACTGCCTGTCTGAATCCCCTGCTGGCCTGGAATTTAGGTCACAGAGCGTGTCTTTTCTCTATCTGCTTGTCCAGTGCAATGCTCTCCGTCACAGAGTAGGCACCTAATAAATATTTGTTGGGCGAAACAGAGAACAGAATTGAGGAAGTGAGTTCTGTCATGGTTCACAGAAGCATTCCTCATATAGAGGAAGGAAATTGGAATAACAGTACTCAAAAGAAAATCATCTAAGGTTAAATGAGAACTAACCCTGTGCCCAGCCCCCGCTTAACACTCCACGTGTCTCTGTGCCCCCACCAGCATGACGCTTGGCCCCAATGCAGATGGGGGACCCAGGGTTTTCCTTGAGGTAACTTGCCCAAGGTCACCCAGGTAAGGGGTGATGACCAGCATTTACCCCAGGCAGGCTGGCTCCTGCTCTCATTCTGACCCACACTTGCACGTGTGCAGTCCAAACCCTTCTGGCTCCTGGCTGGGTGGCCCCAACCTGACTCTTTCATCCAGCCATCCTTCCCCATGAACTTAGGGCCAGATGAAGGAGACATAGTCCCCACTCTCAGGAAACCCCAAGACGTGTTCACCATGCTGGGAGGAAGGCGTGCGATCCACCAGGCATCACCAAACAGGAGGCAGGACGACCAAAGGGTAATTCAGCCTCTCACAACAATCAAGGAAACACAAATGAAAGCCGGGCGCGATAACATTTCCACCTACTAAATTGGGGAAGATCGCTCCGGAGGATAACAGCCGTGTTGGCCAGCTTGCGCACTGACACCCGCAACAGCTGATGGGCACGTGTTAATGAGGGAACAAACTTCCTGGGGACCCCTTAGCAAAATGTTTCAGGAGACTTACAAATGTTTGTGTTCTTTGAACCCAAAATTCTGCTTCTAGGAATTGATCTCACAGAAATAATCACAGGCACAGACCAAGATTTATATACAAGGAAGTTAATCACAGGATTATTTATAACATGGAAAAAAACTGGAAACAACCCAATCCGCCAACAGGCAAGGAAGGAAGAAACAAATTACGAATTTTCGGGACATCCATGCAACAGACTAGACAGCAATCACTAAAGACTGTGGTTTTGGTGGATGCTTTAAAACATGCAATGACGCTCACCATATAATTTTGAATGAAAACAAGGCAGAGACTATATATAAATGTCATCCTAATCTCATTTTTAAATGCATATTTTGAAAGACTAGTAAGAAATAAACCAAAATAATAAAGTAGTTACCTCTGGGTGGGAAGATTAAGGTTATGGCTAATTTTTGTTCCCAGCATTACACTTTGCTGTGCTTTATTTTTTACAAAAAGAAAATATTTACTATAATAATAATAAATATTTTTAAGTAGCAAAGAATAAGTTTAGCACATCACTTTTTTGTCTGTGGAATTCATTTTGGAAGCTTACTCGGCTCTTCAAAGTCCTTTATGAAATGGGGCATAGAGATCTGAAGACAGGACCCCAGCAGTGCTCTATCTGAGAAAGGATAGAGCAGGGTCTCCTCCTTTCTGCTGGAAATAATACTTCTATTAATGCAACTTAAACCGCCTATGGATTTTTTTAAAAATTTATTTATTTTTTGGCTGCATTGGGTCAGTTGCGGCACGCAGGATCTTTCGTTTGGGCGCGCTGGCTCTGTGTTGTGGCACGCAGGCTTCTCTCTAGTTGTGGGCCCTCAGTTCCCTGACCAGGGATAGAACCGGCATCCCTTGCACTGCAAGATGGATTCTTAACCACTGGACCACCAGGGAAGTCCCATCCCCCTATGGATTTTTGATGCCACCTTATCACACTGTTGGCTCACACGGTGGCTTGCTTAGTATTATATCTGCCACCACCTAACCCTGTCTCACCCATCACAGGCTTGGAGAGTTTGGCTATTTGGACCCAAATAAAGTGCTTTCAATTTATTCCTACTAAATTGTATCCTGCTAGATTCATCCTATCATTCTAACTGCTGAGATATATTTAAATTCTGAGTCTGTCTACAAAATGCACTCACCATTGCTCTCAGCTTCGTGTCATCCTCAAATTTAATAACTCTGCCACCTGTCCCCGTCTGAGTCATCAACCCCCATAAGGAGCAGGAAGAGCATGACGACAGAGCCCATCTCTAGATGGCTTATGGCGCATCTCTAGAAACCTCCCTCCATGTTTTATCCACTTGTTAATCAGCTCTCATTTGTTGTTCAACCAATTATAAGCATTTTGAACAAAGGCATTTGACAAGGCTGTCATAGTCCCTATTTGAGCCTTGCATGCTGTATCTGGGATCACCTACTTGTCCACTAAAAGAAGCGGCCAGACAGTCTTCCCCAGTAGCTCCTTCCTCCACTGCACTGCCCGGCACTCCAATGGGACTCTCAGCTGTGTGCCGGAGAGCCAGTTAGGACCATCGTGGGCCCCAGTCTCCCATCCGTCCATGTGCTATGCACCTTGGACCCTTAAATAGGAGAAATGCTGAGGTTTACACCAGATCCTAAAGCCAAACCCTGAAACCCCATACCTTCCATTTCACGCTTTCAACCACGATGTTGCTTGAAAATCACCACGCCAAGGGGGCATCTCTCCTTATGATGGATGGAATCCACCAACATAGGTGGAGCTGTACAGGGCTTCCAGGCCACCCCAGCCAAGATGCTGACCTGCCTGTGGATGGGGACCTTGGGCTGCCCTTGAGCCCAGTGGCAGAAGCCTTACTTGCCATCCTTTAGATGCAGTGTCCATGGTTCATCCATTCCATGGATCTCCGAGCACCATCAAGAGAGTTACTACAGACGGGATGCCTGGCAGATCACCATGGGGTAAATGGCTTGTGCCTTGAAGCCTACCAAACAGGTTCAAGTATCTGCCCTGCAGTGAAAGAGCTACCTGCAGTGTGCTTAGCTTCTTCTTAGGCAAATTACCTGGCTTGTCTGTGCCTCCATTTCCTTCTTTATAAAACGAGGCCACTGCTTTAAGGATTCCCAAGTCTCTGGCAGAGGAAGCCATCGCCTGTGTTGACGACAACAGTGTCCTCTCTGGGGACTTCATCTCTGGGCTCTGGACTCTCTCCAAGGCAGGGCTGGCTGAGTCATGTCGATTGAGAAAACCTTCTTTTCTTCCAATGCAACAAATTCAGAATTTGAAAATCCATTTGAAATTCACATATAAGAACTTGCCTGACCTTCCCCTCCATACTCTCTATTAAGAGATGGTTTGGGGACTTCCCTGATGGTCTGGTGGCTAAGACTCCACCCTCCTAATGCAGGGGGCCCAGGTTCAATCCCTGGTCAGGGAACTAGATCCCACATGCTGCAACAAAGATCCTGCATGCGGCACCAAAGATCCCACGTGCCGCAACTAAGACCCGGCGCATTTTTTATTTTATTAAAAAATAAAAATATTTATTTTTTAAATAAATATTTTTTAAAAAGAGAGAGAGATGGTTTTCAGACCAAACCAATAGCACAAAAGCCCCCAGAAGGCTGCTTGGATGCTCCCAGGACCACCTGGGCCCCTCGGGAGCCAGGACCCAACACAGGGCAAAACACACAGGGAGCACAAGGGCCTCATCTGGTCTCAGTGCCATGAAACAGCACTGGGACCCCCAATTCTAATATTTCAAATAAGTATGTACACAAAGTACTAATGCCCTATTCCTTCATAATGGTCTCTAACAACCAAGCTTTTGCAGGCCTTCCCCACCTCCCACTACAGCAAAACCTGGGGTTAAGGCCTCTTTTTTTCAACATTTCTCCCCATGCCCATGGCTGCCTGACCCTACCACACTCCCCATATTCAGAACAGGCGATTCCTCCCCATCAAAGCCTGGGCAGATGCAAGAGCCCCGTCCACTCAATGCAGGGGACAAGCAGGCTGAATTCCCACCTTTGCCCCATCAAAAAACCCTCCCTCTGAAAGTGACTGGTCCATAACCCAGGATCCTGCATCCCACTCGCAAACCACCACTGAGGACAAACCAGCCAAGCCCCCAAATCCTGCTCTGTGGGAGCAGCTAGGCTGGTGAACCCCCCTACTGTCCCCAAATCACAGATTCTCAGATACAGGGTGGGGACCTGCCAAGGGGGCGATGGCGCTTCTCAGTCCACCCTCTAGCCACACACTGGCTTCTGAAGAGAGCAAGGAAAACCTTCACTAGCCTCCCAAACGTGTTTCTTCTTTTCTCTTTTTTTTAAAATTTATTTTTATTTATTTATTTGGCTGCGCCAGGTCTTAGTTGTGGCACGTGGGCTCTCTAGTTGTGGTGCACAGGCTCTCTAGTTGTGGCACATGGGCTCCAGAGCACATGGGTTCAGTAGTTGCAGCATGCAGGCTCTCTAGTTGTGGTGTGCAGGCTCTAGAGCACACGGGCTTAGTTGCCCTGTGGCATGTGGCATCTTAGCTCCCCAACCAGGGATCAAACCCATGTTCCCTGCATTGGAAGGTGGATTCTTTACCACTGGACCATCAGGAGAGTCCCTTCTGTTCTTCTTTTTTTGAAATACTTTTATTGTGGTAAAATATAAGTAACAAAATTTGCCATTTAACCATTTTTACATGAACTGTTCAGTGGCAATAAGTACATACACATTGTTGTTCAACTATCACTAACAACTGTTTCCAAAACTTTTTCATCAATTCAAACAGAAACTCTGTAGCCATTAAGCAATAACTCTCTCCCCTCCCTCCAGGCTCTGGCAATGACTAATCTACTTTCTGTCTCTACGGATTTGCCTATTCTGGAATTTCATATAAATGAAGTCATACAATATTTGTCCTTTTGTGTCTGGCTTCATTCACTTAGCATAATGTTTTCAAGGTTCATCCACATTGTAGCATGTGCCAAAATTTCACTCCTTTTCATGGCTGAATACTATTCCATTGTGTGAATATACTACATTTCGTTTATCCATTCATCTGTTGATAGATACTTGGGTTGTTTCTACCTTTGACTATTGTGAATAATACCTATGAACATAGGTGTACAAATATCTCTTTGAGACCATGTTTTCAGTTCTTTTGGGTATATGCTAGTAGGTTTATTTCTTTAATCCACCAACCTGCATTTATTCCATTTGCTGCTGCCCAGGGGTACCTGCTGCAAACATTGGCACCAGATGCAAGATATTCTGGTGGCCAAGGTGAACTTCTGAGAATGTTTGGATGGAGGGATGGACTGATGGATGGATGGATGGACAGGTGGATAGATGGATGGATAGATGGATGATAGATAGATGGGTAGATGCATGGACAGATGAGTAGACACCCCACTATCCCACTCCTCTACCCTATCTTTCCCCAGTTGACTGGCACAATAGCAGTTTAAGAATTTCTGAGTGGACAAGGCTTCCTGCATCTCAAATGTTGTGTGTAAATGACGTTTCCCACCAAGAGCAAAGACTGCCACTGGCTCCCAAACCCTCCTACCCCTCAGAATCACCTGGATAGCACTTTCAAAGTGACACTTTACAGGACCCACCCCAAGACTCTGACCCGTCAGGCAAGAATGGAGTCCTGCAGTCAGTATTTATTCTAGGCTCTCCCAAGGCTCAGAGGATCAGCCAGGGCTGAGGATCCCTGGTGTAGGTCTAGCTCTCCAGGAGTGGGTCTGGGGGCCCCGCTGCTCTGCACAGCTATAGCAGCATGGGTAGCTTTTAAGAAATAGAATGTTGTGTCTTAGGAAGGATGGAGAAACCTGTAAATTACAGATAAGAGACTGACTGCAGGATGAGGAGGGGCCCTGGGGGAAAGAACTTTTTATGAAACAGAGAGGCAGGAAGGAGAGAACGAACGGAGCCAGAAGAGCTGTGAGGAAGTTAATCTATTAGGTAATTATTGTAATGCTGGCTCCACAGCCCCTGCCCTGTCCTAGCTGTCATTAACTCACTGAAAAGGATGTTTCTCATTACTGCAATCTCACCCTTTGGACTGATGATCTGGTGATCTGAATGATCACTGATGATCTGAATCTGACTGATGATCTGAATCTCAGGTCCAAGATTCTTAAGGAATCCCGGAGTCTCCTGCATCTCTGAGTTCTCTAAAGAAGTCTGCGTTGTGGTTTCCAAATACACATCCCGAATAGGGGAAGCAATAGACCATGCCCTTGCCTCAGAACAAAAGGCGAATCATGGTCCTGCCTGTAAAACTGGCTGAAGCGAAGTCTTGACTTTGTTCCATCAAGCCCAGGTGAGGACAGGCTGTGATGCTTCCTCCTTCCCTAGTCTGTCTGTTCCTGAGGTTGTAGGACCCTTCGCCCGCCCCAAGGACCCTTCGCCCGCCCCCCACCAGAGGTTGCCTGGCCCCATTCTGCCCCGAGAGGAACCGAAATTCACAGAGGCCCAGGGAGAGTAGAAAACCCACACCCCCATCTCCCAGTGGACAGAAGAAGCCCCAAGGCCTGCATCACCCCCACCCCAGGGAGCAGCTAGCATCCCAGTGCCTAGGGCCCATTCCTCCAATACACATTTACTGAGCATCTACTATGAGCCAAAGGATCTCACGTTGACAATGACATCCATGTCCACCTTCAGGCCTCCAGCCCATTTTCCCCTCTCCAAAGAGCGCTTTTTTGAAAAAGCAAATTCCATCATGTCAGCCCCTTGCTTCAATCCTTAGTTTAATTAATCAATCAAACCTACAAATACTTCCTGGGGCACAGGGTCAGATTTCACTCCACACGGGGCCCTCCAGTCATGGCATGCCCACAACCCACTACCCTTCCTGAAGGCATTCGGCCACATCAATGGGGTGGGAGTTAGGGAGAGGTGGGGTCCGGCAGGGGCGGGGCCAAGTCAAGTCCGAAGAACCCAAGAGCTGGGGACCCTTTCCTTGGTGGTCAGTAGTGGGAGCCCATCACCCTTGTGTGCTCATTTCTAAAGTATCAATAGCAGGTAAGGGATCAGCCTTATCCTTTTACTCTATTGCCTACAGCAGTTTCCAGACATGCTCATTTTGGGCGCCCATCTCAGCAGGTAAACAGCAAAGGCCTGGGTTTCAGCAACAAGGCTCTGAGGCCTGGAATAAGGACCGAAATGCAGGACGGCAGAAAGCTTACCAGTAGTGCCCCTCCCTCCCCAGGACACCATCGCAACGTCCCTCCCCACCCCCACCCCACCTCCACTCCACATAGGGTTGCCAGGTACAGCAGATAAAAATACAGCATGCCCAGTTAAATTTGCATTCCAGACAGACAACAAAAACCTTTAGTGTAAGTATGTCCCATACAATATTGGGGATATACTCATTCTAAACAATCACTGTTTATCTGAAATCTGAGAGGCAACCCTTTACCCCATGGCATTTGATCTCTTTCTCCCCTGTACCTCAGTCACTGCCACCTCCTCTCTGCTCCCTCCACCAAAGGCAAGGGCCACTCCAGTCCACCCTAGAATTCGCCCTTCTTCCCAGAGCTTTGTAAAGAGCTCTAGAAAATGAAGCAGAGGTACCAAAAATACTTCCTCAGGGCCTGAAGCAGATGAAAAGGAGAGAGAGACAAAGTCCACCAAGAAAGAAAGACAGAGGAGGACTGGGCAGATGAGACCCCGTAGCCTGCCGGTGTCCTGTCCACACACCTACCTCTGGGTGATGCAGTTCCAAGGGGTGACCTGAGGCTCTGGGCATCTCTGGGGACCTCATGGAGCTTGCGGGGAGGGGCTGGGAGATGAGAGGCCCTTCAATGCTCTGCAATGGCTCACACCCCCAACACAGGGAAAACAGACACTTTTCCTTTAAGGGGCCAGGCCCGCACCATCCCACAGCTGTGGCCACTCCGAGTGAAAGATGCTGCTGGGAGAACCACATCTGGGATTTTCCAAGGCAATGATTCAAGCCAAATGTGTTCCAAAACTTCACTGTCGAGTCTAAGTGATTATTTCCGCCTTCCCATCTTCCTCTGGAATGTTCCTTCTCCCTCCCCTCCCTCCTGCATCACCTGACTCCCATCCCCATCCTGGTTTGGGTCTTCTTTATGAATCTGCCAGCAAGGGAAGCCAAACCATGACAGGGGTGGGGGAAGGGGGGACGGGACATGTACCAGCCAGAGAAAGGCAGTGTCTCCTTCTCTACCTGGGCCAAGGATGACATTCTCTAGGAACACACAAGATTGTAGAGGTGGGAAACCAGGCAGGGGAAAGAGGACCACAAACTCCAGATTCTGCATCCTGCAAAAAAAGGGTATGCTCACCCCCACACATCCCCTACACCGCCACCTCCCAGGCCTGCTGCCCGGGAGGAAGTGAAAATGGTCCTAGGGGGCAGGGTGAGCAGGATGGGGGGGGAGAAATTTGGGGGATTGTTTAAAAATTATTCATCTGTTCACTTAATAAGGATTTATTGAGCAGCTACTAGGCTGGTGCTGGAGAAGCAGTGGTGAGCAGGACGGCAGGGCTCCAGCCTCCTGCAGTTGTCAACTGAGTCCTCCTCACACCACAGTGTGCCCCCAAAAAACATGGGGTCCTGTTAAGGGGCAGATTCTGAGCCAGCAGGTCTGGGCAGGACCTGGATTTTGCATCTCTATAGCTCACACGTGGGTGGATGCTGAGAGTGAGGCCCCGCTCTGAGCCAGCGCTGGTTCCCAACTTTGAGTGCGTATTGGCGTCACCTGAGGAATTCTGAAATCAACTGCTGCCTGGGTCCCACCCACAGAAGTTCTGACCTGTTGGTGTGGACCACAGTCTGTGCGTCGGGGATTTTGAAAGCACCCAGGTCGAGAACCACTGGTCTAATGGGAAAGATGGGTCGTTAAACAGTTCACCAAACTACGAGTTATTGAGTTACAATTGTGGAAACCCTGCAAAGAACAGGAGCAGGCTGTCTCACTATTGCAAGGACACGCACTAGGGGAGCAGGGGCTCCCAGGTGAAGGGGTTCTCAGTGAGCAGATGTTGGGGTGACAGCAACCAGGGAGAGGCATGGAGACAGACTCACATGGGCCGAGGCCCTGAAGACCAGGAGAGGCCAATGGAGCTGGCATGTGAGAGGTGCCGGAAAGAGGGTTGAGGGGGTGGGGAGGCAGGCAGAGCCGGGCGGGCGGGACTTATGGAGCCCGAACCATCTTCCAAAGGCAGCCCTTTGAGGGGGTTTCAAACATGGGAATGACAAGATCAGATTTCCTTTTTAAAAATATGACCGACTTTGGCTTAGAGAAATAGGTGAGACGAGCACCAGAAAAAGAAAGAAAAGAGTAGTTTGAATCTCCATCACTCACCTTTGAAAAAGCAATTCAAAATGAGGCTAAATACGCGAGAACTGGAGCACCTCTGTCTTAACGCCAAGATGAGGTCGGGTCATTTCCAACTTCTGGGAAAGAGATAAGGCCCTGCCCGGGACAGGCCTGGGGCAGCAGATTTATCTGACAGCTCAACATGCACTGTTTTCAGTCTGGCCCACTCTGCAATGGTCTGCAAATTATTTCCTGGGGGCTTCCCTGGTGGCGCAGTGGTTAAGAATCTGCCTGCCAATGCAGGGGACACGGGTTCGAGCCTTGGTCTGGGAAGATCCCACATGCCGTGGAGCAACTAAGCCCGTGCGCCACAATTACTGAGACTGCGCATCTGGAGCCTGTGCTCCGCAACAGGAGAGGCCGCGACAGTGAGAGGTCCGCGCACCACGATGAAGAGTGGCCCCCGCTCGCCGCAACTAGAGAAAGCCCTCGCACAGAAACGAAGACCCAACACAGCCAAAAATAAATTAATTAATTAAAAAAAAATTATTTCCTGGTTTTCCTGCGATCTGAGCAGACCTCAGATCAGGCTGAAACCACCAGTCAGAGCCTCGCTCCCAAGGGGAGGTCACCCAGTCCTGTTGGGAGCCTGGAAGGCCACTGTGATGGTCAGTTTTATGTGTCCACTTGGCCACGCCATAGTTCCTAGTGATTCAACCAATGATCTAGGTGAGGCTGTGAAGGTGTTGTGTAGTTACAGCTCCCATCTATAATCAGTTGACTAAGCACAGATCTTCAATAATGTGGGGGGAGTGGGCCTCATCCAACCTGTTGAAGGCCTTAAGAACATATGCTGAGGTTTTCAGGAGAAGAAGAAATTCTTCCTCAAGACTGCAGCATAAACTCCTGCCTGAGTTTCTAGCCTGCCAGCCTCCCCTAGGAATTTCGGACTTGCCAGCCCCCATAATCAAGTGAGCAAATTCCTTAAAATAAATTGCCTGATATAGATAATGATAGAGATAGAGATAGAGATAGCCAGAGATGATAGAGATAGAGATAGAGACAGAGATAGAGATAGAGATAATATGGATATGGATGTGGATGGAGATGGGGATGGAGATGGAGATATACGAAATTGTCCTATCGGTCCTACTTCTCAGGAGAACCTCAACCGACACAGATACACACAGCTCTGGCCTCAGATACCTCTAATCACCTCTCACCTGCCCATGGTGAGATCTATCCAAGCATCTACTTCTCCATCGTTAAAATGGGGTTCATGGAAGCCCAAACCCAGGCCCCATGGGCCTGATTAGGATGGAGTGGGTAACTCAAACCTGTAGAACGCAGCACGCTAATAGCGCATTACTGGGAAGCATCATCCGTACTGTTCACTCTGACAGGAAATGTCCCACACCAGACCCCCATCACAGCTTCTCGCTCAAAACTGGAGAAATCATCTTGGCTTTGAAGAGGACAGAGAGAGCTAGTGCAGAAAATTTCCATCATCTTCCAACTCCCAGATTTAAGCTCCCCGACAATTAGATTTCCCAACAATTCTGGCTAGAACAGAAAAGCAGGGAGTGAGAAACACGTATGAGAACCTGGTGGAGTGTAGGGTCGCCAAAGGAACGCAGTACTACAAATGGAGCACGCTGGCACCCTCAGCACGGAAGCTGCACGACCACAAAGAAGAAGAAAGGCAACAGATTTTCACATACCCAGGTGGACTCAGCTGGACAAGAAAATGCCCTAAAGGGAAAAGGAGCGTGATCCAAAAGTGTCCCTGAACCTGATGATTTAAAAACTTATCACCGAACTCAATTAAAAACTGTTTCAATGATATTACATTTTTTAAAACTCTTATATTTCTAGTGCCGAGGTCTCTTGATAAGAGGCAGCAGTTTCCAAAAGTCCAGTGTTAAAAGCGATGGGCACATGCTTTGCCAATTAAGATCCCCGTGCCGGCACACACACATCTTGTGGCTTCTCATTTCTGCCAGTTTCAGAATTGGCTCTGGCTCCTGGAGCAGCTGGTCAACGTACTTCCGCCCTGAAAAACCCAGAGAAGGGGAGGCAGGAGCTAGGGATGGACTGGGGGAGACCAGCACAAGGGAGACTGGGGTACAATGCTCTCTGGACTAAAGTAGCATTGGGCTGCAGAGCCCTTCGTGCCAAAGCTCTGAATGGTCGCCAGCCCAGGTCCCCTGGCACAAGGGTGGCTCTGGACCACTGCCAGAGGGATAGATCTGCGGGGAACGCCATGTAGACCCAGCAGGGAACGCCGTGTAGACCCAGCATGGGCAGCAGTGCCCACAAGCTCCTAAAAATAAGCATCCGCTCAGCTCGGAATCCCACTGTGCCTCCACCTGGCCCCAGAGTGCCCTCCCTTCTGGGACTAAGAGCTGGCTGGCCGATGGGCAGGAGGTGGATGGTTGGAGGGGTAAGGGGGCTGGCAGAAACTTGTTCAACCAAAAGGGCCACTTGTGTGCTTCCCTCTCATCTCCCTTACCCACTGGGGCTTCAGCAATGCCAGAGGCAACCACAAAGTCCAGGGAAATCAGAAGTTTGGTAACCTTACAGCTCTGGGAGCACCAAGGCAAAGTCCTATCCTCAAATAACTCCTGGTTCATCAGGAATGCAAAGCAGGCAGATGGCAGGTACAGAGCATGAACCAAGGTAGAGGCTGAGGGTGAGGCCGGCTTTTTCAGCCGAAGGACCTTTGGGAGGCAGGAACCTGCATTTCCTCATCTGTATGGCCACAGTTAGGGAGAGGGCTGGTGGGGGGATGCACACAGAACCGCCCCCTTCCCTGGTAGCATGAGGGGAAGGCTAGGACTTGCCGGCCAACCTCCTGGAACCCACTATGGACCACGAAAACTGTGTATTGATGCACATTTTCTAAGTCCTCAACAGAGACTGTTTGGAGAGATGTCATTTGAATTCACAATGTCTATGGGAAAGGAACTCCCGGGCCTGGCTTTTAAAAATAAAATAGTAAAATAGCATAAAATTTTAAACCTATACACAGCTTCTTCTAGAAAACCAGAGGCACAAGTAGCTACTGTAGGGTTTGCTTGGCATTTTGAGGTTTTGAGCAAATGGTGGATCATTCCAGAATTCCACCATTCTCCCAGCTCAGACCATTTGCCAGCCGCTGACAGCAGGGCTCGCACCATCACCACATATCCCTGACTGCACAGCTGTGGCTACACTGGCTGCAAACTCCCCGGTTTATTACATCCTCCAAAAAGCAGTGGTCTACTAGAGAGTTGGCTGCATTTTAAACATACAGCCCCCAAATGTCCCCGTCCTCTCTGCAATCCTGAGTTTCTGCTCCAGGACGCTGTTCCCATGCACCTCTGTCACATCTCTTCCTTTCTGAATGGCACAGGCCTTCGTCTTTCTGTTTCCCTCTTGCCCTGCTCTGCTTCCCACACCTGCCCTTGCCTAATTGTTTCCTAGGCCCTTCGGGACCTCATCTGGTCCTGCCACATGGTGAAGGCAGAGACCTGTCAGGGATCCCTGTCCCCAGCCCCAGGCACCTGCCCTCGTGCAGCGTTAGACACATGTGCTGGCCCAGCTGCCAGGTGGATGGCCCATCACTCCCCCGAGAAAAGCCCGCACCGGAGAGAGTATCAAATCAGCCCATTTGCTTCAAGCTCCCCAGAACAAAGAACGTCCCCCCTTTTCTGGACTTGATATTCACATGTCATTTTCCCTGGATTTCCACAGGAAGATACTGTTCTGCAGACTGTTTCCACAACACCTGGCCTTCAGATCTGCTCGGGGCAGTGCCAGCAGGGGGTGGGGAGCAGGAGGGGCCCCAGATGCTGAACCGAGGGGGAGATCCACCATGTGGAGGTGAATGATGGGAAGGGGAAGAGGAGGGCTGAGCTCCTGGCTGGTTTTCTTCTCCGAGTAACAGCAGAATGGGGCCCCAGGGAGCAGGTTGGCTCTGCTACAGTGGACAGGCCCTTAAAGCTGAATGGGCTATTGGGAAACATGGTGGAACTTGGTTGCTCCAGTACACAAGCTCCGTGGCCTTGGGTATCTGCTGTCCTCCAGAGCTGCACTGGATGGCCATTCACTGCCATTACTCATCCTTAAAGGGGGATTGGGGTCATAGGACTGTTGGTCTCAAGGGTAGCCTCCGGATCTTAGCTCTCAGAACGTGCCAACGCCATGCCCTGCAGCCTGGTCTCCTGATGTCCTCCAGGCCTGCATGCTCAGTCCTCTGTCCACATCTTTGCTTATTTATCCTGGAATTTGTTAGGTGCCACCTCTACTGCTCATTCCCAGCCCCAGTCCCTCCATCTCCTATCTCCTCCTCTCCTTCTTCCTTCTCCTCCTCCATTCTTTGACGATCCAAACTCTATCCATCAGCCAAGGGCTCCCGCAGTCCACCCTGAACCACTTCCTGTTTCATAGATTTAAAAGCTCATTCCCCAACCAGTCAATTCCAATAGACCAAAGACTGAACCCAACACTGTTCTAACATCCCGCACCACTCTGGGGGCACAGACCATGATGGTTCAGTAGGTGCCCACTGAATTCAACTGCAAGGCTGAGAGGCTGGCACCCACACTGGGCTGGGAGATTTTGGGAGGGGCCTCATGTCGGCCCGGGGAGGGGAGGTCATGCTGATGTAACAAAGGTCACAGAGTCACCGTCACTTTTAACAGCAAAGACCTTTCTTGCTCATGCTACATTTCCATCACCAGTCCATATATTTGTGATAAAAAATGAGTCTGTCTCAACAGTGCTGACCCAAGGCCAATGTAGACTGTAAACCGTTAGTGCATTAGGACATCTTAGATGCTGCTGGGCTTCCAGAGTCAAGAAGGAAGACTTACACTCAGCCTTGGATTTATCTGACCGTTCTTCCCATGGTCACCCTGTCCCTGCTTCACCCACATTTCTGCTGACCCCAATTAAGGGGAGGCAGGGCCGGCTGCAATCCCAGGTGCTGACATACTAACGAGCTTCAGGCAAAAGAGAATAAATGAAACTAAGCAGGAGGGACTATCAGAGAGTCACCTGTTCGATTTCTGTGCCTGTATGCACCAAGCTAAGAAACACCTCCTTTAAAGAAGGACACAGGTCTTAGAGAAGCTCTCTGGCCCACCCTAGCCCCAGGTCACAGATGCTTTCCGCATTTCGTGTGATACAGGATAGGATTTCCATCTGGTTTCCCGATAGGGAGGGGACAAGGGCTGTTCCTGTGCCCACACAGCCTGGGGGAGCAGGTGCCACCTGCTCCGGACCTGGCAAGGGAGGCTGCTTGCTGTTCCAAGGAGCTGGGAAGCTGGACCCAAAAGGGACTTGGCTTGGTTTCCATGGATGCTGCCTTGGAACCAGGGCCACTTTGGAGAACCTTCTTTTAATGAATCGTGCTGACCCTGAGGCAAGGTAACCCCTTTACTAGAGCCCTGCACACACTCGTGCATGTGTGAGTGTGCATGGGTGTACGTGCATGCATTGTGTGTGCACAGGTGTGTGTGTGTGTGTGTGTGTGTGTGTGTGTATCTGGCCTTGGAAAAGTGGGCATTCACCTCCACTTCCCTGTGGGTGCTCCCTTCCCACCTCTCCATGCCTCCCTTTGTCCTTCACTAATGACTTGGGGATGCCAGACAAGATCCTTCTCTTCTCAATGAAATGTAGCTCAAGATGCATTTCCTGGAGGGACCTGAGTTGCTAGCAGCTCCCAGTGTGTGATTGCCACATGGGATGTGGCTAGATGTGGTTTCTGAAGGAGTGGTCATTCTTTAATCTTGCCTCAACCAGAGCCATGGACCACTGGAACCCCGAATGGCCTGCTGTGCCCCAACCTCCAGGCAGGGCTTCCCAGGGATAAGCTGTTTTAGGCGAGGCAGGGGACAGGCAAGACCCCATTCCTAAGGGCCCCTGTCAGGGACTAAGACCCAAACCCATAGAAACCAAACAATGGAACTACCGCAACTAAGCACTGGATGCTGCAGAGAGGGGACGCCCTCTGGACTGAGGCAGTGTGGCTCCAACCCCCCTTCCTCTGCCTATGACCCTGGCCTCCTATGCCTTGGTTTCTTCTCGGTAAAGCAGGGCCAAGGATGTCCATTTCACTGGGTTATTTTCGGGACCCAATGAGCTGATGTGTGTGGTCGTAACTGACATGTTCATCCACTGATCTCAACCATTTGTTGGGCTTTTCAGGAGCAGGCACCATGACATATTCTGAGACACAGTGATGACTCAGACTGAACGGCCCCTGGCCCTACGGAAGGCAGAGGGATGTCAGTGCACCACACTGATTGCACTGCAGTTGTAGTCAGAGCTACAGGGAGACCTGCAGGGGGAATAGGAAAAGCTAGCTGCAACCTCTGGGTGGGGGCAGTCAAGGAAGGCTTCCTTACAGAAGTGACTAAAAAACTGAGCTCTGAAGACTAATGAGATTAATGACAAGGTAAAGGGAGTTGGGATTAATTGGGATTAATGACAAGGCTGGGATTAACGACAAAGTAAATGGGGAGAGGAAGAGTGAGCACGCCAAGCAGAAGGAAAGCCTGTGCAAAGGTCCTGAGGCTCCAAGGAGCACAGCCTGTCTGAGGAACTGAAGACCAGGAGGCAGGATGGCCCCAGGGTGGCTGCTGAAGTCAGCTAGAAGCCCCTCAGGATTTTTGTGTTTATCCTGAGAACATTAAAGCCATTAAAGCATTCTAAGCAGTGGATCAGTATGATCAGATTTGCATTTTTCAAAGATGCTCTAGCCACCCCGCCCCCAATCTACTTCCCCCACTCTGAAGCCTAGGCCTGTTCAGGCAGGTGGGAGGCTATGGATACAGTCAAGACTAGAGAAGGTGGCATCTGTGGGAAAGGAGAGAAATGAACAGAACTAGAGAGAGAGAGAGATGAAGATGACAGGAGGAGTCCCGGGCTTCTGGCTTGTGCAAGTGGGGGCGGGGGAGGAGACGTATCGTCTGCTGAAACAGAGAGGACCAGACTCAGGAGGAGTCCTATATGTTTGGACCCGCCGAGTCTGAAGAGGATGTCTGAACAAACCCAGGGGAGATGGGGGTTCAGGCAGGAGGAGAGTCAGGACTTGGGTGGTGGCTGAAGGCCCAGCCCAGGGAGAGCAGAGAGAGAAGATCAAGGCACCAGGAACCACCAGCAAAGGGCCAGCAGAGAGGAGAAGCCCAGGAGGTGAACACGTGGACCGGTGAGCACAGTAGGCCCTGAGAAAGGAGAGCTGATATTGGGACAGGCTCATGGGAGGGCTGAGAAGGGAGCTAGGACTGGACAGGTGGCTGAGCTTGGGCATGACCCTCCACTAAGTCTCCATGCATCTTGGCAGTACTGACCACCCCCACCCCCCGCAGCCAAACTCAAGCACCCACCGACCAGGCTTCCCATTGCCCAGGCCGTGCCTTCAAGACTGGATTGGCTCCCAGTGTCAATGCTTCCACCCTGGGTAGACTGATTTCAAAAATGCCCCAGACTGTTCCCACCTCCATGTAAACACTCCCTTTGCAATGGGACGTTAAGGCTCCTCCCACAAAGAAGTGGGGTCTATGTCTTCACCCCTGGAATCAGGGCTGGCCTCCTGACACGTGGGCCAAAAGAAGTCCTGCAAGTAGTGGTGAATCAGCTCCAGGTCCGGTTCTCAACAGGCCTTGCTCAATTCCATTTCCTGCCTTGGAACCCAGCCTGAGCTAGCCTTCTGTAGGGTGGAAAACCATGTGAAGCAGGAACCAGTCCTCAAGTGCTGTCAATCTCCAGCCCTCCCACCAAATGGCCACAGATCCATGAGTGAGCCCAGCCAAGACCAGTCAAGCATGGCCCAGATTAACAGAAGTAACCAGCTCACCTATAGACTCATGAGCAAGAAGAAACAACTGTTGTTTCAAGCTTCTGAGTCAGGGGGCTTGTTTGTTATACAGCAGTACCTGACACTCTTCCCCCTAAAGGCAGGAAGATGCTCCACAACTTCATCCTGCTTCTCAGTATTAGATAGAA
Source organism: Balaenoptera physalus (assembly GCF_965194825.1). Lineage (NCBI taxonomy): Eukaryota > Metazoa > Chordata > Mammalia > Artiodactyla > Balaenopteridae > Balaenoptera > Balaenoptera physalus. The sequence continues at coordinate 10,505,331 of NC_138901.1, forward strand.
TCCAACAGAGGCACACAGCTAAATTCAGTCTGGTAGGGTTTATAATTGATTTACTTGGTGAGATCTTTGGTTTAAATTTTTCTTTTAATATATTTTCAATCAGAAATGTAAGGAGCTGTTTGGAACGTCCCAGCAGAGTTCTCAGAAGCATCCTTTCCTGCGTTTCTCCAGAGAGGCTTGTTTTGTTTGTTGGAGAGTGTGTTCTCTTGCAGCTTTTCAAATGCTACATTTTCCTCTGACGGCAGCCAGGGCATCTGATCGCAAGAAAGATGGTGATGTGGTTGCAATTGCTGTCGATATTCCTTTTATGACTCTGAATTTGCATCTGTGCAAGGCTGTAATTCTTATCTGAATGCCAAGCACAAATAACTGAAACTTATTTAAAATAACTGGGAAAATTCCATGCTGGAGGTTTAAAATAATTTTTTTCCTTTTGCTGCTGCAGATGGAGAAACTGGTCCTGGCAAGGCCATTTGAAATTGACTCAACAACTAGCCAGCCCCAAAAATTATGTGGCAGGTGTGTGCAAGGCAGAAAGATGAACAACAGAGACCCAGAACACCCACCCTTTGGTGCACCAACTCTGCAAGACCCCCTCCAGTCCCCAGAAAAAAGAGACAGTGTGAGAAGAGGGGAACACAGGGACATGATGGGTCACTGTACAGGTGACGCCCCTGCACACACTCTGTCATGTGTGGTCCTCATATCATTCTTGTGAGGGGTGCAGAACCAGCCTGATCCCAAAACCTCCACCTTGCAGTTCTTTACAAGATGCATCTGCAGGGGTTCTGCTGTTTTAATCCTAATTTAGAGCCCTCTGATGCTCCGACCACAATAACGGCGCAATCCTTCTGCTCAGGAGCAGGGGGTGGGGACGGGGAGAAAAGTAACCCCGATGTCATGACCAGGAGGACACTAGACTCATCTACCAACCCGCGGGCTGCCCAGCCAGGTCCCGCAGCCCAGGACTGCAGAAGTCACCCAGCCAAGCAGAGGACCAGCTTGAAAGTCTCTCCCACAAGCACCAGCCAAGTGCAACACCTCAGAAGCCTGCCTGGATGCCACCTAACCCCACATTCCAGTCTCGACACACAGCATCCTTCGGGATCTCCTGGGGAGCTGGTTACTACTGACTATGTTGGCCAAAGGTGGAGTCTGGCCTGGGAACCTGCATTTTTTCAAGAAACACAGTGTTTCTGCTGCAAGGGGTCCAGGGACCAGACTTTGGGAAATGCAGCCATAGAAAGGGACTGGGCACCCAGAGGAAGAACAGGATATGCCACCAGGAAACTACAGGCCCCCCAGTCCAGGTCCCCCTTGGAGGCAGGGGAGAGGCTATGGGAGAACAGATGAAGAAGCCCCTGGAGGAATCAGGGCAGGACCACTTCATGGGAGAAGGGGACACTTGAGTTGGGTCTTAAAGCATGAGTAGGAGTTTCCAGGGTTGGGGGGGGCAGGTGGTGATGGGCCATCCAGATCTGGCTCTTGAGCCCACTGTAATGTTCACAAACAAATGCTTTTGAACCTTACGTCCCGGCCCCACCCTGGGCACTTTCTCACATGCGTTCTTTTCCACTGGGCAACTGATCTTTTACTCATCCTGGGAACTCTCACTGCAAGAAGACCTCCTGGGCTTCATCTCGCCTCTCCGACTGACTTCTTCCCAAGGGCAGCTTGGTGTCCTCCTTAGGCTACCCCAGATGCCCAGCACAGGGCCTTCCCCAGGCAGGAAAACAAGTTGATGGGTTGACTGACAAGCCCCCCATTAGGAAGGAATCTGCAAGCCAGGTTACTATTTGGTCTAGGAAGCTACACCCGACCCCGACCCCCCAACATCGTCATCATTTCCAGAGAAGTGAACAGCCTGCCAGGACTGCCGGCCCCGGAAGGCCAGTCCTGAGCTTGGACATGCCTCCCAGGTGGCTGGGTGAGTGTCCTGGGGCAGCCCTATCAAAGGACCACACCGTGGGTGGCTTAAGACAACAGGAATCGATCCCTCACAGTCTGGAGGTGAGAAGTCCAAGATCAAGGCAGGCACGTGCGAGGCTGACTCCTTCGGAGGCTCTGAGGGAGGACCCATCCACCCCGGGCCTCTGTCCTAGCTTCACGTGTTGCCAGCAACCCTCAGCGTCCCTTGACAGGTAGGCGCACCCCTCCAGTCACATGGCCATCTTCTCCCTTTGTCTTCACAGGTCTTCCCTCTGGGCAAGTCTGCATCGGAATTTCCCCTTTTTATAAGGACACCAGTCCTATAGGATTAGGCCCACCCTAATGACCTCATTTTAACTTGATTACCTTGTAAAGACCCTATTTCCAAATAAGGTTACATTTTGAGGTGAACTTACTGGAGGTTAGGAATTCAACATATCTTTGTGGGGGGACACATTCTTCCCCCTTGCCCCCAGGCTCCTGTGTGTCCCCTGGGAGGGCAGGTGGGCCTCGCACACCTATCAGAGATGGCGGGAAGGAGCAAGGACCCCCCCCCCAAGAGGACTGAGGAAGATGCTAAGGACAGGCCGGCTGTATGCCCTGCTCAATCTGTCCTGCATCGCCCCTGCACGGGGGTGGGGGTTGGGGGGAGGTGGTCTGTCCTTCCAGCCTCTCTAAAGCCCCATCGCCTGGGTGGGGAGGGCTGTCAGTTCCACAGTGGATTCCAGTGTTTGATATGGAGATTCTGGCAGTGAGAATGGATGAGCCTCGGTCAGAGGTTTATGTAAAATGACAGCTTCTGGAGAATGAAGCCCTGGGATTAAAAAAGAAAAGAAAAGAGGAGGAGGAGGACAAAGAGAAGCCTTGGGCTCCCTCCCCTCCCCTCCCCTTCCCCTCCTCATGCATTTCCTGGAGGATTGGGGGCACAGCAGCTCCTAAGGTTGTGGGACCCCCAGAGAGAAACCCATGCATTTGGGGCTGCTTCTTCTTCACCTCAATTTGTCTCACCTTTGCCCCAACCTGCCCCTTCCTCTCTAATCCCCCTCCCCTCTGAACCGCCCCCCCCACACTCCTCATTTACTGTCCTGATCTGTCATTGCCCAGGATAAGGACCCTAGATGACCAGGCCCAGGTGGGTGACAGACACACATGAAGATATTGTAAACTATGAACAATCATTCTGAAACTTTCTCGTCCTATCATGTTAAGAGGATGGGTACTAGGGTGGAGGGACCAACTCCAGATCCTTCTTGGGAAGCCGACAAAAGCAGAGAAGGATTGCGTATAATTGCCCTTTGTTTAAGAGGCAAATGAATATTCCTGCAGAGCTGAAAACTCATTCTTCACACAGATAAGCTTCCAAAAATTGCAATCTATTTGTTGCCAAGTTTGCGACTATTATTTCCTTCCCAAACCCTTCAGATTTTTTTTAGTGGCCTGAAATGCAAATTGCCTTCCTTGGTGGCCCTTTGGGGCTAGAACCTTGGTCTAAAGAAGTCTATCTCACCTGGACCTTGGGAAAAGAGATGCCCCCCCCCCCCGGGAAAGAAAGCTGACGGTCAGGGATACTGATGAAGGTCATTTTGGCCACCTCTCCCTGTCAGTGAAGCAGGTAATGAGACCTGTTCTCCTGTCTCACCTGGAGGTCCCACCTCCATTCCCTGGTATTCTTTTTCTCCGCAGAAGGGGCAGGGGTACACAGGGACATCCACGCAGCCCTGGGAGAAACCTTCTCACTGTGACCCATGTCAAGGAAGAGGACTAGCATGGACCCCCCCCCCCAAACCTCAGAGCAATCTTCAATGAACCTCTTAAGAGGAGAGGGGCTCAAGACTGGGACTGATTTGCCAGAAATCCCAGGGGGTCCCACTTCCCAGAGCACAAAATAAGCCTGTGACAGTTTCTGAAGACACTTCTGGGCCCTGGAAGGAGGGAGCTATCCCTTGTCCAGAAAATTCAGCTGGTGTGTTTTCAGCTCAGGCCTGCTTATACCCACGTCCCCAGCTTGCTGTCCTGGGACACGGATCCAGGACTGAGGATGAAGAGTCCCGTCACGAGAGATGCACCAAGAGAGACCCCTGAGCACCTGCCCTGGGGTCCCAAGTGCTGGCATCCATTGCAACACGTCCACCCAGGGCCAGGTAGCCCCAGGCTGAAACTTTGTGAGTCAAGGCTGGACTGAGCCCACCTGCGCCAGGGGCTGTACTCTGCTTGCAGCTCAGAGTCTTCGTCACAACCACTTTGCACTTCTGGAATTCCCAGGGGTGGGGGACACCTTCCTATGACCAATCCTGGCACCAAAAGGAAGACCCCCCAGCCAGGCTCCACCACCCAGAGAGTCAAGGGCAACATGTCCAGACTCATCAGTCCACAAATGTTCACTGAGCACCTACTGTGTGCCAGGCGCAGCCCAAAGCAATAAAGCAGCACAGTTCCGACAAAGGTCCCACATCCCACCCCATCGTCCTCCTGAACTGAGGTTTCCTGTAGGGTTGCTAGGTCAGCTTGGAGCCCCTGACATACAGCCTGAGACAGGGTGTGGGTACAGATTACTTGTTAGGGAGTGATCCCAGGAAGCTGGAGTGAAGAATTGGGAGCCTGAGCCAGGGATGGAAGAACAGCAGTGTGTTTGTGTGTGTGTGTGTGTGTGTGTGTGTGTGTGTGTGTGTGTGTGTGCGAATTTGTTTATTGTTTATTTATTTATATAGTATCATCAAACTAGTCACCCTGTGGGCAGCTGGGGCTCGATCCATGGGGGATCCTCTGGGGAAACACAGAGACTGCCCCCTGTCCCTGGGGAGGCAGGGAAGCTGAGGAGGAATTTCCACCAACCCTGGTGGAGGGCTGCCCCTGTTACCAGCCTGAGCGAGCCCTCTTCCCTCTAGAGAAAGCTCAGGAGCAGAGAAGCACAGGTGCCCAAGACAGGAGCTGCCAGCGTGCACGGGAGCTGACCGCCATGGCCACAGCCGCAGACAATGAGGGTGAGCCCAGAGGTCTCCAAGGGACACACACTCCCGCAGGCCCAAACCAAGGCAGTTGTCTATTTCCGGGGAGCATGTGCCCCCACCTCCACCCCCCAGCCTGCCTGTCGAAGGCCAGCTTTTCAAGCATCCCCACCATGAGACTGGTTACTGAAAGAAGTGCCCCTTCATAGGTGTTTGTGTCCCCTCCAAATTCATATGTTACATCCTAACCCCCAATGTGTTGGTATTAGGAGGTAGGGCCTCTGGGAGGTGATTAGGTGGTGAGGGATTAGTGTCCTTATAAAAGAGACCCCAGGGAGCTCCCTCGCCCCTTCCCACCTGTGTGGACACAGCAAGAAGGCTCCGGCTACGAACCAGGAATCGAGTCCTCACCAGACGCTGAATCTGTCAGTGCCTTGATCTCAGACTCCAACCTCCAGAACGGAGAGAAACACGTGAGTGTTGTTTATAAGCCACCCAGTCTGTGCTGTTCTGTGAGAGCAGCCCTGAAGGACTAAGGCAGTAGGTAAATGTACCTGCAGCCTTCGCGTATCCAGACTATCTCCTCCACTGACAGCATCACCTTAGGCTTAAATTCCTGCCCCTCACCTCCTCCCTGCCCAGAGGGAGCCAGACACACCCCACCACCCGCAGCCCTGCCCTAGCAGAGCCCAAACCACAGCAACAGCCAGAGAAGAAACGTGACTGCTTGGGGAATGGCAGAGAGAGGAGGGACCCCAGCCCCTCAGTCTAGAATGGATACACACAGGGTGAGGGCAGCACACAGCTCCCTTTGGCTGATGCCACCCTCAGGTGACAGAGGTGGGCGGGCAGCTACTCCGGGAGAGGCACGGGTGCAGAGAGACCTGCACAGGAGGACAGCCCACTCCGGGCAGGCCGACGCCACCCAGGAGGTTCCCCCCGCCTCAGACCAGGGACAGAGTCACCACCGTCCTTCCCACCTGCCCCCGATCCTTCCTCCTCCCCTTTGCTCTTTTTTCTTTTAACTAAGCTTCTTTTGTTTTTTGAGGATCCCTTCATGTGTGCACACCCGCACATGCGTGTCAAGTTTTTATTCCAATCCTTAAATGAGGTCTTTGCTGAGAATTTACAATTCCCCCGTGGTCTCAATCTTGAAAAGATTGCTTTTTTAACGCTGTTAGGCCTTAATTCTAATAAACCTCCTCTTTATTACAGAACCAGGTCACATTGCCTTGACACCGCCAGAAAATCTTTCATCGGCAGGGAGGGGTGGGTGAGAAGAGAGGGGGGCAGCAAGAGGAAGGGGCACGGAGACAGGAACTGGAGAGAAGAATCCTCCCTTAATTTGATGGAATTCTAAAATAATCTAATTTCTGGGAACCAGAGTGGCCTGATAGCTTTAGATAACTCTGTGATATGATCGTGTCTCCTACCAATGTTAGTTTTCTTTTTGTGTCTTGGTTTTTAAAATGACTAGAGGGAGAAGGGGAAGCAACAGAACCCGATGGCCACGCTGGGCACAAGTTCAGGTCCCAGCCCTGGACAGAAGGTCATCTGCTCTGGCCCAGCACGTTTTCTCCTGCCAGCCTGCTCTGGTCCTGAGGGCCAGCAGAGGAAATAGAAGAAAGGGACCAGCAGGCTCCAGGACAGAAAGCAAAACCTGCTCGGAGAAGAGGCTCACTGGATCAGGATACCTGGGGAATCCGTCAATAACACGCTCTCCCTCCTCCCTCCTTCCTCCCTCTTTCTGAGTTTGTTGTTTTAAGGTTTAGGGGGATATGCAGGGAGAGATGTTACTGAGGAAAATGAAGTGTCAATCTGCATTCTCAGGACAAAAGGACAGCCCCCCACACACACATTCTTTCAATGTTTATTAAACATCTACTGCCAGGGAGATAAGAGGCTGTTCCCCTTTCCTCTCTCTTGTCACTGGAAGTAGAAGAATCCAAGAGCTAAGGGCTGAGATGGTGCAAGATGCTCCTTAAAACCTGCTGGAGCTTTCTGAGACTGAGGATGTGAGTCAGGAACAAGGCCTTCATTCTAGAAGTTTCTGCCTATAAAGCTGTGGGGCAGTACCCTGCAGAAGCACTCAGACTATGGGAAAGACACAGAAGGAACTAGACCATTGTCTCCAGATCTTGAGACATTCTCTGGAAGCATCTTTTCCTCACCATCAATCAGCCCCCCTCCAAGCCCTGTTTTTCTTCTCTCCCCAAAAGTCAACTTGAGAGCCTTCATCCCAGTTGGGTATATAAATCAGGCACCACAACCCTGGACAAGCACAGGCACACTCAGACCACCACAGGCCTGCAACCACCCAGCCTCTGAGCACAGAGAAGATGCACCCTGTAGAGCCAGCAAGCCTCCCTGCCCCTAGTCCCTGGTCCTATCCTGAGTCTGTGTGACTTCACAGTGTTCTTCTGGGAGGACAGTGTGAGCCCAGCCAACTGTTCAGTATAAAAATTTAAATCAAGGTCTAATGTAAGGCACCTTAGAAATCAAAGGTCATGTTTTAAACTTTGGTGCCAAAGAGCACTGGTGCACAGATTGAGGTGCTGTTGTGGGGGAGAGGAGAGTCGTGCATCTTCCACTGAAGAGGGGAGACGTTCCACGTGTCACAGGGCACGGACGCATGCGCCCCTAGAGCAGGCCCATCCGCCCGCACTGGGACCCATGCCGCTAACTGAGCCCCCAGCCACTCACCCAGCAAGGGCGTCTTGAGCACCTACTGTGTGCCCTGAGAATACAAGACGAAGACAAGACAATATATGTGTATGTTTCCATATTAAAGTACACAGATTGTTCTGCCGACTTCCCTTTCCAATTATACTGTATTGCGGATTTCCTTCCACATCATCTAAAACAGCTGCATAAAACCCACTGTTTGAATAAACCATTCTTTCTAATCGTTTTTTAAACAATCCCCCACTACAGGGGGTCTGTCAGCAGTGGGAGACCTTTGAGAGGTGGGGAGAGGGCAGGCACTGGTAAGGATGGCCTGGCACTTTCCTCTGTGCTGGTGGCCAAGTCACGAGGGGTTCGAGTGCGTGTGTTCCAACAACTCTCCTGGACGGACAGCAAGGTGGCAGCCCTTGGCCCGCCGACAGCAGATTCTTGGATTCTGCAAAATATAATTGTGAAGGCCAATCTGCCAGCGGAGAAATATGCAGCGCATTCAAAAGCTAAATATAAATAATATTGATTAGTCTGCCATCTTGAATTATCCATTTCACTTCCGTTTTCCATTAGCATCAATAATCACGAGCTGACTCCCCAGTAGATGGGCCACATTGCACTCCACAGGATGCAGCCAGCCCAGGGTCACGCATCTAAGGAGTCTCAGGCTCTCTTCCAGAACAGTCTGGCATCTTCTAGAAGAGTCCAGCACCTTCCTAGGAATGTTCCTTCCCTTTCATCTACTCCTCACTCCAAGCCCAGCAAACAGCGGGGCTCAAAGACACATCTGAGTCACACACACCCCCGCCCCCCACTTTTGGAGGCATTCTGCTCTCTTTGGCAGCTGACCTTGGTTCTGGGAAAACAGTGGCACACAGTCCAAGGTTCACTGAAGGGAAGGAAGCTAGTATGGCTGGATGCACAGCCTAACCAAGCCCACAGGGCACCACCTCACTGCTGCCAACCCCAGGGGCAGAAGCTGGGCCCACTTCTTCTCTGAGCCAGAAACCACATGGCTTTCCTACGGACCAGCGGGTTCCTCATCCCTCTGGCAGCACCCCCGCTCCAGGCCCCTGGACACAGAGTGTGCCCATAACACACCTGGGAGGAAGGCCAGGCCTCCTGCAAACCCTCCCACCACCAGGACTCAGCAGGGATTCGAGCGACAGAAAGAACTAAGGCACGGAAACTCACCAGGCCCCTCAAAGCCGACCCAGCCAGGATGGAGGGCTAACAAGACACAAGGCCCACGTCCACCCCACCCCAGCCAGCTGTCAGAACCCCCGCAAACAGTGACTGAAAACATACTGTGAGTAGAGGAGCAGCCTACATGCGCTGGGGGAAAACAGGGTCCCTGCTTTCAAAGCCTTTACACTCTGATACAGGAGACGGGTGTGCAAACACCTAGCAGGATCTATCTATCATTTTTCATTCTTCCTTAGGAGTGCTAATTACCGCTCCCAGAAAGTGCTGCAAAAGACAGGGTGCTGTCAGGTCCAGAGGAAGCCATGAGGAGGGTCCTCCAAGGATGGCTTCTCATGTCCTTTGTGTGAGGTGTGCAAGTAAGTTCCAAATGCCCACCCGCCTTAGATACGGCCACACGTGCAGCTCTGCCCCAGGTTTGTGGAAGGATCTAGAACCTCCCCATTTGTCTTCACCATCTACCCACTGGCCAACTACTCCCAAGATTCTCTAGGAGAAATGCAGGTCACCCCCAGCCTCGGCATCCCACTGCCCACTCCACATACAGGAGGACGTCATGAGGAGACACCAGGGCTCCTCGTTCCTCAAGAAAACACCTGCCCTTATACCAGGGGTTCATGAATTGGTCAGAAACACAATGCCAGAGCCTGAGATCACACCCCATACATGGAAAAGTGAGACTGGCATGAAGTTGGGGAATTGGCTCCAGTTGGGGAATGAGCGAGGACCAGCTGTGGGAGAAGGGGAGAGATAGGCCTCCTATGGAGGTGCAGAGGGTTTTCTGCTCTCGGCGGGGCTCAAGGGAAGGAAACAGAGCTCTGGCCAAAAATGGGCCCTCTGGGGTCCCCACTGCCCATCCTTGGCCACACGGTCCAGCACCAAGGCCTTCACCTGTCACTACTGTCCCAAAAAACTGGAATTTACTGCCCAGAGTCAGTCCCTGCCTCCACCGTCACATGCTGAGTGCCCCCACATGGCCCAAGTTGGCTCCTGCCTTTCTGGGGAAAGAGAACAGCTTCACCCTGCAATAAGCAGGGAGCAGATACCCCACAAGTCACTGGGGCCTCAGGGCCCCCAACACAAAAATAGCCAGACACCCATGCTAGAAAAGTAGTCAGACCCCAAGGCAGGTGGTGACAAGGCAGTTGGCCCACAGCCTGGTCTCTCTTTTTAGCTGATGTTTCAGCAACGAAGGCTGAGCTTGGACCATGGGTACCCTGGGGGTCCCTTCGGAGCCCGGCAGATAGCAGAATGCGCCTCTACCCGTTCTGAGGGCTCCGCTCTCTGAGTAGAAAGAAGTCTGGCCAGAAGGAATCTTGGCCTGGCTTCTTTCTCCCCCAAAGCCCCCCGCAGAAATTCATATTCCATAGCATGGCCTGGGCACATGCTCTGCAGCCGACAGGTGTAGGGACTCTGCGGGTTGTGGTTGTCCTTACACGTATAGCCAGGTAAAGGCAAGTGCTCCTTGAAGCAGCCAGGGAATAAGGCATGTGCACGCGTGCGCGCACACACACACCACACACACACACACACACACACACACACACACACCCCTCACTGTTAAGGACCTGGAATGATGTCTTCTCTGTTCTCCCGGCTATAATTATTTTAGCGTGGGAGACAAATTCTGTCTCCAGTATCTGAGAAGTGCTACATCAGAATATTATATCCTATGGTCCTGCAAAATCTCAGCAGTAGCTCTTTCCCTCCATGCCAGAGCACACACAGGTTCCTCAGATGGGCGGACACACCGTGGAGGCCCTGCACCAAGGGTTTAACGCCTGCTCCGAGCCACTCCACTTAGAGCAAAAGAGCCAGGAACCACGCATGCGGGTAACCATGGCAACTTCAGGGAAGTTTAAAAAAATAAGTTTGTGAGTTGCTGGTTGTTATTTGGTGCTTGGGTTCTTTCCTTCTTTTCTAAGATAACAAGGTCCCTGAATAACACTTTTATGAGTTTTTCGGGTACAGCATCCAAGGTAGCGGCTGCCTGCAGACTTCTAATTACCTTCAAATGGGGCGGCGCATCTCGTCCAAGCACCACTGTCACATATCCAGGTTCTGTCCTTGGGTGGCTGTTCTGCGTGGGGTGACCTTGAGTCAGTGCACCTCCCACACGTGTCTCCATGCCTCCCCCTCTTCAGGAGTCCCGAGACTGTCAATCCAGACCCCTGGGGACCACAACCAAGTCCCACGGCACCACTCACACATCTCCCAATTTGGGGAGAGGGTCAGGCGATCCCCTACAAGATCCTAATCTCCACATGCAGAGCTGCGCACACACTCACACACATGCATGCACAAAGAGCCAGCATGATTCGTGTAAACTACATTCCCCCACAAAACAACATCCCGCCTAAACTCAGAAATGCCCAGGTGGTCTCCATGGAGGCCAATGGGAGCCGCACCCCTGACACTGACCCTTTTCCGTGAAGGCAGCAGGAACAGGCTCTCAGTGCTGAGGGACGTGCTCACGTGTCGACGGGGCACGCACGCCACGCACATAGCCATTGGTTCAGTGGCTCTGGCTGTGCCAGCAGTTAAGTCACCGCGGCAGGAAGCACACTCCTCCAGGCCCGCTGCCCCGATTGTCACAATGGTGGGGCCCCGCCCACCCTGCTGCCCACTGTGCCAACGCATCTATTAGGGTCAGAGTCAGGAGTGTCGAGGAGCGCTTGAAGGCCACGCACCGTTCCGTGTCACAGCTGTGGCGCCAAAGGGCTGGGCAGATGGCTGTGAAAAAAGGAATATTTTCTTTTAAAGCAGAAAAATCCTAAATGGCCCTTTCAGCCTTTCAGCGCACATAATTGTAGTATCCGAGTTAATGAAAGGCCTGGCGTGCTGGCTGGCTGAATACCCCTAACGCCGCAGCCTGCAGCTCACGTGGAGTGGCTCCACAGCCATCAGGGAAAGCAGACCACAGTGGGGAGGTGGGAGGGGGTGGGGAAGGAGGTGGGGAAACGCAGGAAATAAAGAGCGTTTCCAAGAATGACAAGGCTCCCACACGGGATCACATCATCAATTAGCCAGTAGGAGGGCTGGGGAGTGCTTGGCATCTCATTTCCACAAAGACAAAGTTTCCTTGAGGAAACTGCCAGAGTCTCCAAGGCACTGAAGTCAGATGCAGAACAAATGAAGAGGGACGATGGCCGGGCTTGGCTGTTACTCAGACGCCCGCCCCAGGCAGCCTGGCAGAGGGTTGTGTGGGTTTAGAGACACAAGTGGAGCCTGCGCGTGTCCAGGAGGTGAGCACGCACAACACATATGTGCATGCACACGTACATCATGCACACGCATGCCTACACGCACACGTGTGCACACACACGCATACATATCCATGTGCACGCACACTCTATTAGCAGGTTAGGGTCCACTATTCTGACCCACAAACATTCCAGTTTGTGGCTCTCTCGCCTGCCAGGTGCTAAGGAGATAAAGCACAGATGTGTTATTCAGAACTTCCGCAGAAGACCCTACAGCACATCCCCCATCTGTGAGGAGACCCTGGGGTCTTCAGCCCTGGACTCAGATGCAGCTCAGAGTATGTCAGATCCTTCAACAGTCCATTCTGGAGCCTTCACACCCACACCCAAGGGGCTCCCGCCCTAAAGGCCCCAGGAAGCAGCCTAGCTCGGCCATCTAAGTGGAGGTGACTGATTTATTCTGACCGTCCTGCCTCTTAACGACACGCTCTCCTCCAGCCATGCAAGGCTTTAATTGTCCATCCAGCAGGGCAGGGAGGAACCGTAAATCTTTCCTCCCAGCTGCTCTGAGCTCAGTGCTGCTTGACCTGCCGTTGCCAGCCCCTCGCTTGCCTCCCACTGGAGCAGTCTGCTGGCTTTGAAGGTGGAAGAGGGGAGTGGGAAAGCGGGAGCAGGAGCAGGAGAAAGGGGCTGGTGGGGTCCGGGAGGGGGATAGAGGGATGGTGCATGGCCATGTGCTCTGCCTGCTCCTAACCCGGGGCACTGCAGAGGAGTCCTCACTGCAGCTTAAAGGGGAGGCGGCGGTAGGTGCAGTGTGCCCTGGACTACACCCTCCCGGGCCAGTGTCTACACACCTGCCTCAAAGGGCCCAGCTCTCAAGCAGCCTGACTCTTATGAAGTGGCCCAGACCCCAGGGGAGTCTCAGCATTCCCTTGCTTTGCTGGAAAACAGCACAGCCCTGAAAGGAACCCACTGGGGAGGAAATACTATCCTCCATCCAACCCTCATTGTGTGTGACTGGTCCCGGCTGGGGGCACAGGGACCTCTCTGTAAGAGATGGTGGGGGGTAGGCCACAGGCACATAGAAAGTCAGCCTCAGGCTCCAAAGCAGGCCTCCTTTCCCCTCCAAAAGGCTTAATATTTTCTGTAATTTTAGTCTATATTAATGCATTTCTAAGTGGTGAACATTATAGTTATGATTATTACCTAAAGACTTCCTTTATAGCCCTCATTTTCCAGCGTTCGTTACTTTCTGAAAAATTATCCTTGGGGGCGGAAGTTTTCCAAGTCTGGTCTTGTGAGTTCTCTTCTTAGGATCTGAGCAAAACATATTATTGTGTCCATGACAGGAAGGAGGGCAGATGGATTAGCTCTCCCTAAGTCAGTCTCCGTGGTGACTTCTGACAAGGAAAGAGTAACGTCCGTGTGGGGAGGGGCAGGGCTGCGAGCTGCATTTTAACATGTCAGCACTGATATCGATGACCTGGTTTTGGTTTTGCCCATCTGTTCTGTCCAGACAGTTCGACTTCTGAAATGGGATTTCCATCTACACGGGGGGAAGCACCCATGCACCATTCATTTTACAAGCTTAAGCACAGACAAGTCAGGACTGCAAGTGCTAATCACCGCAATACTGTCAATGCATGGATACAGCTGGACACTTATTTTCCAACACAAAGGTAACCTTGGGGAGAGAGCCCAGTCATGGCCAAGGGGTGTTGGAAGAGTCAAAAGAATGCAGATTCTGTGTGCATTCTTCTCAACTGTCCTAGGAGAGATTTGTCTATGAGAAAAAAAAAAAGGACATGCTGGTAAGCTGCCTTTTGTCCTGTTGTAAAGTTGTCCCAGACACCAATCCCAGGGCTTTTGAGGTTAGGATAAGGGCAATGGGGTCTCCCATCAAACAAAGGTTATCCTCTGGCTTCTCTATCCCTCCCTTTGGTCATCAGTTAAAGGTTCACAGCTGACAACATCAAAAAGACTTCTGGTATGATAATACTCAATACAGCCTTGGCTGTCTGAGAGTGTTGATTATAATATTACACCACTGAAAACAATAATTCTCATCTTAAATTCCTCCAGCACTTCTCTTTTCTGCGAACATTTCAAAATACTTGACTAATGTACCCATGGATAGCACCCCTAAGAGGTAGGCAGCAGGCACTATCAGTCCCATTACGAGCAGCCTGGGGGACACAGCGGGGAAGTTGGTGAATCACGGCCCCCACCCCCGATCTGTGAGGAGCCTGGGTAAGAAGGCCCTTGGGCCCTAGTTCCACTTCGCCTGTCCCTGCAGCGGGGGCCCCAGCTGTGCCTAATGGCATCACAGTGGTCCCTTCAATGAGGGAGAGTCAATATTCCAGAAAGGCATGCACACTTTATGTTTATTTCTAATGGGTTTTGTAAAACTGGGTTTCGGTTTGTCACACATTGAGCCCTGAGAACCAAAAACATCTCCGTGCTGAAGGCAGGCGTGGGATAGAATCACTCGGTCTGAAAGTGCCATGGTGGCGATCTACAGGTTCAGAGGAGTCTGGGAGGAGAGGGGAGGTCATGATTCTTCTCTTCCTCCTCCTCATGGAAAATCCAGCTGGCACTGACCTAGGGCCCCCACCTCTTAGAATCCAAAGCCACTCCTGCAAAAGCACAGCGCCCAGCACTCCCCCATCCTTCTGTGTCCTTTGACATTCCGCCGGGAGTGGAGGCATGGGGAGGGGGTGATGGTCCATCAATGGGGCACACCACGAGCAGGCAGAAGCCCCTCCACTCTCCAGATGTGCTGGACAGGGCGACCCCTGGGTCCACAGCCCCACAGACAGGACCTCACTCACATCCTTCTGCCTGGCCATGGTGTTCCTGAGAACATGAGCTTCCAGGTTCCTCCTGGGGGCCCTCCTAGGCCCCCGAGCAAGTAAGGATCTCCTCATCTATACAGAAATGCTAAGACTTGTTTCCATCTTGGCACCTGCGACTTTATCTGGAACCATTTTAAAACAGCATCATCTCCTTGTGGCCACAGTAAACAGTACAGAATCCATTTCCTTAACTCTGACGAGATGCTCGTTCCTCCAACGGGCAGATGGCACCGAGGAAGGTTCACGCTCACCACCAGCTGTTGTGTGCCTACTATGCGCCAGCTCCTTTACATGTGTTTATCGCCCCTCTTCGCAGCTGAGTAAACTAGGGTTCAAGAGCTTGCCCGCAGGTCACAGGGTTGGGAAATCTGCATGTGCCCTCTCCCACTGCATGTTGCAGTCAGCCCCACCACTCAGGAAGTCAGAGCCTGGCCTCACACCTCACGTCCCCTGCACACAGACTCCCTCTGTATCACAGGCATGTGCCAGAACTGCTCCCTGCTCCCCTAATGGGCTTGGGGTCTCAAGTAAGGTAATCAGCTCACAGTTTTGTCCAGAAGTTACATTCCATTTAAATGTGCATCTAAATGTGTGTGTCCCAGGGGTGAAGGGTGGATCTTACAAGAATCAGCTGACAGGAGGAACGGCCACGATGTACAATCTCAGGGAAGCCAGCACCCGTTAACAAGGAAACTAACTGAGTGAAGATTCAGACTAGACCTCCACGGAGAAGAGAGGATGGGAGGGCAAGTCAGGAAAGGGTGGAGCCCAATAGGAAACTGTGTGCAGACCCAGCTTGAAGCATCATTCTGATTTTCCTTTTTCTTCTAGGATCTCAAGATGATGGGAAACATAGGGAAACCATGGTGTGTGCGGTGATCTCACTGAAGTATTAAAAATTCATCTTAACACCTCTTGCTGAAAACAGAAGGTTAAAAAGCCCTGCTTGCTATTGCCAAAAGAAAGAGGTGTGGGCACGGGGGAGAAGTCACCAGCAGGAGCTTCGATTTCAGGGGGCCCAGAGGCTCTTATGTACAGACCCTGGGGCATTGCCCTGCACCCAATCCTTAGAAGTTCCAGAAAAATTAGGAACTATTTTCTTTTTAATCCTCTAGAGAAACCTCTCATTTAGATTCAGGAAGGATTTTGAACTATCAAAGTTTAGTGAGAAATTATTTCTAAATGTGCCTAGGTGTTTGTGCCTCTTTAAATCTTTCTCCAGGTTATATCCACCTTTTTAATACAAGTAAACTTTATGTTCTTTGGCTTCAACAGAGCTTCCCATTTTTACATAAAAAGTCTTCATTGCTGAGAACAATGTGCTTCTCTGTGTTCTCATTATCCTTGCCTAAAAGAAAACCACCCTGAGATGTGATGCCCAGCCTGGTGCCCAAAGACACAAATTTCAAGGGTACAGAGGAAGTACCCAGACTCTGGAAGGCCACCTTTCCTGCCATCACCATCCCTCAGTTTCATTTGGTGTCACAGACAAGGAGACACTGATGAGCAGAGCTGCAGCGTTCTACCTATTCACAGATAGAGCTCTGAATGGTCCCTAGGTTTCTGCAGTGCATGCCTGCGCAACTGTAACGGCAGCCCTGTGAGAGAGGATCTTTTTGGTGGGCTTGGGTTACTTTTTTGCTTGTTTGATTTGGCGGAGGGAGATTTTTTTTTTTGACATAAGACAAGATGCCTTGGAGAAATAGAAGCACATGGGAGTCTCTTCTCTTCCATACAAAAAACACGTGTTACAATTTCACCTGGCCCTCCAAAAGGAACTTGATGAAACTGTGCAGGGTCCAGCTGGTAGCAAGTGTCTGTCCCCAGGCAGTTTCCTCACCTGCAAGTAGGACTGTTTTCTTGAAGGGCCAAAAGAGACATACATGACCACCTGCCTCTCCTCCTGGTTTCCAGCCACAGCCCAGGGCTATGAGAGACCAGAAGGGTTGGCCCACTTCCCTGAGCATCAGCTGAGACCTGGCACACAGAGTTGATGACCAAGAGTAGGTCTGAGAGGGAGCTGGCATGGCGAGATACAGGGCAGTTCTTCACCCATGCCTCTGTTCTTCTAGAATCTTGGGAGAAATCTCTGGGGACAGCCATTAACCAAAGCAATCCATGGTAAAATTCTGCTCAAAATATGTATACTCTCCCTCCTTCTTTTTTCTGCTGGAAATTCACTCTGACTTTAAACAAATTAAGCCTTCCAAAAAACTTGCAACTAGGACTGCTTTGTTCTAGGTCCTCAGAGGAAACCACAGACTCTGAAGACCCCACCCCATCCAACACAAACTGATGCCAACGAGTTACAACCCACTTCCCGGGTGGAATTAGTAGGAACCAGCCCTGAGCTACACAGAACGGGTAGAGACTAGATCCAAAGGAGAGGTCCCTGTCACACAGTGAGGGTATCTTTAGGCCCCAGAATTTAAAATGAAATTGGCAGTCCTTTCCCAGGCCCTGAGGGCCCTGCTGGCTGGCCAGCCCTCACGTGGCTCCCCTGGCTCCTGAGCCAGAGCATTCAGTTCTGCTTCACCTGGACTCTGGCAACACTTTCCAAAATGCAATTCATATACTGTGAGCTTTCCCCGAGCTACTAAAGGAAACACTTTCAAATGAAGTAACAGATTTTTACGCTCTTTATTATCTCAAGTCACCTTCTAAGGCATGTTTTGGTGTCAGCTCATGTGTTGGAGAAACTGCGACAGCAAACTAATTTACTAAGTGCATTGCACTTAAAAACATGCATTTTATAAACCAAACCAGTCTGCCACAAGGTATTTCTTTAAGCAAGGATACTCATTTTTCTGTCTGCAATCCTCCACAAAAAGAAGACCTCACTGTGTACTCAATTACTACCCATCCAACTAGTAGATGAGAGCTGTCCTCAACTCTCATACGTAATTCAAAGAGAAAGTCACATACCAAGTGCCCACACCACTCAGAAAGTATAGGGAGAAAAAAAAAAGACATGAAAGGGGAGGAGAGAGACACACACACAGACGGACAGTGAGAGAGATGGAACCAGAATGTTATAAATAAAAAGGAGACAGTGATGGCTCAGAGAGAAACCTACTTCAGAGAGGCAGCAAAAGATAAGATGTTTAGGCTGTCTGAATGTTTCACGAACCTGTGAAAATAACGTGCTGCTTTATAAAAGAATGTGGGGAGATATTGCAGCTAATCAAAAAGATGCAGGTGCAAATGGGATGTGTTTATAAAGCCAGTATCTCGTGCAGAAGAAAAGACCTGCTGCAGGTGGGGATTTAGGGAAAGACAGGTGCCCACATTGGAGCATAGCATCTCTGTTCAAGGGAGGAAGTTTCAGGATGGTTTTTCCCCTTCACTTGTTTAAAAACAAAAAATTCCTCACCAAATGTCAGCTGCGAGTCAGGTTCCATTTGTCTTTATAACAAACTATCAAGCAGGAGTGTGGAAATAAATAAACACAGAGAGACAACCAACCAAAAATTGCAGGCACACGGATGGGCTGGAGGAGGTAAACCCCACACTACAACCGCTGAAAAACAACATTTCAGTTTCATGTTCACTGTTGCTCCATGCTCACTGAGATGTTTCCCCCTGCGTGACTCCTCCAGGCCCCTTATACTGCCCCCCACAAACACACCACCACTCTGACACTTTTGGGTGGGATAGGAGCTCCCTTCACTTGTACATTCCTTCACTCCTAATTCCACAAGCATGCATCAAATAACACTGCGTGTACAGGAGGAGGTAGGGATAAATCAACCAGCATCTCTGCCCTTAGAAGCAAGGTGCCTCCAACTTCTACACACCACAGAACAAAGGGGTCTCAGACCACGGTTGAATGGGGGTGGGGGGGTACTGTAAAGAAGACTGTAGGGTAGAGGCAGCACCCAAGCTGGACCAGGCTGGCAAGGATCCAGAACCAGGGATGGCATTTTCCATGGCCAATACCATGCCTAGTTCATTCCCCAATACTAAAGAACTCCATAATTTCTCTCCATTTCTCTGATGCTATTTCTTTGAGCCATTGGTAATGCTCAAAGTTTAGTAAGTGGCAGGAACATAACAGAAGGTCCACTCTGGAATAGTACCCAGGAGTCCTCCCACCTGCCTCCTTCTTAAATCTGCCTCTTTGCTGGCCTCGGGCTAACCCTTCCCCCCAGCAGGGTGAGGTGAGCCACAGCAGCGCTCCCAGCGGCCCCAGGACAATGTCAAAGGCGAGAGTGGGCCTCGGCAGGCTGCGCGCCCTGGCCCTGTCCTTGGTGCTGCCGCCAGCTGCACCCCCTGTGGCAGGGGGCCTCCCAGGGCGCAGCCTTCCCTCCAGCCCAGCCTCTGGTCCCTGCGGAAGGGCCATGAATACACCCAGATCAGCTGCAACTCCTATCCCAGGGCACTGGACCAGAGGCATTTGCAGTGAAGGCCCAGCATAGTCAGAGCCTGGCCTGCAGGGACTTTCCTGGACTCCAGCTTCTCCAGGTGACCTGAGGCTACCCGAGGCCCAAGCGTGGACACAGGTCTCTCTAAAGCTCAGGCCCCTGGAGGGGGGAATCAGAGCAATCATTCAAGTCCTCTTTTAATGGAGGAGGGGATTGCTGTTGGAAATAGGCAACTTGTGCCAGAAAACCCCAGCAGCTCCAACACAAACAGCCCACATGCCCCTGGCAAACCCTCCCCTTCGCTGGCAGCTGTCTCACCAGGCCCAGTGTTCCACCACTCAACTCTGTCTCTGCTCCCTAACCCCTCAGAGTTTCCCACCTCACTCTCCAGGAGTCTGCTCTACCCTCTCAGAAGCTCCCAGTGGGGAAATGAGGGGTTAAACGTTGCTTCCAGGAGTGTGCCAGCGAGCCCCGAGCCCCATGCCCATGCAGGGAGGCCTCCAATCTCGGGGGAGGGACGAGGGTGGCAACCTCCATCCTCAGCGCAGAGGGGAGCTCTGAGACCGAAGGTGGAGGCAGGGACTGAGGGGGCCCGTCCGGCTGGTTCTCAGAAGGCGCCCGGCCTCCCCCTTCTGCCGCCCCCCAAACCCCCCGGTGCCAGCGCTCTTGCGGCCTGAGGGAGGCCCACATCTGCCCGCATGCCGCTTTCATCAGGCGGCGCTTTCACTGCAACTTTTCTCCCTCTCTCCCTTCACAATTTTCGCTCACCTGGAGGGTCTGGTTTTAATTGGTGTAATATCCCCGTTAACAACGCAGCCTAATTAAGACATCCGCCCAATTCCGCGATGCACACTTCATGAACAGGTTCTGCCGCAGTGTTTATACTTTTATTATTTGCAGACCAGTAAAACCAAAGCCGGTTTCTGCCTGAAAGACCTCATACGGGCGACCCCACTCTATTAGCCTCGTACCTGCTCGGTGCTAAGTGCCCTGGGCTTCCGGGTGTGCGCCCAGGGCGTCCCAGCGCCGAGCGGGTGTTTCAGCCGGAAATTAGCCGCCGGGCGCGCGGGAAAAGCGACTTCACCTCCAGCTGGGGTGGAGGGCTGGGTCCCTCCGTCCCTGTCCTTTTCCTCCACCACGGGATGTCTCGTGCATCAGCATGAGCAGAACCGCGGTGTCCTTTTTAAAGTGACCATTGAAAAATAAATCTAGTCCCTCCCCAAAGCTGGAGAGCTCCGTCAGGAAGGAGTTTCTCCTCACCCCCCTGGACCCCGCGCCGCTGGCGGGGCTGCAGTCCTGGACTCCAAGGAACATCCCTCCTGCCCCACGTAAGACCCCGCATCCTGGGGCCGCTCTGGAACGGGATGGGGTCCCATTGTCCCTCCACGCCCGGGGCCGCATCCTCGTCCCCGCGCGTACTGTGTGAGGGCCCCCGGCAGACCCGGCACTGCGGGGATGCACGCCGGGGGAGGCTCCGCGCCGAGGGAGGCTGCGACCTACGGCCTCGTGCCACCCCTAGGATCCTCGAGAGACAGCCCTCCCGAGGGGGCGACCCCCGGACGCCCTCCGGCGAGTCTCGCCGCCTCCGGGGCCTCTGGGGCCTCCGGGGCAGAAAGTTTGGGCCGGGTGTGCCCAGCCGCCTTGGAGCCAGCTTCCCCAGCCACGCTGCGCCGGCCCCTGGGGGCGGCCGAGGCTCGGAGAAGCAGCCTGGGTTCACGCCCGAGCCTCCCTAATGCAGCTCCCAAGACTCTGCGGGGAGCGCCCTCAGCCCGCCCCCTGTTGGGCCCTGCGCGCGGCTCGACCCCTGCCGCTTTACACTCGCGCACAGCGCGGCGCTGCGGGCCCGGGGCCTCTCTAGAAGACCGTGGGAGACCCTTCCTCCCCAAAACTCCTCTGGGTCATCAACTCCTCTAGTGAACCCTTCTCCTCGAGGACCCAGGCAGGGCTCCCGGGGACTGGGTGCCTGGTGAGAAGCGCATGCATCCCGTGGAGATCGCTGACCGTCCCCCCACTCCCACCCGCGCGAGCTCCAGCCGCGTACACGGACGCACCCCGCGGGGCCGGGATCTCCTCGCGCTCGGCCTCCCCCCGCCAGGGAGTTCCCCGCGCCGGGCATTGTGCCGCCGCCGCCACCACCACCGCCACCACCACCGCCGCCGCCGCCGCCACGCAGTGCGCGGGACTCCCCGGCGTCTCCATGGAGCCGACCCCGGGGCCTTCCCATTCACAAAACCGCCCCTCCGGCCGTAGGCTGGACCACGTGCCCCGACCCGAGCCCAAGAGGGACACGGAGAGCCCCGACCCCGAGGGCGCCACCCCTCCCCGCGCGCCCTCGGGTCGGTCCCTGGCCGCGCTCTGCAACCCCGCGCCCGCGCCAGCCCCGCCTCCCCCTACGGGGTCCTGTGCGCCCCTCCCTGGGACTTGCCCACCCCCACCCCGCTCAACACGAAGGTAATGACCGCCGCAGGGCGAAGCGCTGGCGGCGAGGACCCGGCTACTCACGGGCTCAGCGCTCCCCGCGGCAGGTGACAGGGGCCCGGCGGCCATGCCCCGGCTGCATCCCGGCCGCCGAGCTGGCAGCGGCGTCCCGGGGCCGCGCGGGCACCGGCGAGCCGGCGGCGAGGAGCGCACGGAGCCGGGCTCAGGCGGCGGCTGCGATCGCGTCTCCTCTGACCAAGCGAGCGGCTGGGGGCCGGGGCCGGGGCCGGGGCCGCTGTCCGAGGAGGCTCCGCCGGCTCCGGAGCAGCCCCGCAGCTAGCTCCTCACTCGCTCTTCCCTCGCCGCCTCCTCTCTCTCTCTCTCTCTCTCTCTCTCCCTCTCCCTGCCTCCCTCCTCTCTCTCTCTCTCTCTCTCTCCCTCTTTCTCTCTCTCTCTCTCTCTCCCCCTCTTTCTCTCTCTCTCTCTCTCTCCCTCTCTCTCTCTCTCCCCCCCGCCTCTCTCCTCCCCCTTTCTCTCTCCCTCTCCCCGGCTCCTCTGGCTCGCTCGGCTGGAGAGAGGCGACAGCAGGAGCACGCGGCGGCGGCGGCGGCGGCGGCGGCGGCGGCTGCCCGGGCGGAGCGCGGCAGCGCGCGGCGAGGGAGGGGGCTCGGGCAGCCGCTCGACCGGGAAGGGCGGCGGGGCGGGGAGGGCCGCGGAGGAGACAGCGCAGGCCGGATGCACCCTTGCGGCCCTAAACGCGCGGGCCCGGAGAGCCTGCACGAGAGAGGTGGGCGAGGCGCGGAGGACCCCAGAGCTGCCCGGTTTCCCGCGAGCGCCGCCCTCCGGTCCCGGTCCCCGTCTCCCCTCCCTCCCTCCGGCGATCCTGAGGCCGGGCAGCCCCAATCAGGACCCTTACTCTCCTTCCACCCTGGCCCTGGCCCTGGCCCAGAAAGGACAACACTGCGGATCCCCATAAATGGGGCTCGGGCAGCGGGGGTGAATGCCCCCCAACCTCTGCCGCCGATCTGCACTGCCTGACCTCCTCTTCCAGTTTGCCCCTCCCACACACACACCCCACCCCTTACTGGGGCTTGAAATTCGGTGTCTTGCCTTCCCGGGAATCCGAGAGTGAGTGACCAGCCACACAGAGTCACCACTGGGGTGTTTGTCCAGATTGACCAACCAAACCAATTCAAACATTTCCACCTTGGCTGGGGAAGAGAGGCTGTCATTGTAGGAGGTCAGCTAAGGATTTGCCTAAAATCAGAAAAGCAGGCATTCCCTGTCCCCACTCCCAGCTGCCCAACCCTAGGGGAAGGGACCCTGATGTAGGGTCTGGGACGGTCTCTATCCTTGGGATAGAGAGCGAGGGGGAGCAGAAGGAAAGTGGAGGCTAAGGGCCAGTGGAGTAGGGACCATCTGGGCTGGCGGGATGATACCCATGGAGAGCTGTGAGGTCACACCAGAGGCAGGCAGGAGGGCCTTGACTGTCCCAAACAGAACCACAGGATTGGGCAGGGCCTTGCTCCTGTTTCTATGCAAACGACAGGCGGATCCAGTGCCTGGAGCACCACTGAGGAGGGTAAGAGCAGGGATGGAAGTGAGCTGCACCCTCAAAGACATTCTCAACCTAAAGGCAAATGAAAACCTGTGCCAGGTTGCTTTTACTTCTGGATGCTGCTTCTGGAGCAGATTCCTCCTTGTACCTGACTGTCCTGCTTTTCTGTGTGAGGCAAAAAGCATGTCATGGAATCTGGGGTTTGTTAGGGGCCTGGAGGATTCAGAGACAGTGAAGGGAGGGACGTAAACTCAGTTCCTACGTGCCTGGAGCTCTGCACTGCTGGCTGCCTTCCCTGCAGAGCGAGGACAGACAGTATCCACGACAAGTGGCTACTGTCCACTTACGAGCTTAACGCTTTTAATTTCTGGCCCTTTGGCCTGTCTGGGTCATTGATCTTTCTTGGTCACTGGGAGTCATGCTATACAATTTCGAGTTAGCTTCTTGGCCCTACAGCTAAACACTGGATAAATGCCTTGTCTACCAGCAAGGCAGCTGCTTGGTTGACTGAACTTTCCCAGCCCCCGTATTTGAAATGGCACGTCCCTGCTCAAAAGACCTAATTGGCTCTCTCCGTCCTCTGCTGTCAGATGGTCCAGGCCTCCAACTCGTGGCTGGGCCCACCCACTCCTCATCATCCCTATAGGCAGGTCTTTTGCTTCCAGGAGAGCTCTCTGAAGACAGCACCAAACCTTGTTCCCAAGCTCCACCAGACCCAGCCAGCACTCAGCATATAGTAGGTCTGCTCAGACACCTGAGCCTGTGAATTGAAGTTGGCATCTGTGGCAGGATCAGCCACAGGACCTGCACATCAGAATCCCTGTCAGGGACAGGCCCTGGCAAGGCTAGCCTCATTACAAGCCCCATGGAATTTGCCCTTCCAGCACCAGCTGCCGTGGAATGGGGATCTGGCCAGAAAAGGGGGTCAGGACCAATCTGTATGTCCTCATACTAGGATCAGCCAGGGGGGGTTCTATCTTGGGATATCATTGAAAAGAATTTTACAAACCTCTGATTTGGAAACTTCATTTAAAAAAAAAAAAAAGTGAGACCATGAAGAAGGAACCAGGAACAGTCCTTTGCAATAATGATTAGCATAGAAGCAAAAGGAGATTTAGCTCGGAGCCTAAAATGACAACTGAACACACATAGCTAATTTTACTCCCCCTGAAAACCCCACTAAAACTACTGAAAGAGATTTTTTTTTTTTAGGATACAAACCCCCAAGGAGCTGGAGAACAGAGAAGAGACAACCATGAACAAAATGTGGGAAGCAGGAAGGCAAATGGGCAAGTGGTGCTTGGCCTTGCGGAGCTGAGTCCTAACCCTGCCGTGGGGAAAGCTGAGGAACAGAACCTCCAAAGGCTTAGAGCTGTGGGACAGGTAACTGTGAGGCAAGAAAGGCAGCTAGGAGCAGCAATGATCTGTTTAAGAAGCCTGCAGATCCTGGATGGCTGCCCACTGTGGAAGGGTGTTCCTTGAGGAGGGTGTAGCAGGGGCTCTGTGGCCTGGGGGACTTCCTGCACAGTGACAGAGGGGCATCCTGCACTCTGAAGGCTCAGAGCCCCCCTCAGCCCCCAGAGCACCAACATCCTCCAGGCAAGAGGCTAGAAAAGTCTCTTTCTATTCCTGTAGATTTTAGGAGAAACCTAAAGATTTAATTTTGCTGTTTCCCAGCAGACCACTGAGCCAATCTCCCTAGAGAGAAGCCCCAGTGGATGAGCCCACCCAATCCTCAGACCTTCCAGTCAGCTCTGCAGTTCCCTCCCCTAAATGTGAGTAGATGACCCAGGATTACCAGGCACCTGAGGAAAGCCTTTGAGAGAAAGAGCCACCCAGGTGGGGACCTAGGGGGCGGGCATCTTTGAGGAAACAGACATTAGGCAGGGAGGAGAAATAGCCATTTAATATCCTAAAAGACAGGGCTTCCCTGGTGACTCAGTGGTTAAGAATCCGCCTGCCAATGCAGGGGACACGGGTTCGAGCCCTGGTCTGGGAAGATCCCACATGCCGCGGAGCAACTAAGCCCGTGCACCACAACTACTGAGCCTGCGCTCTAGAACCCACAAGCCACAACTACTGAAGCCCTCGCGCCTAGAGCCCATGCTCCGCAACAAGAGAAGCCACCGCAATGAGAAGCCTGCACACCACAACGAAGAGCAGCCCCCACTCACCGCACCTAGAGAAAGCCCGTGCACAGCAGTGAAGACCCAACACAGCCAAAAATAAAATAAATAAAATAGATAAATTTATTTAAAAAAAAATCCTAAAAGACAGCAGATAAGATATTGCATCTATGAACCAAGAGCAGGATGCTATTTTAAGGAGAACATCTAGAGAACAAAAAAGGGCTGGAAAATTAAACATGTGAGAACGGAAACAAAAACCTTCAACTGACAGGTTGGAAGATAGAAGGGAGGGGATGTCCCAGAATGCAAAGCAAAAAGACAAAGAGGAGAAAAATAAGAAAGGATGAAAGAATTAGATGATCAGTTCATGGGGCCCAGCACCTGTACAAAAGGAACCCTCCCTTCCATTCCACCCTGTCTAAGAGAAAGAGTTATTTAATTTAAAAAATTTTCCCAGAAATGAGTTTTCAAGTTCTCAGCACAGTGGGAAATTGACCCACACCAAGGCATATTATCATGAACAGCAAAACACTGAAGAGAAAGAAAAGTTTCCACAAGCTTCCAGGTTCCACAGAAAAGAGCAGGAATAAGACTATGCTTCAGAAGTCTCAACAACAGCAGAAGCTAATAGATAATGGAGCAGTGCCCTCAAAGTGCCGAAGGAAAATATTTTCTGGCCTAGAATCCATTACTTAGCCAAATGAACAATCTAATGTGAGATTAAAATAAAAATGTTTGCATGTGCAAGGTCTCAAACAAATTTACCACCCATGCACCATTTCTCAGGAAACTACTAGAGGATGTGCTCCAACAAAACAAGGGAGTAAAGCCTGAAAGAGGATGATAAGGGATAGATGCAACAGTGGATCCAGTAAGAGAGGGAGAGAGGAGGGGAATTCCACAGGATGGGAGAGAAGGGAGATCACAGGAGGGTAGCTGTCCAGATTAGAGCAGGGTGGCGACACGTCCAACTGCCCAGCACACAGACCTGCTGAGGGTTGTCATCACTAATATACCTTCTGACATTGTACTGCCCTTTTAATGCCAGATGCACCTGCCAGGTTCTTATCTGTACTTGGCCTGCTTGGGCCAGGTCCGGATGGAGTTCCAGCTCTCCTCTGCATGCACTGGCACCTGTATAAGCTGAAGACACTCATTTTCCCCATCAGAAGTGTCCTATTTTGTTTTCTTAGAAACAGGAGGATGGCCATAGTGAGCTAAGAAACAGACAATTCAGATAGGTCTATTCCCCCACCCCCACCAACCTGCCAGACATTCCAGCTGGGGATGGCCCTCAGTTCCCCAGGAAGTGTCCATGGCCTTGCCAAGAGCCTCTTAGAACAGATGCCATGGTCCTTTCAGGGCCAGTGGGTACACTGACTCCCTAAAAAGGACTCTAGTAAACTCTCAGGCAGCTGAGGCCAGTCTGTGACCCCAAGA
This sequence comes from Balaenoptera physalus, assembly GCF_965194825.1. Taxonomy (NCBI): domain Eukaryota; kingdom Metazoa; phylum Chordata; class Mammalia; order Artiodactyla; family Balaenopteridae; genus Balaenoptera; species Balaenoptera physalus. The sequence continues at coordinate 10,532,051 of NC_138901.1, forward strand.
CTATTCCTCTTCTCTTCTCCCAGGCTCCTCCATCTACGAGTAGCAGCCCAAAGTAGCCACAAACAGAAAGGATACCATGGCTAGTTCTCTATATTAATCACCTTGCACATAAGTAGATGATGATAAAACAATAAAATGTTTGAGGAAAACACAATCTAAGGGGACTTCTTTGTCCTTGTCAGTCTTTCATGACCAGCTGGTGGACTGCTGGAGAGTGTACTTTACACCCACTGCTGGGCGTCCTTGTTTGGTCTTTTAATCCAACAGAGTAAATTAGAAGGTTACTTAATGCAGTCATAACCTCCTTGCTAAGAATGGATCTTTCTCTCTCTGTCTCTTTCTACACACAGACACACAGACACACCTCAATATTTATGTTACATATAAATATATAAATTTTTTCATTTCCTCACCACCATTGTTGGTATTTGGGCTTTCCCCTTTGGCCACAGTCCAGGCCGTGCTAGGACACTGTGGAGAAGTGCTCCCTATCTCAGTGACTTCCCCATAGGGACAGCCCCACAGGGCCTGAGGGAACCTATTATTCAAACAACACATCAACATTCTTGCACACAAAATGCAGGGCAGCCATGAAAAAGCTTATACTCCATAGGGCTCCAGGGGTTGTATCTCTCTGGATCTTGTGAAATATAGGTCACAATGAAACCTCAGAGGTCAGAGGCACCAACCTGATTAATTAACAAGTGACATTGTGGAGGCTGGCCGGCTCAGGCCCACACCTCTACTCACAGCTAGTGGAGAGGCACCGCAGCGACTGGGCCGGCTTCCCAGTCTTCCCTCATACCTGAGTAACAGTCCCAAACTTTGCCCACTCCTGGTCCTCCGGACCCCGATTGCTGGCAGACAGACAGACAGCACTGTCTTCTTCGCCGAGAAGGGAGGGCTCAGATTTGAGCAGCTTTCTTCACTCTCACCTTCCAACCGTGTTCATCTCCTCTTCCTGCTCCCTTTCCTTTCAGATCCTCCCTCTACCCCCATCCAGCCCCCTTGGGCTTCCTCCTCTTCCACCTTCCCTGCTCTGGGGGGTTCTAGCCCACCAGCCTAAAAGCATGGTCAGTCCTTACCCATCCTTTAAGAACAGACCCTAGAGCTGCTCTCCTCCCATCTCCTTCCCTTTATCACAAGTGGTCCCTACCTCCTCTCCAACACCCCCTGGAAATAGCCCTGCCGGGGTCCCTGGTGACCAACTAGTCTGTGTGCCCTCCTCCATGCACTGGATCTTTCAAGGCAGGTAACACGCTCTCCACTCCCTTTCTAGAACCTTCTCCCTTATCCTCTATAACAGCACTCTCTCTGCTCTTCCCTCCTGAGGCAGCTCCCTCCACATCTCCATTTGGTTCCCCTGCTTCTCCCTAAATGCCAGCTTTCCCCCGAGACTCCATTGCCAGTCCCTTCACATTATTTTCCTCGATGATCTCACCCCCTCCCCTGGTTTCACCATCGCAGACGTCATCCCAACATTTCAGAGCTGGAAGCAACTCCAGAAAGATGAGAAAACTGAGGCCAGCGTGTCCAGGTGCCCTGCCGGGGCCTCCCAGCACGTGGGCAGCAACTCCGGACCTTGAACCCAACCTCCAACTCTGCCAGCAGCGCTGCCCCAATCCCTGCCATGCTGCCTCTTATTTCACATGCAGGGGAGCAGGTGGGTGCATCTGCAATGTCACACACACACTTCCAGACTTGATATTTTATTTAAGAGCATGCAGCTCTATATCAGTACCCAGTTGCTTTCAGTTCTGACATTTATCTTCTCCAAAGGAGGGTGAGCCACTTGCAGATCATCCCATCTCTCCTCCCACGTGGCTGGGAAATGTCAGAGGGAGATCCAGGCAGCTCAGGGTCCCTTGCCCACATTGCACACATTTCAGTCATTGGGCTGCTTGGTAACCCAGTTGCTTTGGGAGAGCTGAGAAGGCCTGGGAAATGCATGAGGGGAGCCAGCAGAGGGTTCCCAGGCACTGTCCAACTTTCATAACCAGGGGCGACAGCCAGAGCCAAGAGCCTCCCAGAACAGTTGCCATGGTCCACTCAGGGGCAGGTGTGTCCTTCCCCATCTTCTCAGATCTCCTTGTTTTGAGTGGGACCCACGCCATGTCTTAGAGCTCTGCCTGCGATTGCACAATAATACCCACCCAGAAAACAAATTAAAAATAGGAAAAATCCATCCGAGGCGTGTGTCTGCTGAGGCAGAGTGCTGTCAGATTGCTAGGCAACCCCAGGCGATCCTGTGGGAAGGTCTGTGCTAAGCTTGTTCCACAGAAGTAGCACTCTTGTCCCTGTTGTGTAGATGTGCTCAGCCGAATCTGAGCAAGGTCATGAACAGAGGGAAGGCACAGGCTGCCTGAACTGAAGACGTGCCCATCTGCCTGGACAAATGCATTTTCCGGAGGACAGAGAAGAGGCCGAGGGTGTCCGCAGGATGAGAGGCATCTGGATGCAGCCTGGAAAATCTACCTGGTTTCCCCATGTTCCCCAAAATACAGGTGTTTAGAACTGTGTAGGCAAAATGCCTGAATCTTAACTGATTTTCCCATCCAGCAGTCTTCATCACCTTCAGCCAGAGGTGAATTAAGCAGGTTCAGAGGCTGAAGACAGAGGAGGAGGAGAAAGGAAAGATGGATGCATGGCCAGAGCCCGTGGAGGAGCAGGGAGGAAGCAGAGCTGGGATCACCCAGGCGCCGCCCTTCTTGGCTTTGTGCTCCCAAGGCCGAGATGGAAGAGCATGCTTTCTTGTTACAGTTCCATTCAGACCATAATCACGATAAAATCTCTGTGCATGTTACAACGTTGGCCATGTGCATAAAATACTTTTAAAAGGAAAAGGCAGGGGATGCGGCATCATGAAAAATAACGAGAATTTTCATTTTGACTTGAAGATCTTTAAAACAAGGGTGAAGCCAAGAGAGCTTCTTCCCTTTTACGATGCTGCACAGAGACTGCCCAGGGCGAAGGCGAAAGGGTGTGTTAGCTTTCTGGGGCTCCCATCACACAAAAACAGGGGCTTTAAACAACGGAAATGTATTCTCTCACAGTCCTGAAGGTCAGAAGTTGGAAAGCAAGGTGTCAGCCTGCTGCCTCGAAAGCTCCAGGGAGAAACCATGCCAGGCCTCCCTCCTGGCTTCTGGTCACTGCCAATGGTCCTTGGCATCCTCGGCTTGTGGCAGCATCACTCCAGTCTCTGCCTCTGTCTCCACGTGGCCTTGTCTCTGTGTCCTCTTCCCTTCCTTATAAGGACCCCAGTCATTGGATTGAGGGCCCACCCTAATCCAGCACGACCTCATCTTAACTAATTGCATCTGCAAAGACCCTATTTCCAAATAAGGTCCCATTCTGAGGTTCTGGGTGGGCATGAATTTGGGGGGACATTATTCAATCCACTCCAGGGGGATTGATATGAAATCAGATGAGCTTCAGAGCAGGCAGGCATTGGCCATCACCTGGTCCAGGCTGTCCCTCTCTCTTGAGGGAATGTCTCTTACAGCACCCAGAGACCTCGGAGCGCTGCATTATCTATGGGCTCCCATACAAACAGTCCTGTATGAATATACCTGATCACGTCCCCAGCAACAAAGGCAGTGCCAGCCACCACCACCAGCCAGACTCACAGCTCCAAGGCCCTCTGTCTGACCAAGGCAATAGCAGGACAGGAGATGCCTCCCTCCAGCTCCAGCTGACTCTGGAGAAGGTGCCCATTGTGGGGAGGGCTACCTACATTGCACTCCTGCCCTGTGTTAGTGTCCCCGGGCCACCAAAACAAAGCAGCACAGGCTGGCAGCCTAAACAACAGACACTGGAGGCCAGGAGGCCAAGATCAGGGTGTTGGCAGGGTGGTGCCTCCTGGGCCTGAGGACAGATGCCTTCTCCCTGTGTCCTCACATGATCATCCCTCTGTGTGTCTGTGTCCTAACCTCCTCTTCTCATAAGGACCCCAGTCATGTTGGATTAGGACCCACCCACATGACCTCAGCTTAACCTGACTGCCCTCTCTAAAGGCCCTGCCCCCAAATACAGGCCCATCCTGAGGTGTTGGGGGTTAGGGCTTCAACAAGTGAATCTGGGGGACAGTTCAGCCCACATGTCCTGTTGATGTCCCTATTTCTCCTAAGAGCCAGTGTTCCCAGTCTTGAAACTCAGCCATAACTCTCACTCTTCCTTCCCCTCCCCACTCAGCCCCATCTACATCCTAACTAAAACTACATTTCTGTCTTGATCCAGCATTGAACCTCCACGTGAAGCTGGGAGGTGGGCTGGGCAGGCGGCACTTTTCACATATTTGTGAGGTGTGGCAACGCTGGGGTCACAGGTCTTCCACCCCTGCCCAGCAGACCTGGTCCCTTGGCCCATCCAGGGGAGCACCCCCTCTGCCGAGCTGGGTCTCTTGTTTTGTCCCCAGCAGTGGCAATAACTGACTCTGAGCCCCCAGATCCTTGGACCAGGGCCTCCACCCAGTGCCCCCTATATGCATCTTCAAAACAGCCAGCCCCCCGGGATGTCCAGGACAGATTTCCACCAAGATAAAAATGAACATTGAAAATGAGACACTAACTCCCGGAGACTGTTCACCAAGCATGGCTCCACAGCCACAGGGCCCCTGACCCACTTGGCCAGTTCCTGAGAAACAGGAAAGTAGCCTCCCCTGTTGAGGAGGACAATCCAAGGTGGGAGGACAGAGGGCCTGGGTGCCTGGCCCAGCCTGGCTGCCTGGATGATGGGGACCTACCATTAGCATCTTTAGGGCTTGGTTTTCTCCTGTGCTAATGGGCAGGGACGGACCTCATGACCCTCAGTCCATCTCCAGGGATGGGAGCCTACAGTTCTGTCGGAAGCAGCCTGGCTGCCCCGAACCAGCCCAGCAGTGCCAGGGCTCGAAGGAGACGTGGGGGCAGGAGGAGAGGCGAGCTGCCTATTGTTCCAGATCTTCCTCCTTCCACCTCCTCCTCCAGGAAGCTCATCCTTTTCCAAAATAGCTCCTCTGCCTCCTTCCCTCCTCTCTCCTCCCTGCTTCCGGGAGCTCCATGGCCAAGTCCCACCTGGCAAGGGGCAGCAGTGTTGGGGGAGGGAGGGTATGGCTCTCAAGCTGCAAAATTTCAAGGTCAAACAATGACCCCTCCATCCCTCAACCTCCCTCCCCTCCAGGTCGGGCTCCACCATCCCCACAGCTGGCAGACCAACAGAAGGAGCCTTGTTCTCAGGCCAGTTCCCCTGTGCCGCGGTCCTCATAGTGCCCAGTCCCCACAAGAAGGGTTACTTGAGCATTCAGAAGCCCCTACAGACTTGCCTCCCCCTGCCCTGCTTGGGGAGCCCAACTCCAAATGAAGTGCTGACCTTTCCTTGGCCAGGCTGTGGCCCCTGCCCACCCGGAGGGTCCTCCTCTGCCCCCCACCAAAAGGACAGGCCTAGGGATAGTCAACCAACCCTGGCCAAGCACTTTGGACCCCACACTGAGCCAGATGTGCCCTCTGTTCAGCTTTGTGCAAACCCAGCTCATCTCCCCGCCGCCCCCTGCAAACTCCCCTGGACAGTGAGACCCGTTCTGACCTGTGACTTCAAGGCTAACACAGCAAACCAGGGGCCCGGTACACCAATGCAATTTCCTGCTCCACTGCAAGTCAGCAGAGTCCTTGGCAGTTGTGACACACCATGTATCAGGCTGAAGTGGCCAGGAGCAGAGGCCAGCCAGGAGAACCTTGTACTTTTTTTTTTTAATTGAGATGAAATCCACATAACATAGAATTAACCATTTTAAAGTGCGCAATTCAGTGCCGTTTAGCACATTCACAATATTGTACAACCATCACCACTATCTAGTTCCAAAACATTTCCATCATCCCAAAAGGAGACCCTGTACCCACCAAGCAGCCACTCCCTATTCCCCCAGCCCTGTGCTTTTTGATGTTAAATGAATAAAATGCAAATTGCTTCTACTATTCTTGCTCCAAAGCACTGGCGCTTTTTGAATAGGACTGTCACACCATCCTCATCTTCTTGGCCTGCCCACTTAACACTCAGGGATGTTCCAAAAGTGTCACATGAAGGGACAGGCAGTCTTAAGCTGCCTTCGTGAACAACTTTGCCATTTGCCCAAAGACAGTAATTCCTCATGAGTTCATTTACCCAAAAAATATTCTTTGAGCCCCTTCTAAGTGCCCAGCTCTAGGTCAGTCGGTGGCTCACAAGCATGAAAAGGATCCAATCCTGCCCTCCAGGCTCTGGGTGCTGAGTTGGGAAAGCAGATGGGTAAACAGCTAAATGACAAGGCCACATGGTAAGTGCTTTGAGAAAAACATGAAGAAATACTCCACCCACAGAGTGGCCTTGCCACCCTCTATCAATATTTTTATCCATACTCCCACATGTTAACATGGCCGTCTTCACCTCCAACACCATCTTTAAACACCAAAGATGGGGACACATATGCTGGATGAGACCACAACAGGCAGGGGCTTGAAGAGGCAACTCACAAAGAAGACTTTAAAAGGGCCCCAAAGTACAGAAAGTGTCTAATTTCACCAGCCACCAAAGCAATATAAATCAAAACAAAAACACACTTCCACTTTTCCACCCGCCAGATTTTGAAACTGCTGATTGCATCCAGAGCTTCTGCTGGGAAGTGACCCTCTCCTGCACTAGATGGTGGGGTCGAAGTTGGCATCTGTCTGGGGCAGATTGGCACTTGGATCAAAAGCTTCCAAAATGTGTTTAACCTTTAACTCAGCAATTCCACTTGTAGGAATTCACCCTAAGGAGAAACTCAGGAGCAAACGCAGATCTATCTCGAAAGACTTATGTACTAGAATATTTGCAGCATTGCTTATGACATCAAGAGACTGAAAACAAACTGAATGTGCAACTCCTGGGTGCTTGGTAAATAATTTGTGCACTCATTAAAAACCCTACCATAGAAGACTATTCAATACCACTGCAAAGTGTTCATAAGCCTTCAAATGGGAAGGTTTATAAAACAGAGTGTGCAATCCAATGCCATTTATACTCCCCAGGCCCTGAAACAGGATGGAGGGACACAGTCTCTTGGTCGGCAGTGATTCCCTCTGTACAGGTGAACAACGGGTAATTTTTCTTTTTGAAATTTTATTGTATATTCTAAGTTTTCTACGTTGGATCTCAATTGCATTTGTAACCAGGAAAAATATAAGGAGTGTTTTTTAATTCGATTAGAAATGTTACAGAGGCAGTTTATCTGCCAGCGCACCAGCTCGCAGGGGGAGGAAGAATCTGGACAGTTCCTGACAAACACAGGGCCCCACCTGCAGGGGTGAAAGGTTCCCATGCCTTTGACCAAGAAGCTGAGGGAGTGCCATAGTCAACCTCTTTACTTCCCTTTTCAGATTAAGTTTTGATTTGATTTGCTGGTATCATGCCATCAGGAGCTCCACATGTGTCCTTGGAGCTCATGGACCATCTTGGCAACACATTCTAACCCTCTCTCTGGCTCCTCTCAGGAGAAGGCCCCTCCCGGGTTTATTATTTTGAGCTGAAGTTCTGGAAGTTTCATCATTACAAAATAAATATTTTTGAAGCTCATGATTCGTGAGAGCAATAAAAGAAAATTAATTTTTATTGAATTCCTACTGTGGGTTACACACCTAACATGCAATTTCTCATTTAACCTTTGAAATAATGCCTTGAGGTCAGTGTTATTGCCCCCAAATTACAGATAAGGAAAATGAGTCTCAATAACCCAGACACAGAAAGCTGGCCTAGGACTCAGCAGCTGGCTTCCCCCAGAGCGCCTGATCTAAGAGAGCCAGAAAGTCCCAAGATGGGGGGCCACAATCTTTTTGTAACCTCACAGCCAATAAGGGCTATAGGAACCCAGACTCCACTTGGACCCCAAAGTAAGGGCTTGATGTCCACCCTTCCTAGAGAATGGACGGCTCACAGAGAACAGTGCTCTGTGTCACCTGGCCACCCCCCACCCAGCCACAGGGACCCGGCAGCTGATGAACTGGGGCACCTGCAGCTGAGGGGACTATCGGGGGAGACTGTCCAGCCACGCACACTGCAGGGACCTGAGCCTCCTTCCTCGTGACTGCAACATCTCTGAAATGAAGAGACAACTCTATTGGGAGAACAAGCGCTAATTAAATTTCCTGGGATCACTGAAGAGGAAATTACTTAATATTCTGAACAGATTTAATATTTGAAAGCATGGACGGCCTTGATTTGTCGTGGATGGGTTCTCTGCCATCGGGCTTACATTTGATGGGATCCACACAAGCTAGGAGGAGGAGATGGAGGTGGCTGGAGGCTGTGATGTCCCTGGAAGCCAGAGGAGAGGGAGAGAAACTGGGCATGGCCGGAGGGCAAGGTCCTCGTAACAGCCCTCCACAGGGACCCCAGGCACTGCTACAGCGAGCTGGAAGTCATATTCATGGTCTCTGCAGCCCCGTGTCTTTGGGTCCCTGACATCTGCCTACATTCACCCCACCTTTCTGTAACTCAGGACCCTTGTTGGCCAAGGTACCCACCTGAGTGAGAGGGAGGTCTTGTATTCCTTGGAATGCACGATCTAAATACCCCTGTGTCTCTTGGAGGAAGTGGGAAGAAAAACAAACACTTTTACCACATCCCCAAGATACACAAGTCTGGAGCTTTCGGGAGCCGCTCAGCCTCGTCACCGTAATGCCACCCAGGGACCACCCACAGGTTCCTCTGAGAGCTGTTTCTGGAGGAGCCGCACCCCACAAGCTCATCCAGGTGCCAGGACGTGGTCTCCTGACTCTGAGCAGCAGCTGAGACCTGGCCACTTGGGGCCCCTCCCTGGAGGCTGGCCGGGGGTGTGGGGGCCCAGGCTGGGAGTCACCCTCAGTTACTGCCAAGCAGACAAGCTCAGGGTCACATCACTCTGGCTGTGCTGCATCCACGGGGGCAATTGCTAGGCCAGGGGACCAGCTCAGCCAACCCCAAGGCAAGCCCTGCAGGCTCCTCGAAGCCCTGAGAAGGGTAGAGGGCAGGGGAGAGGTGGGTGAGCTCAGCTCACTCCCTGATGAGGAGAAAATAGTTTCCTGATGGGAACCGGTGAGGTAGGGAGTGGGGTGCAGAAACTCCAGATGAGAGCTTGGGCTAGCCATGGAGATGAGGAATTCCCACCCAGCCCTCAGATATGAGGCAGAGAGTCCAAATATTGGGGGAGCAAGTGACGGAAACTCAACTCACCCAGCTTAATCTGAAAGATAGTTCATTGGTGCCCACTAATGAAGTAGAGCTGGCCTTGGAGACAAAACGTTACACACACACACACACACACGCACACCTGGTCCTCCCTTTCCATTGACCTAAATCTCCCTGTTGAACATGTGTCCTGCATACACTGGACGTGGAGGACAGAGTCCGTGGCTGCTGAACACGGGGGCTTAGAGCCTCTCAGCTGAGCAGCCCCCCAGGACATAGAGAGCATCTTCCCCCATCTCTATACAGAGAAGCCACAGTGAAGGATGCAGATCTCACGTCAGTGGGGCCCATCCTGCACCATGGCCACCCTGAGAGGGGGGTGCGCTGCACATGTGGAGGGAGGGGACACACAGACTGCATGGACCAGGGGCAGGAAGAGGCCACAGCAGCTCCAGCCCAGGGGTCCTAGATGCCCAGTGGGCAGCCCATGGCTGCACAGCACCGAGGCCACCAGCCGAGAGGCGTGGAGGCTGATACCCGCCACACAGAGCTCGGAGGAGGCGCCTGGTCAAACTCCAGACTTGGAAAATGCCAGCACCAGCCTTCAGAGTGATTTTTTTTGTTATAAGTGATTCTGTCTGCTTCACACTTCAGGGACTGGAGATTGGACATGCTTTATAATTGTAATTAAAATAAACCAAGCGCCAGGAGGGTCAGTAGGATTTTACATTAAGAGGCTCCTTCTCCCATCTTTCTTACCCTTCTGACTGACCGGGAGTTTCCCAGAGCCAGTGTCCCCTGACATACAACCCTTGGAAGAACAGAGCCCTGAAATAAGTCTGTAATTTTGTTTTTTTAATTGTCTCTCCTACTTAGTTTCCTGTTCAAACAGATCCCCATGCCAGTCTGTAATCCCTATTTAAGCACCTAAACCTCCATAAAATAACCCACAAACCAGTCCCATCTTCCTGCTGCTCTTAACCTGTCTCCCATAGTCTTTGGTTGTTCAGCCTCTTTGACACTAAGCTTATCTGGCTCACCTGGCTTTGGGCATCCATCAGGGAGGAGTGGCCACTGGAGCCCCAGAGTCCAGAACAAATGCCTCTCCTATGCTTTCCGAACACTGCCCTCAAGCTCCATTTTCAGTGAAGAACCGCAGATCCCCTGCACTTGACCATGAGTCAGCCCCTGCCCACCTGCCATCACAGCCACTGGCGAGTGGCTGGGAGTGCTGCTCCTCCCCTCCCTGCAGGTCCTCAAGACCCCGTAGCAGAGTGAACCCTACTCCCACCTTGTATCCCCCGTGATCCATTCCAGGGGACCTGGAGGCCTTCTGCCCCTGCTGTTCCCCAAAACAGGCTCAAACCACATCCAAAGTGGACCTTCTGGGTACACTGGGCTGTGGACACAGTGCCCATCCTGCAAAGACAATGACCCACCCCTAGGGGTTCAAAAGCACCCACTGCCATTCAGCTCTGTCTAATAATAAGCTGCAGGAGGCCCAGTAGCATCCTTGGGGAGCCTTCAAGGAAACTGACTCAGAGAGGACGTGAGCTGTGAGGGGTCAGCGCTGGGTCCAAAGAGACCTGGCATCTAGGCCTCCCAGCCTGTCACTTACTGTCCACACATCCTTGACTTTACTTGTTTCTCTGACTATAAAATTGACTCTGACATAGATGATCTCTAGGGTTTCTCCCAGCTCTAAAATTCTCTGCTTCTGTAATTCAGGAATAAACTGTGAAACATGGATGAGACAGGCCCAGAGCTCAGAGGGTTACGGTCAAAGGTTGTAGGGTTCAGGGGAGGCTTCCTGGCATCCCCGAGACTCAGCCTGCACACAGGCCCTGGCACGTGGGCCATTTCTTGAAGGTACCACATGGCAACCTGAACATTCTGACCCTTTGAGAGGCTGGAAAGAGTGGCTGTGAAGGAGTCCTGGAAGTCTGGGGCCTGAAAGGAGTTTCCCTGGTCACATGAGGCCACATGAGGCCACAACCCCTCCCTTCCCCCTCCCAAACTATTCCCCTGGATGCAGAGCTTGAAGCTAGGGAGACTGAGAGATAGTCACTTTCACTAGACAATAACACGATGAAGTATTTTAAAATTCTGAGTGGACAATATTTAATATTACATAAAACATAGAAGCCAAAAAAGGAAAAGAGTTTTGACAAAAAGATAAACAACTTCTGTATCAGAAAAAGAAATACTATAAACAAAGTTAAAAGAAAAATTATACAGTGAGGAGAGATTTATATCATGTATAACAAAAGACTGATCACCTTCATAAATAAAAAGTTCTGGCAAATTAATAAGTGAAGGGCAAACAACCAGTAGTGAAACAACCAGTCCACAGAAAAATGTAAACAGCCATTAAACATAGGAAAAGATGCTCAACTTCACTCATAATTAAAGAAATTCAACTAATAGCAAGATAAGTGTCAAACTGGCAAAAGTATTTAACAATACCCACTACTGGATGATACACAGTAGACAGGATTAAACTGGTAAAATCTTTTGGAAGGACTATTTGGTGATATTTATTAATTTTTAAATGCACATGCCTTTGATTTAACAATTCCACTTCCAGGAATCTATCCCACTGACTTACCCTCACAAGTAAGCCAACATTTACTTACAATAAATGAAGTTAATATTATTATAGTAGCAGGAAATACACTGAGAGGGAAAGGGTCCACCCACTAGGAAATAAATTATGGAATGCCCACATGATGGCATATTCCACAATCATTCTTTTTAAACAAGGGAGAGCTATAAGTGCTGATGAGTCACTGTTTCCAAAGAAAATTGTAACCAAAAAAGCAAGTTCCAGAACAATATACATAAAATCCTGTTTATGTAGGAGAAAAAAAGGGATATTCATATATATATATATATGAGATTTTCTGGAAATATGCAACACCAACTTTACTGCTAAGCTGTGGAAATGGGGTGTTAACAGAGAGGGTCAATCAGGGAGATTTTAGTTTCTACTTCTTAACTTTTCTATATTGTTTTAATGTTTTTGCCATGAGCAAACATACTTTGTTCATAGAAAAAAATGGCTTTAAGGGAGATGAGAAAGTCATGCTCTGGTTTTCTCGGTGAATTTAATTATCTCTGCCGCTTCACTTTTTTATTTTTAATGTTACATGAGCTTATTGTAAGGAAAAAAGTATAAAGTACAGATTTTCAAATAGAGACAAATATAAAAATCATTCATGATCCCACAATCAAAATATAACTACTGTTAGTAAATATGTGTCTATGCATAAATGTGGTTTGTATTTTAGATTATATGTTTTTCACCACATCCTGAGTCATTCCCATTAGTATAAATATGCTCTAGTATCTCCCAACAACAACAGTAAAACCCTCCCTTGACTCAAATCTCCCTCCAGATACTGCACTGCTTCTCTGCTCCCCTTTGAAGAAATATTTCTTAAAACTTGTCTTTACGTGCTGTTCCCACTTCATCCCTTCTCATTCTCTCCTGAAGTAACTCTAAACAAGTTTCTTCTCACTCTTCAATAGGAAAAACTTCTGCCAAGATCACCAATGACCCCCCCCAAACCCCACCAACATGGCCAAACACAGTGGTCAATCCTCAGCCCCCATCTCACCCCTCCTTTGTCAATGTGGACACAGTCATTAACTCACTTCCCTAGAAAGCCTCTTTTTGCTTGGCCTCAGGGACACCACTTTCTCTCTTAGAGGCCTTCCCACCTTAATCAAGGCCTTCTCAGTCACCTTGGCTAGCTTCCCCTCATCTCCCCAAACTCTACACATTGAGGTGCTCAAGGTCTCAATTCTGGGACGTCTCCCCTCCGTATAGGAAAGATGTCACTTCTCCCATTCAGTCTCGTGACTTTTAAAAAAAACATTATAGTCCTCCCTAGAGCAACCACTAAAAAGTACAGTGGATAAGGCTACAAAGGCAATATATAAATTGAAGTGGAGCATAAAATTAACCACAATGAAGGCAGAAAAGGAGGTACAAATGAACAGGAAGCAGGAGAACAAACAGAAAACAAATAGTAAAATGACAGACTTAATTCTGGCCATATCACTAACTACATTAAATGTAAACATACTACACACTCCAATGAAAAGGCAGAGGTTGTCAGCAACAGAGATAGACTGAAAGTAGAAATTTAAAATAATACAAGGCAAATAATAAGCATAAGAAGGCTAGAGGGGTTATATTAATAACAGATTAACTAGACTTAAAGACAAAGGGTATTAACAGTGTTAAAGGGTGATACTTCATAATAAAAAAGGGAGTTAATTTATTAGGAAAGTATAAAATTCACAAGCCTGAAAGGCAAAATAGAATTTCAAATACATAAGGCAAAAATTGAAAGAATTAAAGAGAGAGATCCACAATTATAGTTGGAGATTCTCATACCCTTCCCTCAACTGTTGATAGAACAAGTCAACCAAAATCATTAAGGAGATAGAAGATCTGAACATTAACCACCTTGACCTAATTGACATTTATAGAACACTAAATCCAACAACTGCAGATACTCATTCTTTCCAAGTGTACCCAGAATATTAACCAAATAGATCATGTGCTAAGCCATTGGGAAAAAACTCTCAAGTGATGGCAGCGAGATGAAGAGCCAGGAGGTCTCAGCGCTCATCTTCCCCCGAAAAACAATGAATTAACAACTATATTCCGATGAAAATAGCAGTGATGGAACTCCAGAGCACAACAAAGAGGCAATAGAAACCCTGCGGAACACAAAAATCAAGGATGGATGCATAGAAAAGCATACCTTTCCTTCTGCTTGAAGACAATATGGAGCGCTCTCCCCCATAAGACACCATGTGCTGAACTCAGGGTCTGCCCCTGCCTACCTTCCTGTCCACCAGGCCTATAACTAGGTTAAGTCACAGCATAACCCAGCTGGGAAAGTGGAAGGAAAGGGACAATACCAGCCCCACCACCCCAGGAGCCAGGAGACCTACCAGGACCCACAGGAGCATGCTGCTTGGGATCAGATACTGAGGGAGTTTGACCAGGGGGGCTGGGGCACCACCAGTGCTGGGGAAAATTAGCCATGTGGTAGCTATGGGGGAAGGTCACTCATTGCTCCAACAAGCAGGGATGCTAGGCTCAAGATCTACGTACAAGATCTACGTACAAGATCTACAACTGCAAATAAAACATGCAAAGTCTCTGCCTTTGGGCGATGTCCGGTATGGAAAGAGCAGAAATAAACAGGAAAGGGAACAATATAAGTGTATGATTCCACACTGAGAGGGGTGCTGGGAAGGCTATGAATAGATTCTGAGTTGGCAAATGAGCGGGAAGATGCCCCGAGCCCCTCTGAGCCTTCCCAAGAAGGTTGACACTGGACGAGACTCAAAGTCGGAGAAAGAGCCAAAGAGATTAGCATGGGAGATAGCTCCAATGCAGGTAAGAGCTCAGGTGTGCTCTACACACCAAAGGGGGCTGGGATGGGGGGTGGGGCTAGTATGTGGTAGGCAAGGGGATGAGGTTGGAGAGGGTCTGCAGAAGCCAGATTATGCCAGGGTTTTAGCTCATGCCCAAGGTTTTAGAGTCCATGCAGATGCAGCCCAGTGGAGGGCTTCAGCAGGGAAAGATGTGGGAGGACTGACAGTTCTAAAAGCCCATGCTGGCTGCAGCACTAGAATGGCCTGGGGTGAGAAAAATAGGGAGATCAGTTGGAGAGCTATTAACGTCCGGGAGCAGTGAGGAGGTGCAGAGTCTGCAGGGAACCCTTGTAACACTGGCGTGAAGTCAGGGAGTAGGCCTCAAAACCACCCTCACTTCTGACACAAAGTGCAAGTTGGGGGTCCTCAAGACCACCCTTAGGTTTGATAATCTGCTAGAAGGACTGAGGGCTCAAGAAAGCTGCTACACTCACTGTTATGATTTACTAGAGTGAAAAGATACAGATTAAAGTCAACCCGGGGGTCCAGGAAGATACGAAATGTGGGGCTTCCACTGTCCTCTCTCCCTGGAGTCAGGACAGTGCTGCTGTCCCAGCATCAGTGTGTGGTGACATTGCCAACCAGGGAAGTTCCCAAGCCTTGGTATCCAGTCTCTGCTGGGGTCCACCATGGAGGCACTTTGATGCCCACGTAGCTGACCTCAGTCCAGCCCCTCTAGAGGTCAAGCTTATACCATGTGATCCAATCCCACCCTTGTGACCCACCCATGTCACATGTTGCTGGGGCCCAGACCCCATCTTAAATCACTTTGTCGGTGTGGCCCAGAGCTGCCAGGCAAACCAAGACCAGAACATTCCAAGGGCTTAGAGATCCCCTTAGACATCCCCTTTGTCCAAGGGCAAAGGACAGACCTCTCTTGGGACAAGGTTAAATCCTCTGCTACACGGCCATTATCCCTGGAGTCTGGCTTTGTAAGCCGGACGGTCTCTGCTTGGCATTTTGTGGAAGTAGATAAAGAATCAAACTCCAGAGCAATTTTTCCAGATCCTTCTTCTGGAGTCATGGTCCACATATCAGTTGGGGCAAGAAACTGCTGAGGAGTGAAATCCCAGTGCTTGCTGCTCTGGGTCCATTCTGCGAGACACTGTGTCCCCTGACTTTTCTGTCCAGGGGGACCGAGTTTCAGGTCAGTAAAAAAAAGAAAAAATGGAAGCTTCATATGTCACCATGGCACCGGGAGTTGGGGGGGTGGGGACCGAACAGACAAGTTACTCCCAAGAAGCATCATTTCATGGGGAATGTGCAGTAGAGAAAAGACCACCTCTTCCTGCTCCCCAGTTTGCACAAATGTGTGTAGGGGAAACTAGAAATACAGTGGACAGAAATCGGTGAACACAGACTGCATGTGCCCAACACATAGCCTCTGGATAAAGAACTGGGAATTCTCTGTAACTGGTATCAAATCCGGATTCAAGGGAAGCCCCCCACACAGCTCATCACACCAGGACCTCAAAGCCAGGCCCTCCCCTTCTCAGCCCAAGGCTGAGGGTCAGAACTGGGCAGCCTCAAACCCTGGACCCTTCCTGGTAGCTGCGAGGATCCTCCCCGATTCAGCCTCACCCATTTTGGCTGCCCCATCACTCGGTCACCACCACCAGCCCTCCTTCTGCCTCTGGGTCCACCAAGAGCCCAGCCCAGCCGAGGGAGCTGGGGGGTCAATGAGGGCTTTCTGAGAGCGACGATGACCCTGGGGGGCAGGTGAAGGAGGCACGTAGCTCCCTCATCCTACTCTTCTCCCTAGTGCTGCCTCCCCTCTTCTTTACCTCCTGGGGTCCAGGCACGCAGCGTTTTGCTTTCCCCACCCCCCTGACATCATCCAGCTTGCATGTCTCTCACTTAAACTCTTGCCACCGGGACCACAGTGGCCTCCTTTATTAAGGACACAGACCCACCTGGGCCGGGGAGAAGGGAGGAGGGGCAGCAGCAACAAAGCCTCCACTAAAGACTAGGGGGAGGGGTCCCACTGGCAGCGGATGGGGGGAGGCAGAGGCAGTGGTGAGATGCCCCCATTGAGGGCCCGGAATCAACTGTCAAGTGCGTACAGACATGAAGAGTTTGTGTGCAACCAGCATGAGGCATATGTGTCAGAGACTCAAAGGCATCCGCAATCATTTGACATCCTTGATTTAGACTGATGTTCCTGCACGTCCTGTGAAAGCATTTTATCTCTTTGCATCTTCCTCTCTCATCCACGTGCGCCTCACACTCTCCCTCTCACTCTCTGACACGTTCCTCCTCCTCCTCTGGTCTCTCCCCTCTCCGCTTATTCATGGTGGTGAGTTTCAATATCTTTCTATCCTGCTCCCCCCACCTCCTTCCCATGAAAAGAAGCCTCAGCCTGTCTTTTATGTACCCAAAATGCACACTTGATTTTTTTCTTACAAAACTCACCCTCTGTCTTTGTCACATATGCCAAGCCCCAGGATGTACTTGAAAACGGAGTTTGCATGTCCCAGGTGTCGTGCAGAAACTGATGGCTCACTGGAGGGTGTTGTCAGGAAACTCAATGAGGAAGAGTACCCGTTATCACCTTGGGGAGCATAAAAGCCATCTTACCTGCTGGGGCTGATTTAAGAAAAGCCTGGATAGCTGCATGTTAATCAATGAAGTTAGAACGCACCCTCACACCATACACAAACATAAACTCAAAATGGCTTAAAGACAAACATAAGACATGACACCAAAAAACTCCTAGAAGAGAACACAGGCAAAACATTCTCTGGCATAAATCATATCAATGTTTTCTTAGGTCAGTCTCCCAAGGCAATAGAAATAAAAGCAAAAAAAAAAAAAAAATGGGACTAATCAAACTTATAAGCATTTGCACAGCAAAGGAAACCATAAACAAAATGAAAAGACAACCTACAAACTGGCAGAAAATATTTGCAAATGATGTGAACAAGAAGGGCTTAATTTCCAAAATATACAAACAGCTCATACAACTCAATAACAAAAAAAAACAAACAACCCAATCAAAAAATGGGCAGAAGGGCTTCCCTGGTGGCGCAGTGGTTGAGAATCTGCCTGCCAATGCAGGGGACACGGGTTTGAGCCCTGGTTCCGGGAGGATCCCACATGCCGCGGAGCAACTAGGCCCGTGAGCCACAACTACTGAGCCTGCGCGTCTGGAGCCTGTGCTCCGCAACGAGAGGCCGCGATAGTGAGAGGCCCGCGCATCGCGATGAAGAGTGGCCCCCGCTCGCCGCAACTAGAGAAAGCCGTTGCACAGAAACTAAGACCCAACACAACCAAAAATAAAGAAATAAATAAATTATTTAAAAAAAAAAAAAAAAAGGGCAGAAGATCTAAATGGACATTTCTCCAAAGAAGACATACAGATGGCCAACAGGCACATGAAAAGATGCTCAACATGGCTAATTATTAGAGAAATGCAAATCAAAACTACAATGAGGTACCACCTCGCACCAGTCAGAATGGCCTTCATTAAAAAGTCTACAAATAACAAATGCTGGAGAGAGTGTGGAGAAAAGGGAACCCTCCTACACTGTTGGTGGGAATGTAAATTGGTGCAGCCACTATGGAAAACAGTATGGAGGTTCCTTTAAAAACTAAAAACAGAGTTGCCATATGATGAAGCTATCCCACTCCTGGGCATATATCCGAAGAAAACTCCAATTGGAAAAGATACATGCACCCATGTTCATAGCAGCACTATTTACAATAGCCAAGACATGGAAGCACACTGTCCATGGACAGATGAATGGATAAAGAAGATATGGTTTATATACACAATGGATTACTACTCAGCCATAAAAAAGAATGAAATAATGCCATCTGCAGCAACATGGATGGACATAGAGATAATCATACTAAGTGAAGTAAGTCAGAAAGAGAAAGACAAATACCATATGATATCAATTATATGTGGACTCTAAAATATGACACAAATGAACTTATTTACAAAACAGAAACAGACTCACAGACATAGAAAACAAACTTACGGTTACCAAAGAGGGAACGATGGGGAGGGATAAATTAGGAGTTTGGGATTAGCAGATACAAACTACTATATATAAAATAGATAAATAACAAGGTCCTACTGCATAGCACAGGGAACTATATTCAATAACCTGTAATAAACCATAATGGAAAAGAATATGAATATATATGTATAACTGAATCACTTTGCTGTACACCAGGAACTAACACAACATTGTCAATCAACTCTACTTCAATAAAAAAAAAAAGAAAAAGAAAAGCCTGGAAACTGAGTCAGAGCAGAGAATCAGTGGAGGGAGACAAAGCAGGCTGCAGATGAAGAAAGAGTGCCAGCATGTGGCAGGAAGCTCTTTTCATACCAGGAGCCCCAGGGACTCCCCCAACCCTGGCTCCAGTTCCCCTACAAAGCACAGAGCTCAGCATCTCAGCTGCTCCTCCAGGCCCTCCTACACAGACAGCCTCAGTAATGAAGGACCCTCAGGAGCGGGGTGGCTTCAGGAGCAGGACCTGTCTTCCACCGCGGTCCCCGTCCTCTGCTCTGGATGCAGAGAAAGCAGGTCCCTCACATGACGACGCTGCATGTGCTCATCATCCCCACCTTCTTCTCCAGCAAAAGACCGGCTGCCTCATCCTGAAGCGCAACCACCTCCAGGAAGAGAGCCCACAGCTTGCCCTCCAGGCCCACCAGGGAACCCCGGCCAGCCCAGAGTGTCCTTTATCATCCAAGCACAGGAGTCCCTGCTCCTGTCTCCAGAGGCAGGGGTCCGAACAGCAGCACGGACCCCTTCTCACTTCATCTCTGAAGTGAAGCCTGCAATCATTTGGTAACGGTAGTGTGTCAGACTGTTGGGGCTGCTCTAGCAGAATGCCATAGCCTGGGGGCCGTGTAAACAACAGAAATCTATTTCTCACATTTATGGAGACTGGAAATCCAAGAGCAGGTGCTGGCATATTCAGTTTTAGATTCAGTTTGGGTGAAGTTCTGCTTCCTGGTTCACAGACAACTATCTTCTCACTGTGTCCACTGATGGCAGAAAGGGTGAGGGAGCTCTCTAGGGTCCCGGTTTCCACACTTATGACTTAATCACTCCCAAAGGCCCCACCTCCAAATGCCATCACATTGGGGTTAAGGTTCCAACATATGAATTTGGGGCAGGCACACCAACGTTCACAGCAGATGGACATTCACCTTGCAGGGGTTAACAAGGAGCACGTGCCCCCTCGCTGTCCCTCCATCCTGCCAAGCACCCTCCTGCCACAGGGCCCTTGCACTTGCTGATCCACCTGCCTGGGACACTCTTCCCCAGAAGAGCACAGGTCACTCGCTGGCCTCAGTCAGGTCTTTGCACAGCGTTGCCTTAGCAGAGAGGCCTGCCTAATGTGGGGCAGCAGCACCTCTCAGCTTTACTTCCACCTGCTGTGTGTGTGTGTCTGTGTGTGTGTTTCTGTGTGTGTTGCTTTGCCCCATCCACTAGAATGACAACAGGGACTCAGCTAACAGCTAAGCCACAGCCCAGGCGCCTAGAACCATGTCCAGCAATCAGACGCCTTTAATAAATAATTGTTAAGTAAACGGCCACGGTCAGCATCCCTCCCAGGATGTCTGGTGCATATCGTCTAACATATGCGTAGCAATGGCTCGCAGGGATAACCCAGTTCTCTGAATGTGGGCAGGTTTCTCCCTCCCACCACTTCCAGCACCCCGTCCCTCTCCCTGCCTCAGTGCAGCCTCATGTCTCCCAGTAAGGAAAGCAGGACAAGTCCAGCAATGAAGTTGCTGCTGCTCCAGCAGTGATGCCTTGAGCTAATTCCTGCCACTGCCAAGGAGGACGCCCAAATACCTCTGCATAGACAGAGTAATTACTTCTAAACATAGCCACCTCCCCAGCTGTCACTATCAGATGCTAGCAGGTCTGGTCCAGAGTCAGCCCCCAGCTACCTCCCCAATCTCAGGAGCCCCGGATCGTGCAGACAACCTTTGGGAGCACCAAACAGGCACAGGCCACCAGAGCACCCCAGCCCACCAGCCCTGCCTCCCCCAACTGAACTGGGCCTCGAGACACTGGCACAGACCAGGGTCTAGTGACCTCAGGGTTCATCCACCCTGACCTCAGTCTCCTCCTCAACCCTCCACCCTGCTCACCAATCACCTGGGCCATCCTGCCTGGTCCCCAACTCCTGCCCGGCTCCCCTGGACCAGAGACTTCCCAGGTGGGGGCCTCCCAGGGCAGGATTGCAGGGCCAAGGGAGGAGGGAAGACAACCCCCAATTCTCTTTTGGGAAATTGAGGTGAGAGAGGGGCCAATTCCATTTATGTGAAACATCCAGAATAGGCAAATCCAGAGACAGAGAGTGAATTAGTGGTTGCTAGGGACAGGGGCAGCAGCAGGGGAGGGGGTGGTCTATGGGATCGATGGCTAGTGGGTATGGGGTCTCTCTTGGTTGGTGGTGAAAACGTTCTAAATTCTGCTGGGGTGGTGGTTGCACAGCTCTGTGAATATACTGAAAACCACTGAATCGTACACTTCAGACAAGTGAATTGTGTGCTATGTGGATTCTATTTCAATGAAGTTGTTGAAAAAAAAAGACTGCTGGAGCAGTAAGGACCCCTCCCCAAACCCACAGAAGGGCCAGGGAGCCCATGCCCAGCTGTGGGGCCCATGCCTTTCTGGTGGACTCACGAAGGGAGGAGCCTGAGGCTGACCCAAAAGGAGAGGGTGGGGGAGGGCAATGGGAAGCCCCCCAGCCGGAGGCCAGGGAAGGAGGGAGGAGTGCACATGGCTCACATTATCACTAACTCAGAACCAACCCTGCCCCCAAATGGTGTTCAGTATAAACAGATGCTCCACGAGCCACAGTCAGAATGCACATTATTAATACAGTATTATTATATTCCACAATCTCTTCCATTACTTCCCTTTAGCCCAAAAGACAGAGCTCTCCCAGGGGTCTCCCCACCAAGCCCTCCAGGGCCACACCTGGGTTCCCCACAGCTGAAGAGTATACATCCCATGATGCCCCCCAAACAACTCACCCTCACAGGATCCTCTGCCCTGCCAGGGGCTGGGGGCTAGGGCGGGGCACAGCTGTCTGGGTCTGCAGTGGGGACAGGGCGCCTCCACCCTTGAGTTTCCGTCTTCACAGACTTCCCAGGGCCAGCCAGATGCCCCACCCCACTTCCTGATTCTAGGGCTCGAGGGCTCCCAGAGGCGGGGATATAACCGACAGGGTCTGTGCAAGCTCTCCAGGCCTGTGTGGGCCATCAAGGTTTCCCAGACCCCCTTGCAGTAGGTTGGAGTCATGTGGCCGATGGAGAGAAGTGATACAAGCCATTTGCAGCTCTGGCTCTTAAATTGTCCTTCTCAACCTCCCCAACCCGCCCGTATGCCCCACCACGGCCATGGAGTTACATTCCAGATGCACAGCCACAATGGAGCAAGGCAGCTCAGCCCACCTCAGCCTTGGTGTGAGTGAGAAATAAATCTTTCTTGGCATGAGCCATCGAGATGTCTGAGTTTATTTGTTAGCACAAAAGAGTCTGGTCTAATTCTGTGCTGATTAATCCAACAGCTCTTTTATGTTTTATGAAAATACCTTTGCTGCAAGTTCCCGAAGACTGATTTAAAGAATTGTGAGTGATCCCAATTTGAAATGGGGAATGAGACTTTTCTGATCCCTTTTCTTCTCAACAATCCCCCAAAACAAATAGATAGAGAAACAGAAACACTATGAATGAGCAGTGTGGAATCCCCAGTCATGATGAAGCCAGGAAGCTGAGAGAGGAAGGCTGGGTGACCCAGGGACAGAGCAGGCAAAGCGAGCGACCTCCAGGCTGGGGCCAGGGAACGGTGCCCAGCTGATGTGCTCCATAGACTCCTCCCCCAAAATTATGGAAGTTGGATACCATGAAGGCCAGGGTGAGGCACAGATGCAGCAAGATCTAAATGAGAAATGCGGGCCCTGCCCACCTCCATACAACAAGGTACCCTCTCCTAGCCCCACAGAGACCTGATACTCATTCTTGTGGGGAGTGAATCAGAGAAACCCCAGGCTTGGGGATGCCAGCTCAGAGAGGGTGAGGTCAAGCACAGCGCTGAAGAGAAGAGGATTGAATAGAAGTCTCCACACTGAGGGTGACAGCCCCACCCAGCCAGCCTCCCCTACCTGCCCCAGAGCACCAGAAGCCAGACCTATCCCCTCACCCCAACCCCACCCGAGGCAGGGAGATGAGAGGATCATTCTCTGGAGAGACTAAAAGCTGTCCCAGAGAAAAGACCTACAAATATACTGAGTCATATTGGAAAGCAAGCTGTCCTCCCATCACTCTATAGCGAAGCCCATGCATGGTCAATGTCCATGCCTGCCAGGCCCTCAGACCTTAGCCATGTCCGAGTGCTCTAGACTCCAACAGTGGTATCTGCATCTTGTGCCTGAAGGTTTCCCTAAAACCTCAGAAGACTGCTCTGCCTTCTTGCAGCAGGTGGACAGGTCCTGACATTTACCCTCCCCCTCCCCCATAGCCCTCAACCAATGACTCATCCAAGTCAGGGCACAAGTACCCCAGCGCCATCAACATCATCCAGGTGGAATCACTCTGAGGTATGTGTTTTGCACCACTTCTCAGAGTTCTCCTCAGGATCGAGTTCCAAACATGCACTGCAGTGCCTGACTTAATATCATACCCTTTCTCGGCCACCTTCCTTTCCATGTTCCAAAACCCCACTCACCTACTGGGGTTTCCTTCACCTCCCAAATAAACTGCTTGCCCTCAGATCTTCATAACAGGATTGGCTTCTGGAGGAATCAAATAGAGACAGTCTACAAGCTCCCCACATAGGCACATACACACAGCCTCCAATCAGCTTGTGGACTGAAAATATGAGGGGACAGAGAGAGAGATCACCAGATATTCAAGAAAAGCCTCCAGCATGGACAACAGAGACCAAAGCAAGAAATATGGGGAAATTCAGAATAAGTGCTGTGGTGGGTCAGCCTCCTCCAAGACGGCAGCCTCCTGGTACTCACGTCCTTGTGTCCACCCTCTCACAATGTATCACGACAGAAGAGATGATGGTTACTTCTGAGATTAGGTTATAAAAAGCACTGAAACTTCCATCTCAGTTCTCTCTCTCCATCTCAGATCACTCACTTTGGAGGAAGCCAACTGCTATGTCCAGCAGCCATATGGAGAGGCCTGTGTGGTAAGGAATTGAGAGCTCTGGCCATCAACCAAGTGACTGAGCTTAAAAGCAGATCCTTCATCTCCACGAAGCCTTAAATGACTCCAGTTCTGGGTGACACATTGGCTGCAAACTCATGAGAGACCCTGAGCCAGAACCACCCAGCTAGGCCCTACCAGACGCCTGGCCTACAAAACTGTGAGATGAGAAACATCTGTTGTTTTAAGCCACTGTGTTTGGGGTAATTTGTTACATAGCACTAGATAACTAGTACAGGTATATACTTCACAAAGAGAAGAAAACTTCAAAGAATGTACCATTAATATCTTCACAAAGATGAAACAAGCTGTTGCCATCCATGAAAAAAGAAGAAACAATTAGAGAACAAGAATGCCTGGAAATAAAAAAATATAATAATATAAATTTAGGTCAATAGGAGCCTTGGAAAATTAAGTTCAAGTTTCCAGACAGCAGAACAAAAAGTCAAAGAAATGTACAATAGGAGATCTTTTTTTCTAATTGAAGAGTTAGATGATGAAGCCAGGAGGTCCAACATCTGACAAATAAGAGTTTCAGAAAGAAAGCACTGAGAAAATCAACAGAATAAAATTATCAAAGAAATAATACCAGAAATCTTCCCAGAACTGAAAGGCGTGAGCCTTCAGATTGAACAGCATACAAAGTATCCAAACAATAAAAGAACAAAGGCACATCTTTATGACATTTTAGAACACCAGGATAAAAGTTTCCAGAGAGAAGAAAATCAGGTCATAAAATAGGATCAAATATTTGAATGGCATCAGACTTCTCAACAACAGCATGGAAACCAGAATTTGGTGGGAAAATGCCTTCAAAATTCTAGGTAAAAATAATTTCAAAACAAGGAGTCTACGTTCAAACTGAACATGAGAACAGAATACGGTATCTAAGATGTTATAAGAGAATGAGCTCCACTAAGACTAGGTAGGAAACAGAAGGATGAAGCTGCAAGATCTAAGAAGTGTGGGCTCCATGACAGGAGTGAGCAAAGGGAAGTCCTGGACAAGAGCCACGCAGCAGCCTGGAGCAGCCCATGTAGGCTGGGGCAGGTGTCAGAAGGCTCCAGGGCAACTTCAGAGGGCTGAACAACTATCTGACAGGACTGACCTCACGGACGCTTGCATGGGAAGGCATGTGGGAGGGCCTGTGAAAGCCTAAGAAAGTATTAACTTCAGGATAAACAAAAAGTTGTACAAAAAAAAAATGTTGTAGTTATTATAGTCATGATGAAGAAAACCTGTATGTAGATTTAACCAAAAAATGAGAAGTTATTTGGGGAGGACAGAGGAGAGGGAAGAAGGAGTGTAAGTAAGCTAAAAACCTGATCTACCATAAAAGAAAGCTCAATGACAAAGTCTAAAATTGATGAGTAAAGAAATTTCAATGTATAGGTAATGTTTAGAAATAGAGAGGTATTATGGACTGAATGTTTGTGCCCCCCCCCAAATTCATCTGTGGAAATCCTAACTCCCAATGTAATTGTATTAGGGGATGGGGCCTTTGGGAGGTACTTAGGTCACAAAGGTGGAGCCCTCATGAAGGGGATTAGTGCCCTTATAAGAAGAAACAAGAGAGCTTGCTCTCTCTTTACTCTCCTGCTAGCACCTTGATCTTGGACTTCTGCCTCCAAAACTGTGAGAAATAAATGTTTGTTGTTTAAGCCACCCAGTCTATGATAATTTGTTACAACAGCCTAAACAAGAAGTAAATTCCAGAAAAGACAGCTAAGAGTATGCAGAGATAAGGAGGGAGAAAGAGGCTGAGAGGGTGTTTGTTATAACCTTGGAGCACTATTTGACTTTTAAAACTACTCTCTTGTTATACACCTTGATTTTTTTTTAAAGGTTCATTTAGTTTCTTGAGAATAAATATTGGAGTACCTGTACAGCGAAGTCTCACCAATTCATACAAGTCTCGTGGCTTGTATAAATGAGTAAAACATCTGAGCAGTATGATATTGAAATAAATACTGCTCTTTTTTTTTTTTTTCAGCTTCACAAAGTAGGTAATCCAGAGCAGACTAACGGTTTTGCCAAGATAAGCAAGGGCAAAAAAGAAAGATGGAATTGTGGAATTGTGCAGCTTGCAAAGATCTTTTAGTTTCCTGGCCCAAAGCACCTATTGTACAGACTTGTAAACTGAGCCCCAGAGGGGCTGTGCTTACCCCAAGGCACGTGGGTAACAACCAGCACAGCCAGGACTCGAACCCAGGTCTCTGACTCTCCAGGACCTATTCTCCTTTATGTAGCCAGAGCACCTGAACCCCTCAAGACCACCCTCCAAAGATTTTATGCACAGAGGGAATAGTCTTCTAGAACAAGTGATCTGGCACGGGGGGCAGGGGAGGGGGAGAGAAAACGAAGACACTGGAAAATTAGCTCCAGAGATACTTTAGGGGTCACAGAGTGGCATACATTGGCTATGGGACATCTAAAAGGCTCAGTCCCATGCCTGATCCTTTTTCGAAAATTGACTCTATAGATCTAACCCCAAAAGTCTATGGCTCAGGTTGGAGTTCAAATAAACGTGGGCATGGCCATCCAGCCCTGGGCACAAGGCCCTCGGCATAAGGGAGTCCATCCTATTATGTGAACTCTGACGATCATAAAATGACCCGTTTTTCAAATGAAAATCACTGGACTTTCACATGTACTAGAATATTGCCCTTCGGAGCGCTTCTGTCACCTTGGAGTGGGCTCACTTTTTTTTTTTAATGCTACCTATTTAAAACACCTGGGGACACCTCTTTTGGAGCTGGCCTTCCGAGCCGATGTAAAGCCACCACAGGGACGCGGGTGTCCCTCCCTCACCTCTCCCTAAAGCCACGTTATTCAAATGCCTCTTGGCTGTCCGCACAAAGCAGGCCTCCCCTCCGAGGACTAAGACCTGACTCCACGGACCATTTAAAAAAGAGAGAACTTTAGAATCCGGAGGGAATCGTGAAACAAGAGTCCCACCACGGTGGTGCCCGGGGCCGCAGCTGGGTCTGGGCGCTTGGCTTCCCTGGAGGCTCTGCGGCCTCGGCCTCAGCCTCCGTGCCGGCCCGGCCCTGGGCTGCAGCCTGAGCCCCGACCTCGACCAGAACAAAGGGGAAGAGGGCCTGATGCCCGCGGGGCAGCCTCCCAGCCAGGCGGCCCTGCGACCCCGCGGTCCCCGACCCCGGGCAGCTCCCTGGACGCCTCCGGGAGTGACTGACAGGACCCGAGGAAGAGGCGCAGAATAGGCACAGCGACTGACCGGTACATAGAAAGTTCTGTCCATGTGAGGTGGGCCCACGTGTCCAAACCCCTTACCTCAAATTCCAAAATCCAGAAAGCTCTGAAAACCTAACGTTTTCTTTTCTAATTTTGGCGCCAAAATCTGACCAGAAGTGACCCGCGGCCATTGCTTACCGCGGTGACGGGAGCCGCGTTGCTTCTCTCTCTTCAGAGCCTCGGGGTGAAGCCTGAAGCCCCCGCGCGGAGGCAGGGGGACGAAGGCGGAGGGCGAGGCAGCCACGGGGCTGGGCCGTCACGGGGAGCGGCCACGCGAGGCTGGTCGCGGGCGCCCAGGGGCCGCCGCCAAATCCGGAACGTTTACAGTGAGGTCCGCGGGCCGGGCACGTGGCCGCCCGGGCGGTCTTGGCAACTCTCTTACGGCTGTGGCCTCGCAAGCGGCACCGGCGGTGGGCTGTGGTCGCCGGGGGCGGACCGGAAGTTCCGAGGGAGAGGGCGGGGACAAGAGAGGGCGGGGTCGGGCGAGGAGCTTCGTGTGGCCCGGGGCCAGCTCGGGGTCACCCGGCGGTCACGTCCTCTCAGTGACCTCCGATGAGGCAGTGCCACCCCAGGCCCGCGGAGCCTCTTTCACAATATAAAGTCCATGTATCCCGTTATCTTTTCTAAAATCCGAACAAGCCTGAATTCCAAAAACCCGCCTAGTTCCAAGGGAGTTCTAGGGCTTCAGAGAAGGAAATGTGGATCGGTATTATTTTACATTCCAGAACCAGGAGCCCCCTAGAACCAAGGGAAAAAATGAAAATTCCAAGAATAAGTAGTTTCCAAAGGAAGGAGAGACTATGTCTGCTAAGGGTACCATGGAGGTCCTTGAAATGGGGCATCCTATGGCAGGGGGAGGGGGTCTCCCCTGCCACAAGATGACCAAGAGTCATCAGACATCGATGGGACAACTGGTGTGTTCTCTCAGCCCAGTGTTGCCCAGGGCCTCTGCACCGTGGCCGGCCCCCTTCCCCGACCCCCTGTGTAAAGTAGCATGCTTGCACATATGCACACACATGCACACCCACGCACCCCAGGAAGAGTCCTGGCCCCGTCCAGTGTTTCTCCAGGGCTCTTATCACCACCAAACACAATATACTTTTCGTGGTTGTCTCACTAGGACATGTGTGCCCAGCAGGGAGGGCACGAGTTTTGTTAACAGCTGATTCTCCAGGACCCAGTGGGTTCTTGATACATGTTTGTTAAAGCAATGAATGAATGCCTTCCAAGCCTGGCCTCGTATCTGCTTCTCTAAACCATGTAGCTTAAAGAGGCTGCACAGAGCAGTGGAAACCCGCTGGGCAACAGGGCTGCCTGGCTCTGCCCCTCACTGGTGAGCCTGCCACTCTGAGCCGTATTTTCTCATCTGTAAAATGGGAATAACAACAGGAGCTTATCTCACAGGGCTGTTGTGGGGATTGGGTTCATTTATGTGAAGTTCTTACGTGAGAAGCATTAGATGCTGTTCCCAACTTTCAACGTATACAGAACATGCACAGCCGGCCACACCACCATGCTTGGGCTAGGATCGTGCAGAAAACTGTCTCAGGCACAAAGAGCCCTGGGAATCAGGTATGAGGTCCTGTGCTAGTGACCTGGGGCTACCCTAACAAATGCCACATAGGGGGCTTCAAACAACAGAAATTGTTCTGGAGGCCAGAATCCAAAATCAGCAAAACTAGTCTGAAATCAAGCTGTCGGCAGGGCTCTGCTCTAGGACAGAAGCCGTTCCCTGCCTCTTCCAGCCCCTGGGGGCTGCTGGCCATCCTTGGTTTGTGGCCGCATCACTCAGTCTTCAAGGCCAGCGTCTTCACGTCTCTCTCTGCTCTGTCTTCACGTGGCCTTCTGTGTCAAAGTGTCAAAGTGGCAGATCTCCCTCTGCCTTCCTCTTATATGGATACATAGGACTGCATTTAGGGCCCACTCAGATAATCCAGCATAATCTCCCACCTCAAGATCCTTAATCCCATCTGCAATGACCCTTTCTCCAAATAAGGTCACATTCACAGGTTCCAGGGATTGGGACCTGTATATCTTTGGGGGCCATTATTCAGCCCATCATGGGCCCTATCAGATTCAGAGGCCCTTTCCCCTAATTCACTGTAATCTGCTCTGACTCTAGGAAAATTACAGGAGATTTGGGAAGATGCCATGAGGTGTCGTTGAGAGAGCCCTGTGTGGGGACACCAGGATTAGACCCTCTCCCTCACTGCAAACACAAGACCTTGAGTTAGGCACTTACCCTGAGTCTCAGCTTCCAGGACCATCAAGTGAAGGTCAGGGACCGACCGCATGGGGTGCTATGAGGACTAGAAGATGAAGCGCCCAGGGTGGGGTGACTGATGGGCCATGGGAAGTAAGTGTCACGGGAGCATCATTCAGCCATAAAAAGGAATGAAGCACTGACTCACGCTACAACAGGGAGCTTTGAAAACCTGCTAAGTGATAGAAGCCCGACACAAAAGCCATGTATTATATGATTCCATTTATATGAAATGTCCAGAATAGGGAAATCTAGAGAGACAGAAAGTAGATTAGTGGTTGCCAGAGCTTGGGGGGCCTGGGCGGATGATAGTTATCATTATCAATTTTAGAGGTGATGAAAATGTTCTAAAATTGACTGTGGTGATGGTTGCATAACACTGTGAAGATACCAAAAACACTTTCCATGGGTAAATTGTATGCATGGGAATTACATCTCAATAAAGCTATTTTTTAAAAAGAAGTGAAGGGGCTTCCCTGGTGGTGCAGTGGTTAAGAATCTGCCTGCCAATGCAGGGGACATGGGTTTGAGCCCTGCTCCGGGAAGATCCCACATGCTGCGGAGCAACTAAGCCCATGCGCCACAACTACTGATCCTGCACTCTAGAGCCCGCGAGACACAACTACTGAAGCCTGTGCGCCTATAGCCGGTGCTCCGCAACAAGAGAAGCCACTCCAATGAGAAGCCCGCAAACCGCAACAAAGAGTAGAGCCCGCTCACCGCAACTAGAGAAAGCCCGCGCACAGCAATGAAGACCCAGCACAGCCAAAAATAAATAAATTAAATTAAATTAAAAAAAAAAAAAAAAAAAGAAGTGAAGGGACACAGGGAATTCATAGAGCAGATTCCCACTGGATATCCTCCAGCTGGGATGACCGTAGGCTCTGAGCTATGTCTGAGGGTGAGAGGTGAAAGTTCCAGCCCAAAGGGGGAGTTCCAGCCCAAAGGGGGAGTTCCAGCCCGTGCCCTCAGCAGGGTTTATTCTGTGGGGAGAAACACGATCCACCTGCCATGCCAGACTTAGCCTCTGTTCTGTGATTTCCAGTGGAGATCCTGACAGACAGGGGCACAATTTTCCCTTCAGACAGGCTCTGCCTGTGGAAATGCAGAGCAGCTAAAGATATTAAAACAGCAGCTGATTACCCACAATGCAGTGTCCTGGCACAATGATTTAATGCAAACTTGAAGGGCATAATTAGAAATTAGGCAGACAGCCACTTTCTTGACCGGGGAGAGAAAGGATGGTACCCATGCTTCGCTCAGAGAGACACTCCCAGGAATTGTGGGTCATGTTTGGGAAGAAGGTGAAGAGCCTTTTCAGTTTCATGAGTGATCGTGGTGGGAAAGATTCGTGGAGCATTATTCAGCTACAGAGACTAGAGGTCATCTCATAGAGAAACAAGATGAAGGTTCCGGAACAGTCGGGGTGGTCAAGACCTGCTCAGATCTGAATTGGAGGTCAAGCGGGGTCTCCATCAATATCCTCACTTCTACTCTCTCACCTGACTGACCCCATCCATCCTCACGTCCTGTCGGCCCCACTTCCTAAATCTTTAACCTCCACCCACCCAGCATTATTATACCTGCGCCCACATCCTTGTGTCAGCTCTGCTTCCAGGACAACCCAAATTAAGGCAGCTTTTTAACAGAGCTGTTAGCAACCTTTTTCTGTAAAAGGTCAGAGTTAATATATTAGGCATCAAGGGCTATATATATGGCCTCTGTGGCAACTATTCCACCTCTCGAAAGCAGCCATTGGAAATACATAAACTACCGGACGCAGCTGTGTGCCAATAAAGCTTTATAGACACAAACAGGCCGTGGGCCGGATTTGGACCACAGCCCTAGTTTGTCGACCCCTGTTCTGGTTCACCCTGGCCCTCTGCCCTCTTCCAGTAGTGTCTCCACATAGCAGGCAGAGACTGATCTTTGCAAAAGGCAGATCTGATGGTGTCACTCCCCAGCTCAAAGCTCTTCCAGGACTCCCATTGCCCCTGGATAGAATGCAAACCCCTTGCTTTGGCCTACAGCCCTTTCTGCCTGAATATTCTGGCTTGATTTCAGGCCACTCTGGGTCACCTGAGACATTTTTCTGCCTTTCACACGTCTTCCTGCCTCTCAGTCCCTCCAGATGCCCCCCGCATTCTGTGTCCAACACCTACCCATCCTTCAGATGTCAGCTGAATGTCCCCTCTCCAGAGAGGGGGTCTCCGACAGCCCCTAAGACCGCATCAGCTCCCATCACCTGTGTTCCTAGCACCCCTGCACCTTTTTCATGTTCATCACAATAGTGCTTCTCTTGTGTGCTGGGGGGTCCAGTGCTGCCTCACCTGATAACGACAGCACAGCGCCTGGCACAAAACAGGAACTCGATAAACACATGGTGGATGAAAGAATAAAAGGACAAAAGGACAAGAAAACTGTAAGTTCCTTATGATGGAATTTTGAAAATGATATGACATGCTTTTTATACCATACAAAGATGAGTTGAAAATGCCAAGTAATTAGGAGCAGGTTGAGGGATGTTGCCTCGAAAAGTTCCCCCTCAAACAGCTTGAAGAGTTGAAAGAATCATGTCAATGGAAAGTGTGTTTGTTGAATAAATGAATTTCCACGCAGCGTGACCCAGACCATGAATACTCCGAGTTCAGAGAAAAGAGAAGGTAGTGTGGGCTGGGAAATCACTGGGGTTCCTTCTCATACACAGACCTTTCCAACAAAAAGCCCAGGCTGGGTGGCCACAGATGGGAACTGCAACGGGCCATCTTGTTTAACTCAAGCCAGGAGTATGTGGGGATGAGGAGGGGGGTGGGGGGATGAGGCTGGGCAGGCCCATAAATTCCATCAGAGTCAAATTGGAGGGGCTCCAATGCCCTGCTAAGGAGTCTGGGTCCCCTGGGACATGTTTCCTTCTATAGGTAATGGGGTTGAATGTTCTTGAGCAGTGGCATACGACAGAAATAGCTTTGTTCCTAGAAAACACCTCTGAAAGCAATGGGATATGTAGGCCGGGAATGTCAGGGATAGGGGGAAGAGGAGGCCTCGGCAGTGGTCCAGGTGGGAGATAAGGAAGTACTGGAAACTAGAACACAGGAGGTCATGCAAGCAGGGCGAGGGGTGTGGAGGAGAAAGAGCAGGGACAGGGAAGTGGGAGGTGGCCCTGCAGGTGGAGCCCTGACTGTGGCGAACAGGGCGGAGGCCCCACCACGTGTGTCATGGGCACCAAGGAGAAGAACCATGGAGGCCAAGGGAGGCTGAGCCCCCTCCCTTTCACTCTTGAGGAGTTAAATCTGACTGGAAATTCATGGCTCAGAGCTGCTGACGGGCTTCCCATGCCTCTGCTTCTTGATCCATGCAGGTAGGTAGTCTACATAAAATACAGGTGACCACATGTTGAGACGGGAAGGCATGCGGGATGTGACACACTGTCCTGGGAGTCAGGAGGAGGATGGGGCAGGACCTCCACTCCCACCACATCCCAAACCCTCCAGGATGCTTTCCTCCTGCGGCTGCCCTTCATTAGTGGGAACATGGGGGGAAAACAGGAATCAGAGCACAGTCCTGATGCCATAACCACTTCCTCCATCAAAGTGTTACGGGCCTTGACAAATGGTCCCCCTAGAAAAGCACAGCAGGCCAGGCAAGGGGGTGGCCCTGAGGATGCCGGGCAGGCAGCAAGACATCCCCTGGACCAAGGTTAACTTCCTGGCCTTGGTGAAGACACTGCTATAGGTTTCTTTATTCTGACTGTGCCCAAGTCCTTTGTCATCCTGGAGGGCTCCACCCCATCCAGACACATTTGGGCCAGGACACCCCATCCCCACCACACATACACACATATTCGTGCTTATGGTGGCATAGAGCACAAGAGCAGATCTGTCTGGAAACGGGCTCTTGACACAGTGCCTTGTTGGTGGCAAGTGCTGAGGGGGGGATGGGGGAATGATTTGTGAGATGGAGGGGAAGGTGGGGGGGGAAGGAGGAGGAAGCATGCACACAGCGATTGGAAACCTCCTCTGACCCTGGTTCTCAGGGGGTCTTTAAGCCTCCAAGTACCCCGCCTCACCCCCACATACTCTTAGAAGGTTCTCAACATTCCAGCCACACATACCAACCCTGGATGGATTCTAGAAGCCCACATAGTACCGGGCTGGATACCTACACCCACACTATTCTGCCATGGAATGCTCTGCGGTCACTATAGCAATCAGCCTTGAACACTTAGGAAAGAATGCGGGGACCAAATGAGCACCCCAAGGGTCTGCTTCCCGGGGTTTTAAAGGAGACTCAGCTCCCTCGGATAAATGCATCGAGGCCACACTGAGGGGCACATCTCAGTGGGGCCCAGTCCCTCCTGGGGACACAGACGGCATTTTCCAGACAGAGCCCCTCAAGTCCACGTGAGCCCATGCTTTAGAGGATGAGACAAAGGGCAAGAACACTTTGTGCTGTAAAAATGACAAACGAGACCCTTTGTTCTCAGTGGCCCCAATACAGGCAGCACAGGGGAAGGATTTAATTTACTCACGGGTTTTTTTTTTTCTTTGAATTGACAATTCACTGTTTTAAAAGGGAAGGACTCAGTACTCATAAGAGAAAGGAGACAGAAGACTTAGAAGGGAGTCAGCAGTGACTCTGTTCTCTGTGTCCTGATTTACACGTGGACAAAGACACACCTCCTCTCTCCTTTCCTTTCTCTCCCTCTCTCAACATGTGATCCATCACACCTGCACTCCTGGATCACTTCCAGCACCTGCCTGCACCCCTTAACCTTCAGCTGTTCCAGGTTCCAGATGCCCCTGGAGGTTGGTGAGGGTGGCACTGGCAGGGAGCCCAGACACACACAGGTGACCTGCAGGTTGGCACTCGGTGACCCCTCCAAGATGGCAGTATGAGGTTGGCACCCCCCCCCCAACCCAGGGCGGGCGGTGATACCTGTCCCTCCTGCTCTGAGGCCTTCCCTCCCTGTCCTGTAACTCCATCCCCATTTATCTCTGTGTCAGCAGCTCAACACATCCTTTTAAATGGTGCGTGCACATGGCAACAGTATCCACTCAACAGGCATGTGTATTCCTGTTCTAGAAGCAAAAGGAGATGGGGGCAGAGAGGCCAAGCTGAAACCCTACCAGCACCTGGAGAGGCACCCAAGGGTCAGGGAAGTGGGGATGGGTGTCCTTGCATTGTCCAGCTCTTGGCCTCGGGATAAAAACTGTTTGTAGACGTAACTGCTCCCAACACCTGCAGGGCCCTGGGTCCAGAGTGAGCAGGGCAATGAGGAAGGGGGCAGATGAAGCCAGCCTGCTGCCCATCATTTCAGAGCAGGCAGTCATAGGTGGGTTTTTAAAAGTAACAACTCAATGTGTTTAAGTCATGTCTCCCAGCGGCCCAAGGGAAATGCTGGACTAACAACATTTTTTAATTTAGGTGAAATTCACATACATAAAATTAACTATTTTGAAGTCTACGAGTTCAGTGGCATTTAGTGCATTCATAATGTTGTGCCGCCATGGCTTCTATCTAGTCCCAGAATATTTTATCACCCCAGAAGGAACCCCACACCATTTAACAGTCACTCCCTACTCCCCTGTCCCCCCAGCCCCTGGCAACCACCAATCTGCTATCTCCATGGATTTGCCTGTTCTGGACATTCCGTATAAGTGGAATCATACAACTCTGTCCTTTTGTGTCTGGCTTCTTTCTCTGAGCATGTTTCCCGAGTCCATCCCTGTTATAGGATGTCATCAGGGCTCATTCCTTCTTATGACAAAATAATATGGGGTAACTTTTTGTCACTCCAGTTCTACAGCTGCAGCATTTCAAAAACATTGAGACAAAGCAAGAAAAGAACAGCTCCTTCATCACCACCTTCACACCTTCCCTTTTCCCCCCAAAGTAGCAGATGAATGAGAAAGCCAAGAAGAGGGACCAGCGGAGGGTGGGGAAGGGGCCAGAGCCCTGGGAGCAGCAAGCCGGGAAGCCTCATGCACTTAGAGGGTCGGGCATGTGGGGAAGCCCGGAGGTGACGCCTCACCTCAGATGCAGCCAGATGTCACCTGCTGAAGGGACTGAGCCCCCTGAGCTGAGACCATCACTGCCCAGCTCCACGTGGTCCCAGCAAGTCAGCTGTGCTCTGAAGACCCTGCACCGAGCCTAACAGCTACAGGTGTCTGCCAGCTAGAAAGAAGCTCCAAGAACACAGCTCCTTCGTCTGAGCCTGACGTCTGCCCACAGCAGCTCGGGCCACCCCACTGGGACCAAGAGCAGGCGAAGGGACACTGGAGAATTAGCAGTGGCCGCTCGAGTCTTCCCACCTGACAACACGTGGGTCTTGCTGAGCTGGAGAAGCAGGGCAGCCTGGGAGCCAGGAAACCTGCAGCCCTGGCCCCGGTTCCCACTGTGAAGGACAAAGCAGGTGACTCCTTCAGACTCACAAGAATGGGTGCATTGGGCAAGACCAGGGGTTCAGAACCTGGGGAGAATTCAGAGGGTCTGTGAACTTGAACAGGAAAACATCTCATTCTTTCCCATGCACACCTTGATCTGACAATTCCTTGAATTGTGAATAAAGGCCCCAGCCACAGCAGTGAAGCAGTCTCTGCCACAACATCACAGGCATTTTCCTGTCACGTGTCAGTTGTTGCAGACATCTTGAAATCTCACTTACCCAGATCATTATTTCTAAATTAAGGTGGTTCTCAGAGCCGCCTTACTTAATGCCTTAAAAGAAGCACATACAATCGCCAAAAGGAAGAAACAACCCAAATATCTATCAATCGATGAACAGATAAACAAAAGTCAGCCATAAAAGGGAATGAAGCACTGACACGTGCTACAAAATGGATGAGCCCCACAAACATTATATTGAGTGAAAGAAGCCAGTCACAAAAGACCATATGTTGTATGATTCCATTTTTATAAAATATTCAGAATAGATAAATCCATAGAGAAAGAACACATATAGGTGGTTGCCACGGGGCAGGGGGATGGGGAAATGGGGAACAACCGCTTCTTGGGTACAAAGTTTCCTTTTGGGGTGATGAAAGTTTTAGAACTAGTTCGAATTAGTGGTCGCACAATGTTGTAAATGTACCAAATACCACTGAATTGCACACTTTAAAATGGTTCAGGGCTTCCCTGGTGGCGCAGTGGTTGGGAGTCTGCCTGCCAATGCAGGGGGCACGGGTTCGAGCCCTGGTCTGGGAGGATCCCACGTGCCGCGGAGCGACTAGGCCCGGGAGCCAGAACTACTGATCCTGCGCTCTAGAGCCCATGCTCCGCAACAAGAGAAGCCACGGCAATGAGAAGCCACTGCAAGGAGAAGCCCACGCACCGCAATGAAGAGTAGCTCCCTCTCACCGCAACTAGAGAAAGCCCAAGTGCAGCAACGAAAACGCAACGCAGCCAAAAATAAATAAATAAAAATACATTTAAAAAATAAAGTAACACACCATTGTAAAGCAATTATACTCCAATAAAGATGTTTAAAAAAATACATTTAAAAAATAAATAAATTCTGTATTTAAAAAATGGTTCATTATATGTTATGTGTGAATTATGTGTTATTATATGTGAATATCTCCTCAATAAAAAAGAAGTATATATAACAATATCTTGTTTTTTAAATACTTTGATAATTATATTTCAATACTGTAACCCTAGGAAGTTTCTTTTATACATTTAAGACCATTATTCTGAGAAGGAATTCATTGGCTTTGCCAGATGCCAAAGGCTCTTTGGTATAAAAAGGTTGGGGTCCCCCGGACTGGATGCCTGCCACGGCCCACTCTTTGTACCTGTTTTTACCTGGGCAGGTGCAGTCCTGGCTCCTGGTCCCTCCCAGGCCCATCCTGGCACTGTGTGGAGAAGCCGGTGGCTTCCCAGGTGCTGCCTGTGGTGAGAGCGGAGCATTGGTTTCCTCCTGCTTTTCACTGCTAATGGGACTGGTAGTAGACAGACAGGGCAAAACCCCAAGTGTGCCCCTTATCACCGCACACTTAAGAGGCTTTCATTCGGTGTGGAAGGCTCTCTGATCTCCAGGACTCACCTCTAAAAATGTAGATGTCCCGGGAGAGGTGAAATCCAGCACGGTAACCAAGGTGAATCTGCAGACAGGTGAGGCTGGACCAGGTCGCAGGTAGAGGAAGATGGAGCTTCGGGGGACGGAAGCAGCAGAACATGAAAGGGGAGGCTGACGGAAGACCCTAGGGTGAAAAGGCTGCCTTTTGTCTGAGGTGTGTCTGACGCTGGCTCGCCTCCCTGAACAGGGAATGTCACATCACTGCCACCTGCTGTGAGTGCAGAGGGCCTGGCATCTCTTCCAGATCCCACCCAGCGATGAGCCCACCCGACCCCACACCCAAATGAAAGTGCAGCACTAGCCACTGAATGCAGATGCTAGCTGATTATTCCTGACTCAGCCTTTGATTCCCCTGTGCCTGTTTCCTGCCCCTCTACATCTGCATGCATGTGCCCCTCTCTGGTTGTAAACCCCTAGGGTGATAAAAGAGATTACATACTGACTATCTGCCATGCAACGTGCTAGGTGTTTTATAAGCATGATCACATGTAGTCCTTCTGCAAGTCCACGAAGTAGGCACCATGTACAGAGGGAGAAACCACAGCTCAGAAAGGTGAACCTGTCGCTTGTGCAGAGCTGGGACCCAAGGTCCAGGCTCTCTCCTTCACACCCCTCCTCCTCTGAGAACGGGAAGTCCTGTCTTGAGTCCTCCCAGGGCTACATCACTCACACCTCGAGAGAGAGTTGCCGAGCCCCTCCTGTTTGCCGGGCACTGTGCTCGTGGGTCGTGGGCAGGCACGTGTTCTGCTTTAGCTGATTCTGCTGAACAGTTTCCAAAGTGCTTGTTCCGGTTTTCACTCCCACGAGCAACGTATGAATGTTCCTGTTGTTCTAGGTCTTTACCAAACCTCGAGGTCGCCAATCTATTTTAGCCATCCTGGTGGGTTTATAGCAGTGTCTCAGTTTGCATTTCCCTGATGACCATAAAGCACTCTATGAAGTGATTATTTGAGTCTCTTTCAGTTTTCTATGAACCCCTTTTTTGGTCATGTATTTTGCAAATGGCTTCTCCTGCTCTGTGCTTGCCTTTTAACTCTCTTAACAGCCTCTTTGATGAACAGAAGCATCCAATTTTAATATAACCTAATTTGTCAATCTTTTCCTTTACAGTTTGCACTTTTTGTATCATGAAGATATCCAGATTTTCTTCTATGTTATTTTCTAGAAAGTGGAATTGATTTTCATGTATGGTGTGAGGTAGGGATCAAGCTTCCTGTTTTTTTCTCCAGTGGCTATCCAACTGGCCCAGCACCATTTATGGCAAATATCATTCATGCCCCCTCCTCAACAGTGCCACAGTCGTCATATATCATATACCCATATGTGCTGAGTTTATTTCTGGGCTCTCTGTTCATCGGTCTATTTGTCTATCCTTCTATTCGAATTTTTTTAACCTCTCTTGGTGATTCTAACACGCAGCCAGGGTTGAGAACCACTCATCTGGGACCTTGCAGTTCATGGGGAGAGGTTTGGGTGTTAGTCTAAATGCAAATAGGTAGATGCCCAATAAAAGATTTTCAGAGGAAAAATAGCAATCCATCCTCCTCTCCACTCCCTCTCGTCTCCCCGCTCTGACCTCCAGATCCCCTGAAGTCAAAGTGCAAAGAAGGAAGTACAAACACAAGAAGGAAAGCTTTCTGCTTGGGCCACCGGCCATGCCTGAGGAAATCTAATCCCTCCTGCAACCACATTTTGTTCCCAAGTTGCCATGGTACTTCTTGTAATTAATGGCTAGGTTTTAATTAAACATTGATTAGCTCATAATTAGTCTAATGATTAGTCTTGGGGAGGAGACAGGGCTGTCAAACCCCATAAAGGAGGCGGCGAAGATAATGAAAGATTATGGCTTAGGTGGAAATGTTATTTCTCCCTCCCTCCAGACCAAATGTTTTCTATAATTTTGGTCTATTATAAATGATGCTTTCAATGTGAATTTTTCTAATCGGTTTGAGTCTGATGAAGTCCCAGGTGAATGATGCAAGGAAGATTGAATGTATTCGCCTTTTCATCAGATTTCAGCCTCTTAATGCAGCTAAAGAGCCTTTTCCCACTTAGAGAGGAATTAGTTTCTGTCTCCACAATGAAGTCATCCTGGGCTGAGGCTGTCCCCGCCCAAGGCCTTTGTATTTCCACTGGTTTCTGAGCTTCCTCATGCCTGAGGGGGCTCAGACCTTGCCAAGGACTTCTGGGATGCGAGAGTAGCAGGACTTTCTCCCCCAGAGCAGATTTTGCAAGCACCTAATGTCCCGTGTCACCTCTCCTCATTCTTCTCTACTTTACCCACACCTCCCACCATGCTGATGCAGCTCTGGTTTTATTCTGAAAACAGAATACCAGTCATGTGTAATCTGCTCCCAATAAAAGATGCATGCAGCCTCCCCCGAATCTCAGCCAAAGAGAAAGTTTGAGTGGCTGCACATGGACACAGCTCAGAGTAAACTGCGTTTGAAGTTAATCTATAGACGTCTATAGACGTCAACTATGCAGCAAATCTTGCAGGGAGAAAAAGGATTCGATGATACTGGTTAATCATCCCCAGTGTATCTTTTGGAAGTTTGAATTTATGCAAAACAATACAAGATTCCCTTAAAGCCGTGTGTTGAGCACAAAGCTCGGGAGAGAACAGAGACATGAAACCTGAAATCCAGAAAGGCTTAGGGTTGAGGAAAAGATGCTGGCTATGGAACAAGGCAGGTCCTGACAAGCAAGACTTGCCAACTTGAGAAGCCCCAGCATTTGCCGTTGGGGGTTCCTGGTGCTACCAGAAACACCCCAGCCAGAGTCAGAGAAGGCATGGGGAAGCTCAGAAACCAGTGGAAATACTCACAATTCTTTTTTTTTTAATTGTGGTAAAATACACATAACATAAAATTTAGCCTTTTAACCATTTTGAAGTGTACAGTTCAGTGACATTCAGTAGATTCACATTGCTGTGCAGCCGTCACCCCCATCCATCTCTAGAACTCTCTCACCTTCCCAAACACTAACTCCCCCTCCCCCCACCATACCACCTCTATGAATTTGACTCCTCTAAGCACGTCATATGAGTGGAATCAGACAGTATCTGTCCTTTTGTGCCTGGCTTATTTCCCTTAGCATCATGTTCTCAGAGTTCATTCATGTTGCAGCAGGTGTCAGAATTTCCTTCTTTTTCAAGGCTGAATAATATTCCATTGTGTCGATGGGCCACTTTTTGTTTGTTCATCCATTGATGGAAACTTGGGTTGCTTCCACCTTTTGGCTATTGTGGGGAATACTTACACTTCTTGAACTAACAGGCAAATTTAGTTATTTGAGTCTTCAGGTGGAAGATTAGGTTAGAGAGGACTCTGTGCTAATCCCCCAAATCTCTGCTTTACTCTCTCTTTAAATAAACAAGGAGGGACTTCCCTGGGGGTCCAGTGGTTAAGAATCCGCCTTCGAGTACAGGGGAGACGGGTTCGATCCATGGTCAGGGAACTAAGATCGCACGAGCCTCGGAGCAACTAAGCCCACGCGCCACCACTACTGAGCCCGCGTGCTCTAGAGCCTGTGCGCCACAACTAGAGAGAGGCCCGTGTGAAACAATGAAGAAGATCCCGCATGCTGCAACTAAGATCCGACGCAGGCAAATAAATAAGTAAAGACAAGGAAACCCAACAGTTATATCCCCTTTTATCAATTTTACCTGTCATTTTCCAATAGCTTTTGACAGACAAGCACATGGGAAATATCCAACACAGACTTTTATCATCTTACTGAGACTTGGCCATATTTGGCCTCTTTACTGGTGAGAGTGAGAATAAACGTGCAGGGTGTTAAGTCAGTGGGGCTTGGGGACCACTTGCTATGGCAGTCAGCAGGACTGACTGATACACCTCCCCACATAACCCTGGGGTGCCCTGTGGCCTGGTGAACTGGGATCCAGGTGTCGGGTTCAGAGGGAGGCCTCTGCCCTGACGGAGAGTACCCTCATGCCATGGGCCGCTTCCAAGCCTGTTCATAATGACCACGCCCACGGGGTCTCTGCCGCGTCCCTGCTGCTGGAGGAAAGTCCACCTCAGCAGCAGGGAGCGTGGCTCCAGGGGGACAAGGCCAGACGCCGGGAGACCATGGCGAGATCCCCACCGATCCTGCTAGCCCCTTGGGGTCCAGACAAAATGGAAAACACCCCCACCTTTAATGGATGGGCAGTAGGCAAAGACCCGGCATCAGATGCCCAAAAGAAAAAAGAGAGATTAGGTCACATTTGAGACTTAACTTCAACATGTTGACACAGCAGTATTACTGCCACCCGAGGCACAGAAATTGAAAGACTCAAAATCCATCTTCCTCTCAAAAAGAAACCCCAGATGAGAACAGGGACAGCCAGCCACAGCTCTGCCGACCACTCCTATTTAGGGAGAGAGAAAGAGAAGCAGCCATCGTGTGTCAGGGAGACACGTCCGGGGTCACTAAGCCCCCCACCTGAGCAGGGGGAGCAGCAGCCTGCACGCTGAGTGGCAAACACACCCCATCTTTCGGGACGTGTCCCTCCTGCCTCCTTCTCCTGAGCTCACTCTTCTGATGACGTGGCTCCGCCATCCCGCCAGCCCCCCACATCTGCTCCTCCTCTCACTGACCCAGGTCCCCACACCCAGGAAGCTCATCTCCAGATTCACAGGTGCGAAGCACATGGGCTTACCTGTGCTCAGCCGGGGGACAGACGTCCAGGAAGGTGCATGTTCTAAGCTGGAGGGGGCCCCAGGAAAGCTGGTCTTCATTCCTGATGGGACTTGTCAGGGGAGGGATGGGCTCAGGCCAAGGATCCCAGGGTGGGTGGACCCAAGGAGGGAACTGGGAAAGCTGCAGACTCCACACCACCCAGCTGAATGGCAGCATCCTTATCAGGACCCAAGGCTGCAGGCGTGTCCCTGGCGAGGCTGAAAAGGGGCTGGGCTCTGCCTTAACCATGGGGCACTGCCCAGGAATACAAGATCATCCCCTTATGTTTTCCTTTAAATAATCATTGAAATAAATGCTTATGATCTGCCTGGGGCTAAGCCCCACTCCAGACAGCATGGGGAATAGATTAACCAGTGGGTGGGTCTAGGCTCGAGGGAGAAGCCCCTCACTGCTGGAAGGATATGAGACAACAGAAAGTTCCAGGAGCTCAGGGAGGGAAGGACCACTTCTAACTGAAGGTGCACAGAAGGCTTCCTGGAGGAGGTGACATTTCAGTGGGGTTCTGAAGGATGTGCAGTAGGATTTCAAAGGGGGGAAATACCCAGGTGCACGTCCCACACAAAGGTCCTAGGCCAAGGCAGAAGCTCAGATGGTGACAAGATGCAAATGGGGCTGTGACAGTCATGGGGGAAAGGATGGCCCCACCAGAAATTCACTTAGTCATTCCACAAACATTAATTGGCCACCCAGGGCTGAGTGGACTGAGGGTCAAAGCCAGACTGCAAAGAGCCCTCCAGGGGCAGCTGTTGGAGACACTGGACAAGAGGTGAGGTGGGGTCAACCCATGCTGTGGGAAGAAGATGATGGCAGCTATTTGCTAGTCTGGTGGCTCCTCAGGAGGGAATTCAAATCCTCCTCCCAGCCCAGCCACCCCTGGGGACCTGCAGGTCCAGCATGTGGGAGAAACACCCCCTTCAGTGGCCGATGGGCTCCTGGAGCCCAGGTCCGGGGACTGCGGGTGACGTCCCCGCCCAAGTGAATTACTGATCACACCCACCTTCGGTCTGTTGGGCTCCAGTGACCTGTGCCTGGCTGACCTTTGCTCTTCACGTCTTGTCTTTGGGGTGCAGCCTTGGCCAGAGGGTGGCTTTTCCTGTTGACTGCAAGGCCGGCCTGCGTGCTAGTCTCCCCAGGCAATGGGTCCTCTGCCTCCCACTCCCTTCCGCGTTCACTCACAGGACTGCAGGTGTATTGATCCCTGCGCAGATCTCATCAGATGCAGATTGGGGGAAATCGATGGGATTAGGGCAGGGGTCAGGTGCCATCCTCCAACCCCAAGACAGTGGCAATGCCCACCCTCACAGTCTCCTGCCCACAGGGACCCCCGCAGAGTGTGCTCCTCTCAGACTTGCATTTTAAGGATAAAGAGGCAGCGGACCCTTTTGCCAGGATGCATTTAGGGATCTCAGTCTCTTCATGGGGGGAGAAAAGGTCGCTCTCAGCTCAAAGCAGCCTCCTTCCAGGGTGAAGTTCACAGTCAGGGCTCACCACTGCCAGCCACTTGCTTTGTAACATGTCCAGCCAGCTCTGCAAATTTAAATTCCCGGGAGGCTCCTGAAGCACAGTCAATGGTGACAAGGACGGAAGCCAAGGCTGTGGACTGAGAGAGAGAGCCGGGTGGTCAAGAGAAACGTCCAGTGCTGCCCGGCCAGGCTCATGCCACCCAGCTGCTTAAGACCCGCAGATGCCCCAGCCCGTGGGCACCCCTTCGGTTCCTGAAACTCTGGGACACGCACACGCGCACACGCAGACACACACACACACACATACCCGTTATGTTGCTGCACCAACTGAAATGTGTCAGCAGCAGAAGAAGCGAGGCCCCTGTCCCCGGCCTTCATGCTTCATGCTTTTCTAAAAAGCATCTTCCACCTGTGCTTCTGTATCCCTTCCCCTGTGCAGAAGAGCAAGTCTCAGAGACCAGAGCCCCTGGATGCTCGTTTATCCCAGGGGCTCCCTTCTCCCAGCCAGCCTCAGAGCCGTGCTCCCTTGGGAATAAAACAGACACACGTGAAAACGTTTCTTGGTTGAGGCAGCTGGGCCAGCCACATCGGATGCCTAGAAATTGCTTCTGTCTCGGTCACATCCAGAGAGCCATTTCTGAGGGTGTTGACAGGCCGGGGTGCGCCCTCAAAAGCCAGGCGCTCTGTCACGATCCACCGTCCAGG
The DNA here is from genome assembly GCF_965194825.1 of Balaenoptera physalus. Lineage (NCBI taxonomy): Eukaryota > Metazoa > Chordata > Mammalia > Artiodactyla > Balaenopteridae > Balaenoptera > Balaenoptera physalus. The sequence continues at coordinate 10,576,330 of NC_138901.1, forward strand.
CATATGGATGACTCAGAAAAACTGTGGCCAACTCCGCGTGGTCAGCTCCCACCCGGCCACGACACCCCATCCTCTGAGCCTGAGGGCAAAGAAGGAATGTGAGGCCCCACTGGCTGGTGAGGTGTAGCCCCCAGTGGAAGCCGCATCTGGTTCTTATTGGCTCCTGTCCTGGGCAGGACGTGGACACAGGTGGGCAGGGCCAGGAAAGGGGTGATGGCACTAGGTTTGAACACACCTTGTTTGAATCTTCACTCGTGTCACTTTGCTTGAAATCTGCCTCCCACATAGCAGACTCTCTGCATGCCCCACTCTCGCCCCACAGCTTCAGCGCATGCCGGCCCAGCTTCTAAATGCCAACTCCTGCCTTTATTTGTCTGAGGGTTTTCTGCAGCCCTCAGAGCCGCTGTGTCCACATCCTCCCCACCTCGGATCCCAGGGAGCAGCCCTCAGAGACTGGGGGTTGGTGTATGAGACCTCCAGCCCCCCTCCCCTCTGGTGGAATAACCCTGAGACACGTCAGCAGCTGACCTGATAATCCCCCTTAGGGGCTGCCTTCCTCTCCTCCTCTCGCCCTGACGGATGCGCTTTGCAACCTCAGGTAAACTACCTGCATGCATCTCAGGGTCTGCTTCTGGGGAAACCCTATCAAAGCCCCCACCCTCAGCTCTATGACGGGAGGAGCTGGGAAGGGGAGGGGACATGTGACCCAGGACTGGCTGGAGCAGGAAGATGCCGCCTCCTGAAATGTACATTATGTCACTCAAGGCTGAGCCCACAACACAGGGGGCACTGAGGGCCAGTGGGCTCAAGGAAAGGCCTGTGGATCAGGAGCAAGGGGAGGAAGCAAGAAGAGAGAAGTGGGCAGCAAGGACAGCTCCTGGGAAGACAGGTGAAGGGCCAAGAAGCCCGTGGAAAGACATCACTATCATCAGGGAGACGCAGATCAAAACACAGTGAGACACAACTTCACACCTCCTAGGATTAAAGAAAGGTGGGGGGGGAGGGAGGGAGGAAGGGAAAGGGAAGGAAGGGAGAGAGAAAGGAAGAAAGAAGAAAACAAACAAGTGCTGGAGAGGACGTGGAGAAAGTGGAACCCTCATGCATTGCTGGTGGGAATGTGAAATGGTACTGCCACTGTGGAAAACAGTTTGGTGGTTCCTCAAAAACTTAATCATAAAATGACAATACAACCCAGGATGTCACTCCAAGGTATATGGTCAGAAGACTTGAAAACAGATACTCAGACAAATACATGCACATGCTTGTTCACAGCAGCACTATTCACAATAGCCCAAAGGTGGAAACAACCCAAATGCCCATCAACCAATGAATGTATAAACAAAATGTGGTCCATCCATACAGTGGAATATTACGCAGCCCATAAAAAGGAATGAGGCACTGATACATGCTACAATGTGGATGAATCTTGAAAACATTATGCTAAGTGAAAGAAGCCAGTCACAGAACACCACACATTGTATGATTTCATTTATATGAATTGTCCGGAACAGATAAATCCACAGAGGCAGAAAGCAGATTAGAGGTTTCAGGGGCTAGAGGGAGGCAGGAATGGGGGAGTGATGGCTGATGGGGATGGGGTTTCCTTTTGGGATAATGAAAATGTTCTGTAAATAAAGGTGCTGATTGCACAACATTGTGACTGCACTAAAAGCCATTGAATTGTTTACCTTAAAATGGTAAATTTTATGTTAGGTGAATTTCACCCCAATTTTAAAAAATCCATCTGTGTATCAAATTTAAATACATCTTTCTGGATTAAAATGAAAATTAGGGCTTCCCTGGTGGTGCAGTGGTTAAGAATCCTCCTGCCAATGCAGGGGACACGGGTTTGAGCCCTGGTCTGGGAAGATCCCACATGCCGTGGAGCAACAAAGCCCGTGTGCCACAACTACCGAGCCTGCGCTCTAGAGCCCGTGAGCCACAACAACTGAAGCCCATGCTCTGCAACAAGAGAAGCCACCACAATAAGAAGCCCACACACTGCAACGAAGAGTAGCCCCCGTTCACCACAACTAAAGAAAGCCCACACGCAGCAACGAAGACTCAACGCAGCCAAAAATAAATAGAATAAATAAATTTAAAAATAAAATTTAAAAATAAAATTAAAATTAGTTGACTTCAATCTTTTATTAATATGAAAAGAAACTGCAACTGAGGTGGAAAAATAAAGCAAATTCTGCCACACGTTCACAACCCAAGAGAAGGCAGCAGGCATGGCAACCCATAAAGGGCTGACCTTGCAGGGCACTGCACTGATTATAACTGATCTCTGCACTGAGCCAACCCAGTAAGCCCTAAATTCCTGTATCACTGTGGTTAATCACAAGGATCATCACTATTGCTAGCATCCCTTTTCCTTAAGAAGCCATTCGCCCATTACCTGGAGTGGGAAACTGAGGACTGCATGCAGTCTGGAAACTGAGAGAGGTCCCTGAGGGGTCCTCAGGGGGGCACCCTAGAAGGAATGCCCAAGGTGGGTATTCCCTCACCATTTGGTGGGGAGTGGGATTCTGAGGGAGGGTTCCCAGGAGAAAAAACAAGAGGGAGGGAACCATGTGGGGCCGAGAAAGTCACGGTCTCAGCAGAAGGCCAGCTTCAGCCTGGTCCTGCAGGACCACCAGAGCCGCTCCCTCCCTGGGACCGGCCCTTTGCACCTCCTGTTGCCCTGCTGGTCACTGGGAGGGGGGGTAATTCTCTATAGAGGGTGCTGCTGCAAGTTGGCAGAGCTGGGGAGGGGGTGACTCAGATCTTAGGGGGCAGCAGCAGCACCCACAGAGTCCAGTAGCAGGGAGTTTGGCAAAATTCTCTCCTTGGCCTGAGAGCTGACCCTAGACCCAGCTCTGCCTGGGCCCTCTGCTCAGCATCTCTTGGTGGCCCTATAAAGCGATGATCACCAGTACTTCCAGGCTGTCCAGAACCTTCTGGAAGGCATCTTTGATTATTACACGTTTAGAGGTGCAAATAATGGTAATAATAATTAAAAGGCAGTTGTTCCAGGCTGCACTGATTTCTTGTTTTGTTTTGCTCTAAGTGGAGCTAATCTTACAGCTAGCATTTAAATGGGTAGGGCAGGAAAAAATTACATCCTTTTTTCTCCTCCAAATAGATTTTGCCCTCATCTGGTGACATGAGCTTGGCAAGGGGCTTGGGTGACAGGCCCTGCCATGACCCGGGAATGGCGGCCGTGAGCAGCTGACTCTTCTGATTTGTTGCTGCCACTTTAGCAAACCGTTCCAGTGGATTTTATGTTGTGGTGCTGTTAGCCATGCCCACATCAGACCCCAGCACGGAGAGAAACCAAGCCACCAAACAAGAAGGCCCAAAAGGAGGGGACGTGCAGGGTATCTGTGTAGACTGTGGCAGAAGGCTGGGCAGCCCGGGGATCCCGGCAGATGAGAGCGCACTCAGGTCTCCAGGGGCAGACAGAAGCTTCTGGAGACATCCTCCCAGCGGCTGCTGCCTCCTCGGGCTGCACGGGGCTTGTTCGCAGTTAATGAGCCCTAATTAACATGTTGATGGGGATGTGCGCTGTTTATATTTGGAACATTTTTACTGTGTCAGTTGTTGCTTTTGTTGGGTTAATGATGTTCAGGTTGAATCAGGAGTCTTGGGAAACCGATAGTAAAAGAAGCTGTTTCCCCTCCTCCCCCCACCTCCCAGCCTTTTCCTCTGGATGATGCTGTTACCGCAGGGAGGGCCTCCACCCCCAGCTCTCGCCCTCAGCCAGCCATCTGACCCCACACGTGCCCAGGCCACGGTCCAATGGCATCCGGTCACTCTGTCCCTATCAGTCATGATTTCACAGGCCATGTGCCCAGAGTTCCAGCCCTTCCTGCTTCCCGCCGGGAGACTCACCAAACCTGGCACCTCGTTCTGTGTTCACACTCTTTAGTGGGGCATCTGGGAAGGGGGCTCCTAAGAGACCACTTGGTTGGGTCCCATGTAGAGGAGCTGAAGGCTGAGGCACCGGAACCAAGTTAAAGCTCAGAGCCTGGATGTGCTAAGAATATCTCTCTCACTGAAACATTCCAGGTGTTTCCATGGGGTGCAAGCAGCAGGCACCTGTAACCATCCCAGAGAAAATATTTAGCTCCCAAGTACTATGGCAATTCAGGAGCAAGCTCAAATTAAAAGGATAAAAAAGGAGGATGCCTGAGGTAGGGTGTCATCTCTGAAACCACCACTGGCTTTTACAGCCTACTTCCAATGTGCCTTTCCAACCCCCCACTGCTCCCTGCTTGACCCTCTCCAGTCTCCCTCCTACCCACCCCCCCCACCCAGAGTTCATGTCTCCTTACATCTGCACCTCTGCATAGTCCTCCCCCTCCCCAAGTCCTAAGAACACCCTCATCTCTCTCCCCAACGTCAACTTCTCAAAATGCCACCCCTCTTCTAGGCCCAGTGCATAAGTCAGCTGCTGCTGACCTAATGCTGTGTAACAAAATACCCCCCAGAGTCAGCAGCTTATGAAAGAATTTATTCATACTCTGACAGGTCTACGGCTGATCTCAGGAAGCTGGTTGAAGATGGCTCAGCAGAGGGATTCTGCTTCAGGCTTCATATCCCACAAGCTAGACTCCAGGCTGTAGAGCAGCAGATCTCCCATGAATGGGATGGGAACTTTTTTGGATCTAAAACTAAAGAGACGTCCCGTTTTAAACAGGGATCTGAAATATGTGAATCAGAAAGGAGAGATGCAGAGAGAATGGAAATGCAGGACAGAGATTCAGACAGAAAGAGGAGAGAGAGTTGAGGGAGAGAAGGAGAGAGATAGAAAGATGAGTAAAAGCAAATAAGTACACACTTGCCCATAGAGTAAGACTCTCCCAATCTGGAAATAGGAGAACTGTCACACTGACCCAGTACCACCAAGTAGAGCCCAGGGGATACCTTCAAGCTTGAGCGGCCCCCACGCTGATACAAATTTGGTCATGAGAATTCACGAGCAGATGAGCCGTGAAGGGTGGGCTCTTCAGGAAACGGAGCTTGGATGCCTGGTTACCCTATATCTTTTTTTTTTTTTTTTTTTGGCTGTGCCACGCAGCTTGTGGGATTTTAGTTCCTCAACCAAGGATTGAACCCAGGCCCTCAGCAGTGAGAGTCAGAATTCTAACCCCCAGACCACCAGGGAATGCCCCTAGTTACCCTATTTCAAAAATGAAATTGAACACCTATCCCACACCATAAGTGTGCATCACACAACTTTAAAATTTTTCAAAGAAAGTGCAAAAGAAAAATTTAGGATCTTGTAGTCAATAAGAAAGTCTTTTTTTAAAAATCAAAACCCAGGGAGTTCCCTGGTGGCACAGTGGTTAAGAATCCGCCTGCCAATGCAGGGGACACGGGTTCGATCCCTGGTCCAGGAAGATCCCACATGCTGCAGAGCAACTAAGACCAAGAGCCACAACTACTGAGCCTGCATACCACAACTACTGAAGCCCACGCACCTAGAGCCTGTGCTTCACAGCAAGAGAAGCCACCACAATGAGAAGCCCGTGCACCACAACGAAGAGTAGCCCCCGCTTACCCCAGCTAGAGAAAGCCTGTGTGCAGCAATGGACACCCAACTCAGCCAAAAATAAATAAATAAACAAATTTTTAAACAAATTTTTAAAAATCAAAACCCATAAAGGAGATAATTGAGAATTTTTAGCTACATTAAAATTTTAAACTTTATACAAAAAAGACAAGAAAGAGGGAAAATGAGCAACAATCTGGGAGGTGTTTACACCATGCATAAGTGACAAAGGATTCCTATGCAGAACGTGCGTAGAACTCACAAAAATCGACTTTTAAAAAACCATGACAATAGGAAAATGGAGCAAAGACAAAAAAGGCATTTCATAAGAGGAAATGTGAATGTCTTTTAAAACGTGATGCTGTATTCAACCTCGTTAGTAATGGAAATGGAAATTAAAACCTCAGTGAGGTCCCATTTTACAGACATCAGATCATCAAAAAATTTTAAATGAGACAGTATCAAGAGTTGGCGAGGGTGTGGGTCACTGATCAAGCCGACGCTGCCAGTGGACGGACGTGCCACAGCCATACTGGAAACAATTCGTCATCATCTCATGAAGCTGAAAACGCACCTCCCTAAGACCCTGAAACCCCCCTTCTTAGCCAATTTTCTAGAGAAACTCTTGCCCGGGTTCACCAGGAAATGTGAATGTTTACAGCAACGTTGCTTGAAATAATTAAAAACATATCCGCCAACTGGAGAACGGAGGACTGTCGTTCCCTCATGCACTGGAATTCTACACGGCACTGAAAAGAAATGGACTGCATTTATACATGAATCTCAGAAATAACAACATAGAGTTAAAAAAAAAAAAAAGCCAGGGTGCAGAGGAATCACACAGCGAGACTCTGTTCAAGTAAAGCTCAGAAATCCACAACTAAACAATATGCTGCTTAGACCTAGACACAGAAGAGTTCAAATCACAAAGAAAAGCAAGAGAATGAACAATTCCAAATGCAGGGCAGAGTTCTTCTATTTGGGACAGGGAATAAAACGGGGGAGTGGGGGGGGCAGCAGGACCCAAGGCCAGGTTACCTGTCTGTGCCTCTGGGTCGGTGGTGGGTCCACAGGCACATTTTGCTTATTTATTATTTACACTTCGACGTCTATGCATATTTCATCACGCAAGAAAGGAGCAAATGGGGAAGGCAAGAAGCTAATGCAATGGGACAGAGGGCAGTGAAGGGGAGTGGGGAAGGGCAGGGCATGGGCTGCAGGCTTGTCCTCAGAGCCAGGAAGGTGCCCCCCAACCAGCTGATGGGGATCCACCCCCAATCCGCCCAATTTTGCCTCGAGGCCCATCCTGCAGACCATCTCTGCATCTGACACCCGACCAGAACAGCATCTCAGGCTGTGGGGTCTATCCTCCCGCCTGGAGGCTCATGGGGCCTGGGACACGCTGCTCTCCCCTGGGCTGACCTGGGCTGGATGGGGTGTGTGGTCCAGCTGCTTGCAGGGAGGTTCGCCTGCCATTCAACTTCCCCCCAGACCTGGACTCACCCTCCTTACTCAGCACCTCCCCTCTTCCCTCCTTTCCTCCTTCCCACCTGACCCACAGGGCAGGTGGGGCTCCCTGCTGTGCCCCCTCCACGTGGGTGGCCGGTGGAGAAGGAGCAGCAGCCCCAAGGCCCTAAGGGAGACTCACCTCCTCTCCCAGCGAAACGTTCTCCTGGGCATGGTGCCCTCCACCGGAAGATGACGGGCATGTGGCACTGCTGTCCAGTCCTCTTTGGCAAAACCCTGTTGGGTGCCCCCTCCACCCAGCCCAGGAGGACACCCTGGGTCCCCACTCGGCACCCACAGTGCACAAGCTCAGGATGGCTAACCTCTGGCAGAGGGAGGAGGGTGCCATGGGCCAGTCTCCCCTCTCCGTCTGGACAGACCGTCCAAGGACAAGGCTCCTTGCAGGTGGTCCTGAGGGCTGAGCCACCAGTCTGCCTGGTGGGCTCCACCTCCCTTCCTGCCCTGCCACCTGCCCCTCAGGTAACACGGGATCCTGCCTCTCAGGCTGTGTTTCCCCTCCCCCTTGACGATGCCTCTAGTGCCCCAATATTCAGTACCAGCCCCAAATCTGGATGCCCGGCTGCCTTTGCCTCTCACATAATGAGATGGATTTGGACCACAGCTCATTTGTTCAGTTTTATGGAGTATTACACGAAAATGCTGTGAAATTAGGTTCTGGTGCTAATATCACGCTGTGCCCATCCGTCTGCTTTCATGTCCAGCACTGAGACTAAAGGAAAGGGGCCAAGACAGGTGGGAGTGGGAGGCCCACGGGCTGGAGTTTCCAGTCCAGAGAACAAGGAAGGGGAGACAGGGCACAGGGAAAAAGGCCTGGACCCCCCAGGAGAAACCCAGCATGACTCAGAGGTGGGGGCGTTGGAGAGGGTGGGGCTCCCAGACCCAGACCCGTGCAGAGTCCAGAACACCTTTGAGTTGGGCCTCTGGTCTCTGAGGCTGGTCACTAATGCAACCAGCAGAGTGCTGCTACTCAGCGCTACTCAGGGGAGGAGGGGGGGAGGAGGGGGGGAGGAGGGGGGGAGGAGGGGGAGGACGGAGAAAAGCCACCCTTGGGCCACGGCCGTGCCAGTTCCCTCTGGCTGGCTGCTCTGAAAAGGCTGCATTATTCCCAACACCCCAGGCAGGTGGCCCTGCCTCACCTGCTTCCCTCTTGAGGCTCTGGGCTGTGAGACCCTCAAATGCAAGTCTTCCCACCTCACCCAGTCCCCCACCCACGCATGCGCACACGCGCACACACGCGCACTGCCCTAGCTTCCCCCTTCACACAGCTTTGCCTGCCTCGTGTCCCACAGGTAGGGTTTTGCCCCATCCAGGTTCCCATGGGCCATCCTCCACCGCTGGGGTTCTGTGGGCTGGCATCTGGGCTGACCCCACAACGGAAGCCCACTTAGCATGTCAGAGATGGACACCACCTTGGAGACGGGTTAGTCCAGCTCTTCTGCCATCAGACCAGGTGGCGAGGTCCAAGCAGCCGTGTGACTGGCCCATGGTCACCGGCCTGTCTGGGGGACTGGGTTCAGGGATGACTCCCCAACTCTTCCCGCCCCCAGGAGCCCTGACGGGTCAGGAACTTATGACTGTGGGTAAGAAGCACAGAGCTGGGTCAGGGTGCTGGCGGTCACTGGAAGGAGAAAGCCATCGGTAATGGACGCTTCCTGCCCACGGTGTGGCAAGGGTGAGAGCTGGGACGAGGCCATCTCGAATTGGCCACCACCCAAAAGAAATAGCGTGTTTTAAGTAAGCACAGCCCTGGCCAACACGGCTATCAACATTTGTTTGCCTAACTCAGGGGGAGAGAAAAAAATACCAAGACTCAAGCACTGAAAGTGAAAATGCTCCAATTTCCCATCCAAAGATTCTGCCGCGGGCCCGCGGCCAGGAGCACTGGCGCATTGGACCTCGTCCCCTGCCCTAAATTTAACCAGCTGGAAGTCTTTTTTTAAGTCGCATCCTATTCAACCTTTTGAAATAAAGATTTGCCTTTTAATGGGAAATCTGCATTTTATTGTGCGGAGGAGCTAGGCACCCCTGGCTTCACCCGTCCTCCTCCTGGACCGCAGCCTCCTGGTTTTGGCTGCAAACCCAGGGAAACGCGCAGATGGGGGCGGGGGGTTGTGGGGGGGGGGGCGCCTGAGAGCCCTGACCGTCAAGGCTGGTGTCCCTGGGCTGAGGGCACGTTTCTGAGATGGCGGGCACAGAGGCCTCCTCTGAGAAAGCAGGAAATTAAAAAAGCAAAAACATCGGAAAGATGCCCAGCCAAGAAAATATATAAGACATTCTTTAGTTCTTGCTCACGCGAGAGATGCACTGGGATCACGGAGAACCTAGGCACAGACCGGCTGGGTTCAAATCTCCCCAAACCTCCCCAGCTCCGTGGTCCTCGCCGCTTACAAACCATCTCTAGGCCTCAGTTTCCCCATCTGCTAAATGCACCTCCCTCCTTGGGGCCGCTACAAGGAGCGCAGGAGTTAACATCTGTGAGGCACACAGTGAGAGTCACAGATGGTGGCTAAATAATAAATAAGTGAGAGTGTTCCCTTGTGGAAGCGGCTTGTCACCAAATCATGTGGAGGTAGAGGTCACAGGCAGGGAAGAAACATTCACGACATTCAGTCCTGTGACCCCGTGTGTGAGGCCAGTGCCATGCTGGGCTATGGGGAATAGAGCCGTGACCTTCACCGACCTTATCATCTCACTGAGAGACGAGGCAGACGTAGGGGTAGGCCCCGAAGTAGGGGGCCAGAGGGCAGACTGGGGAAATGCTAGGGAGGGCCCAGCAGTCGGGAGCAGCTATACGGATGACAGCAGATGTGAGCTGACCCTGAAGGAGCCGGGCAGGCAGAAGGGGAGGCCCCAGCGTGGGGCACACACAGGAGCAGGTTAACGAAGACACCGGATGACTGGGGTGATGAATCCTGTGTGTCTCTGCAGGTGACCCTGGTCCAGGCAGAGGTGATGCAAGCAGTGGGGATGCGGGGAGAACTGTGGGTCTGAGAGCCCCCCTCCTGGGCCCCAGCCACCTCAGAGCTCCCTCCCTCCTGCTTTTGTCTTTTGGGAGGTAAAACCTCGCAGGCACGGGGTTGAGAGCCAGCACACATTCAGAGAGCGTGCACACAAAGGGACCCTGAGTCTGCAGGCTCTCCCCTCACTGAAGTCAGACCTTGCCTGAGCTCTGGACCCTGCAGGTCACCTGGGTGACTGTCCCCCCAGGCTCGGGGGGCTGCTGTGGATTCCTGACCATCCTCCGCTCTCTCCTCGGCCCCAGCGGCTCTGAGAAGTTCAAGTAACGCTCACGTAGGTCTCAGACCCAGCACGGCATCCACCGGACTTCAGACTGGGGACTTTAGGCCCAGGCCAAATAGCTCTGAGTCCGTCCCACCTGGGGGTTGTTGAAGGTGGCAGCTGTACGTTTACACTAGGCTTCAAGCTTTTATTTTAAATTATCATAAACTCACCATCTCCTTCATTTTATGCCCGTACGTACAACTTCGCTGTGGCCAAGCCTGGTCTGGCCCTGTGGGGACATCACAAGGGACAGTCCTGCTGCCCCCCTCAGCCCCCTGGACCCAGCTCAGCAGAACCAGGAAGGGCCACCAGCACAATCGGGGATATTTGCCCACAGAAAGTGGATGAGAGGAAACCTCTTCGCTCTTGGACATGATTTGACTGATGTGGCCACTACAGCTCCACTGGAGTCCAGGCAAGGAGTGGAAATGGACAAGACTAGAACCCGGTCCACATCTACCCACTGCCCCAGCCGTGGGACAACGCCACCACCAGTCTGCTGGTCCCGACAGCCACCTGGTATGCAAGGAGGCAGACGAAGAAGGAGCAGCGGTCTCTGGCTGCCACCTGGCTCTTATCATTCTCCTGAGGCCTGATCTGGCCTCCAAGAATTCATCAACAATTCCGGGAACTTCCTGCCTCGGTCCCCGCTTCTGTCCCGATCTTCAACCTGCCTAGGACCCTAGGCCTCCTGAATGTGACGGGTCCATGGGCAGAAGGACGATGGGGAAAGGTCAACCCATGATTTCTCTTAGATGAAGACCTAAAATATTCTATGAATCCATTGTTGCTTCTTTGCTGGAAGAGACGCACGCAACGGAGTTATCTTACTGCGAAAGCAGAGTTGCTGTTTTGCTTTGTTTAAATAGCACAGGTTTATCACCTCGCAGTTGGTGATTCAGATTAATCCCTTGCCTTCCCAGAGTCTCACATCTCTCTCTGTCTCTCTATCCCTCTCTGTCTCTGTCTCTCTCTCCATCTCTCTCTTCATCTCTCTATCTGGCTCGGTCTCCCCACAACCCTCCCTGCCCACAGCAGGTTCCCAGGGGACAGAAACTTCTGAAATAACAAGAAAACACAGTGGCAGGGCTTCCCTGGTGGCACAGTGGTTAAGAATCCGCCTGCCAATGCAGGGGACACGGGTTTGAGCCCTGGTCCGGGAAGATCCCACATGCCGCGGAGCAACTAAGCCCGTGCACCACAACTGCTGGGCCTGTGCTCTAGAGCCTGCGAGCCACAACTACTGAGCCCGTGTGCCACAACTACTGAAGCCTGTGCGCTTAGAGCCCGTGCTCCGCAGCAAGAGAATCCACTGCAATGAGAAGCCCGCGCACTGCAACAAAGAGTAGCCCCTACTCGCCGCAACTAGAGAAAGCCTGCGCACAGCAACGAAGACCCAACGCAGCCAAAAATAAATAAATAATTTTTTTAAAAAGAAAGAAAACACAGTGCTTCTGCCCACCTGAGAAGTGTCAGGAAAGGGGGAAGATGCCCTCCTGAGTCAGGGCAGAACAGCCCCCAAGTTCCTGGTAAAACCCCTTTCCCCAGTCGGTTCCCCCCAAAGTTTGAGTTCCAGCTTCATCTGCTTATAGATCACCAGCTTCACAAGAAGGATGGGGCCGGGTAGCAGTTCATGAATAACAGAGAAGCCAGCGGCCCCTGGACCGACTGGAACAGGTTTCTATTTTGGGGCTTTTTGGCAAAGCCTCAGGGACGGGGAGAAGCGGCTCCAGGAGAGATGGGAAGCAAGATGGCTGTCAGAAAAAGCCATAAAAAAGGAAACATTTCAATAAAAAGGTATTAATATATAAAGGAATGGTACATTTGTAAACGCTTCTCACTTGTTTTTCCCCAAGGTCCTTGCAACTTGCTTCTGGAAGGGTTAAGGGAAGACTTTGGAAATGTGAGTTTAATTGTCTGCTGAGCAACACCCAGGGCTGCGCCCCCCCCACCCCCACCACCCCCGCCCCCGCGCCCGGCTCAAGGGGGCGTGTCCAGCTCCCGTGGAGGCCTGTCTGCCAGTGCAGTGACCAGGTCGGCAGCCCGCACCCACGCGGAGCTGTCTGGCCTTCACGGGCTTTTTATTGTATTATTTAACACCCAACCATCTCAGCGTGTGCTGCAGCGTGTGCACAGTTTATGTTCCCAGCAGAGGGGAAATAACTGAAGGAATATTTGCAAAAAGCTGAGTTACGTCAATATTTTATGCCCATTGATGTGAAGGCTGGTGACGCTGTGTGAGCAGAGCCCCACGGAACGTGCAGAGGGTACCGAGGGAGGCCCCCGCCAGCAGCAAGCAGATATCCCCTGACTCTCAGCCTGCCTGTGAGGGCGAGACCCCAGGCCTCCCCAAGGCAGAGAGCCCACACCCCTGCCGCCCATTCCGACGTCTTAGAACTGGCTTATTTCCAGTAGAGCTTGAAACAAGAAAAACATGAAACCTGATGTCTTTACTAAAAAGGCAAAACTTTCCATGAGCATGCTCTATGAGTTCAGTTAATGTGGTTCTCAGAGTGGGGTTCCCAGGAGCAACAAACGTTAGAAATGCAGAATCTCAGGCCCCACCCATCACCCCACGGAATCAGACACTCTGGGCCACACTCACTTGGACTCGCCCTGTCAGGGACACAGTTTTCTCTGCAGTATCTCCCTGACTGGATTGGACTGAGCGGGTTGGCTGGAGGCAGTGCCAGAGGTGTTCTCCCTGCAATGCTGTCCTTAGGGTATTTCACAGGCTGGGGTGTCCCCCTGGCAGAGAGGCTTCTGGAAGGGGCCGAGGATATACAGCTGCACAGGGCCAGGTGGCAACTGCAACCCCAAATCTGGGAGACCCTACTGCCCCTCCCAACTCCCTGAGCCCCAAGACCCCATCTCAGGCCCCGGAATCAGAGCAGGGCAGGGCGGGCAGGGGTCCCCGGCTAAGGGTGGGGGGGAGCAGAGGCCTCTGGACTGCTGGCCGGGCACTTTTACTGGACTGTGTCCTTCAGTGACATTCTCCTTGGCCGGTTCCTTTGGGGCAGGGAATCCAGCTTTCCTAGACAGGAAGCGGGAGAGGAGGTGGAGCGCTGAAACTCCCCACTCCTCTGGGGAGCTCCACAGGCCCGCAGACAAGCTGTGTCCGGTCCAGGGGCTGCAGCCTCGGCGAGGAGCTGGGCCCGGCCTGCTCAGCCTGGACCCAGCCCCCTGGGCCACCCAGCACCATCTTCGGGGGACTCCCCACCCTGCCCCAGGGCCCTGTGATGGGGCATCCAAGGGAGGGGACTTTCCTGGAGCCAGGCCCTAGGCAGAGTCTCCCCTCCCAGGTCAGGTTGGGGTGCAAAGTCTGTAGGTGGGAGGCTGAGGCCAAGGTTAAGGGGGGGCCCATGAAATAGCACGACCCACCCTCCCTCCCCTGAGGCTTCCCACTAGAAAGGTCCTCCTCCCAGCCTGATGAGTGTGAGAGGAAGGGAGAAATTCTCTTCCTGGCGGGGGCGGGGGCTCATGGATACTCCTTCTTCCTTCTGGAGGGGCCTGAAGAGAGGAGACAGGGCGTGGGGGAGGGCAAAGTTCAGGGAGGGGGTGCTGGGAAGGGTAGGACTAGAGGCGCATGGGGGGGAGGGGACTGGTGCAGCGAAGCCTCAGGCGCCATCAGGCACGGTAAGCAGGTGCTTGACTGAGACACTCCCTTACGCAGATCAATGTCAGCAGAGCCATTAGCCACGGAAATGGGATGGAAGCAAAGGGTCCAACTGGCAATCAATGCGGGGTGAGCAGGACAGACAAGAAAGGGCCCGGCAGAGGACACCAGGGCCAGCAACGGACATCTCAACCCCGGGTGGCAGCTGGGGTGTCCCTTCTCCCCCTCCAGGGACCAGCTGTCACCGCCATGGTCTGAGCTCCCCGTGGCCCGAAAGAACTGCTGACTGCCAGACACTGAGGTAGACGTGCGGGTGGTACCGAAGGAAGGACGTGTGCAGGTGTCCCCAGGAGGTCGGCTGCTGCGGCAGCATTGGCCGGTATGAGTCAAGGCGGCACCCTCTGCCTAAGATTCAGAATCCACAAGAGGTATTGGGGCCCGTTGGAGGGGGGCAGATCCCCAACAGCGTCCGCCAGCTGGGAAGGGGCCTTCCCACAAGAGGAGGGATGGAGCTCCCCGAGCTTCCATTCCTAGAGATTCGAGAACACATGCCAGCCGTGTGACCTCTCTGGGCGTCCCCTGCAGGGGGGTCCCATGAGAGTGCAGCGGCTGATAGAGGGCTTGCCCAAAGCCTGGCAGGCAGTGAGCACCGTTTTCCCTGTCACCTGGGGTGTGTGGGTGACCACATGCGTGTTTCACTTGTTCCCAGGGAACTGCAAAGACCCTCGTGAGCGAGTGAGAACTTACACTTGGATTTCCGGATCTCAGCAAGAAAAACGTGTCACCTTCTTTCAGTCCACACGAAAAAGAGAGGTGGGGACAGTGGCTGCTGAAGCTCGTCCACACGGCTCCCCCTCTCCCTCACAGACTCAGCAGAGCCAGCCGAGCCCCTGGGCCTCTTTCCCCTGGACCCACTCTACGCCCCCACCGGGTCCCTCCGAGTCCCAGGCAGCACTTTCAGGGTCTTGGTTCCACCCAGCCCAGGCCTGGAACCACAAAGACACGGGTCAGGTACCAGCCCCCGTGAGGACCTTACAGGGATCCTGGGCCACTCTGGTCCTCACCATAAAATGGGAACGTGAGTTATCACAGCAGTTACAATTACAGCAAGGCCACGGGACAGGAGCACCAGACCACTTGTCCCCAGACTGTCCCTAGGAGAAAGGCTCTGCAGAGTTCTCTGGGCATGAAGGGCCCTGGGGCTCCTCCCTGTGGGGACAAGACACACCCCCGACTGCCAGACTCATTGGAGCATCTACAGGCCGGACATAGGATCTGCATCTGCTCTGGAAACCAAAGGTCTAAAGGAGATATGAGCAAATCCGTAGCCCAAAGAGACACCTGCAGGACTAGGGACCCCCATGGGGGTTCCAGGATGATCCCAGAAGGTCTCAGCAAAGGCAGGAGGAGGAGGGAGAGAAAGGACACAGAGGCCGAGAAGGAGCAGAGTGGAGGTGGAGAGAGGAGAGGAAGAAGGCAAAGGGTGATCCAAGGCCACTGTGCCCGATGGGGAGCCCATGACACCAGGGCAGGGCCAGGCCCAGGGGAGAGGGCTCAGAGACACAAGGGGAAGCAGAAGACTGTAGGCAGTGACTGAGCCTCTCCGTGCCTCAGTTTCCCCATCCGCAGCACGAGGCAGCAGGGAGTCAGCCCGCGAGGCGGAAGCCTCGCAACAGCGTGGCAGCCTGGATGCTGTCGTTCTGTTTGGGAAGGGCAGACAATAGGTGTGAAAACGCGCAATGGGCGCTCGCCTCGGCAGCGCACAAACCAAAACTGGAACGATGCGGAGAAATTAGCCTGGGCCCCCGCAAGGAGGACTGCAAAATCTGTGAAGGGCTTCATATGAAAAAATACAACAGGCATTCAAAACTTTGTACCAAAATGTAGAAACAGCTCAAATGTCCACCAACGGATGAATGAATCAACAAAATGTGGTCCCTCCATACAAGGAGTATTACTCAGTCATAAAAAGGAAGGAAGTTCGACACACACTACGACATGGATGAACCTTGAAAACATGGTGCTAAGCAAAGGAAGCCAGACACAAAAGGCCACATGTTGTATGATTCCATTATAGGAAGTACCCAGAATAGGCAAATCCACAGAGGCAGAAAGGGGATTGGTGGTTGTCGGGGGGGTGGGAGTGAGGGGGTAGGCAGGGGAATAAGTAGGACGTGATTGATAATGGACACAGGGTTTCTTTTTGAAACAAGGACAACGTTCTGGAACGAGATAGAGGTGGTAGTTTCACAACACTGTGAACCATTCACTTTAAAATGGTTTATTTTAGGTTCTGTGGATGTCACCTCAATAAAATAAAATAAAAACAACAACAACAACAATAGTAATAATAATACCGAGTGCCAGCTGGACAGGGTTCTAAGGGTGTAGCTGGGAACGCTACTATCCCCCTTTTACAGCTGAAGGAATCAAAGCTCAGAGAGAGTGAGTGACATACCCAAGGTCTCCAGGGTAACTGTGTTTGAGGAGGAACTCAGGAAAGAGGATGACAGGAATCACGCAATGGACAGCAAGTAGCTGCCAGAGCCCCAGCCTGGAAGGGGCATCTTGGGCCCCCAGAGCTGGCCATGGAAGGACATCGCACCCGCTGGCCGGGCAGGAGGCGCCGCCCAAGCCCTGAGCCCTCCGCTGGCTCCTTGGAGAGGCCGTTGCAGCAGATACCAGGACCACACTCCACCCGGCGTCCAGAGTGGCCTCTGGAGGGCAATCTTGACCCTGTCATACCCCTTCTCCTTCACCCCCTGAGGCCCACACACCCCTCCCTGGTCCCTGCCCCTTGGCCTTTAAAGGAGCAGCTCCCCTGCAGTGATGAAAGCACAAAAGCAGTGCCCTGTCTTGCTCCAGGAAACAGCTGTTGATGGCACACAGTGGCCGCAAAGATTTTTCTTTGTAATTGGTTAAAAAAAATAGAAGATATTTTTGGGTTATCATTATCAGCGTAAGAATATAAGGTGATAAATTCGCTCGGTGTGCACAGGCCTCGGGACACAGCTGTGACGCCCCCACCCAGGGGTCTAAGGACTGAGGTCAGGGAGGTGACTCCACCACCTTAGCGGGACCCCTGGGGCCTTCCCGCCCACCACACTCGAGCGGACCCTCCGCCTCCTGGTCTGGCTTCTCCCTCGACCAGGAGGCCTCCCACCTGCCCACCTGCCTGCATGGGCCTCACCTCCCCCTCCTCTGAGAAGCAGCCCTGACCCCCGACCAGGACGATCCCGCCCCCTGCAGGGCCCCTCTTCCCGCCACCCACACCTCCGCTGTAGGGGGCTGGCTGATGATGATAACTGAGCAGACGCGACTCTCATCTGCGGTTCCGGGAGCCTCTCAGCCTGTCTGCCGTGAGCAGCTTTGTTCCCAGGGTGCGCCACACACTCTGCCCGGGCGCCCCCGGGACCCTTGGGAATCCCTCCAGCTCTGTGAGCAGGGCCATGTGCTGGCTGCCAGGAGAATCAGCACCAGGAGGGGACACCCAGCCCTGAGCCTCGGGGACAGATGACCCAGCAGGACACGAGCAAACCTGGGCAGAAGCCACCCCTCGGCGTCATCCCAATTCAGCCCCAGGTGGACGAGAAAAGCCCCACCAGGGGCCTGGAACAGAAGGGCCGGGCTCCGGACCCCTGCCCGGGCCACCATCTGTCCTGACAGTCGGCCCGTCTGCCCGGGCAGCCTCTCCTCGCAGCCCACCATCTGCCCAGCCCACTTAGCCCTCCTCCTTGCTCTACCAGGGCCCTCAGGAGGGCACAGGGCAGGAGCCAGAGCCCAGACCTGACTGCCTCGGACCAGCCCCATCTGGCACCCCTAAGGGGAAGGGGACAGCAGAGCCCCGCCAGGGCAGGGGGCACCTCCAAGACTCTGCAACTGGGGTGGCGGAGGGAGGAGGACAGAGGGCTTTGCACCTGGAGGAGGCAGCATACCCCACCTCGTCCTCCTGCGCCCCTGAGGCCCGCGCGGCCGGGTCCAGCTCCTCAGGTGTCCCTGCTGGAGAGGCCTTGGCCGCAGCCCTCACCCAGACCTTCAGCCCCCACTCAGCTCGCTCTTCCAGGTCCCTGGTCAGCACCTTCCCCTCCCCAGGACCCCCAGGGCCTGAGAAGGAAGAAGAGCCACTTCTATCCAGCGCCCAGTCCGGGCTGGTGAGGGAGCAGGACACCAGAAGCCCCAGCTCTGCCCCCAAGGCCCACAGCCAAGTGCAGGCCCCATCGTGGCGACCCCAACCCGCCCCCCCCCCCAATCATCTGCTCAGAGGAAACCAACATCCATGGCAGGGCCTCCCGTGGGGACCCACCTTGGGCACAGGGCATCTCGGGCCCTTGGGAGACGGCAGCCGAGCCCGGGAGTGTCAGCTGCAGCACGAACACCCCGAGAGGTCAGGTCGGGTGACGAGATGAGACCTCGGCCCCTCCCTCCGCCTCAGGACCCCCCCTGTCCGTGAACCCCAGCCCCGCCTCCTCCCAGGATTCCCCTCACTGTGTGACATGATTGCTCCTCCACAGACGAGATGGTGGGCGGGCGAGTTGTCCTTGGTGAGAGGGGCTGGCTCCTCCCTGGGGAGGGGAGAGGGGAGGAGGGGCGGAGCGCGCCCCCCACCCTCATGAGCAGGGCTCGGCCATCTACCCTGCTCTCTGCTGGAGGGTCAGCCCCTGGCTGTGCCTGGCTTCTTCCTGGTGGGTCAGACACGGAGGCAGGTCCACACTGCAAGCCACAGAGGGCAGCCTTGCAGGTGGTCAGCCGCTCTGTCTGGTCCCACAGCCCCCCACTCCCCAGCCTGGAAGTAGCCCCCAGGCGAGCACCCAGCAGGGAGGACGGCGAGGGACCGGAGGATAAGAGCCCCCGACTGCCGCTGTGTCCCCTCCCCCACCCCAGGAGCAAGCAGCCAATGGGGCCTTGCCGCACACCCCCCTTTCACGACCCTCCTGTGGGACCCCCAGGAAAAGCTTCCGTTTACCAAGCGTGATGCCTTCCAGCTGACACACCATTCACCACGAGACATCCTGGAGCAGGTGGGTGCCCTTCCCGAAGTCCACCGTATTGGACCACTCCCCATTCCCTCCCGGGGCAGGAGTCTGGGCCCAGAGCCTCAAACCCCCAGTGCACCCACCAACTCGTCACGTCACTTCAGTGACACCCAGTTGTCCCCACCAGCCTCAGTCACATAACCACGCAAACGTCTGCTTTCCGTGCAGGAGCAGGTGGAGGAGAGCCCGAGTCAGCCGGGTGGGAGGAGAGGGGCCAGGGAGCCAAACCAGCTCTGCAGCTGTCACCATCACGAGGCTGGGGACAGCACCACCAAACCCACCTCTGCACACCCTGCAGGGCACAGGAGCCTCTGTCCTCCCTTGGCTCCCCAAGCCTGGCCGGAGAGGGTGGGCAGTGGCACTGACTGGGGACAAAGTGTGGGAGACCCCAGCCAGCTGCTGAGACCAAAGCCGGTGGAGCCATGGCTGGACAGCACCACCTGGTGGACACATCGGAGACTACAAAGCCAGTCGGCGTTTTCGTTCCGGTTCTGGGATTTTTAGTCTGGGGAATTCTTCCCCTTTTCCCAGGGGGGCTCTGTGACTATCAGAACCCCCTGCCCTCTAACCGGATTCTGCTTAGATATGGCTCGTTATCAGAGGGCCCAACCCAGGCACTTCAAACAAGGCAGGAAAATAAACCCCCCAAAGAAAGAGCTTCTGGTCAGCAAGCCCCCTCCCCAACGCGGGCATGTCTGTCACCCACTGTCCAAGCGAATCGCCCTTCCTCCCACCACTGATGTGACAGGCACCTGTGACCTGTCTTTTGAGGGGGAAAATCAGAAATCCCTGGCCAAAGAGGGGCAAATGAAGCCTAAGAGAGTATAGTGAACACAGTTGGCTGAAACAAACATAACACATAAAATAGAAAAATATACAGAAAAAGGGGGAATAGACAAACCAAAACAAAACCTCATGGGAAACTCTTTGGAAGTAAGTAGGGCCCAACTTGCTACTCCAAATATTGTTCACTAAAAGAAAAAGAATTAATGATTTCCCTTTTTAAACTATATTTCAGGATAACCTGATAACTCTAGTTGACAAGGGAATGTTGGTTTAACAGAATTGTAGCTGCTCATTGTAAAACGATGATACCATGAGGAAATCACTATTTTGCAAGCTCTCGTGAAATAATTATTTCTCAAAATGGTCCTGAATGGATAGACCATTGATGAAAGACGTTACCAAGGAGCTCTGGGACCTGTTGGTCAACCTTAGCATCACAGGTGTGCCTCCGAGTGAAACTCAGAGCCCCAGCCACAAAGGGTTCTGGCAGAAAGATAAGCCTGAATCAAGCTTCCAGAGCTAAACTCCCATTTCCAGGAAAGGTGGGGATGAAGTGACAGCAATAGGATGCAATCAGACCCAGAATATGTGGGACATTCAGCAGGACAGCAGATCTGGTTTCTGCAGCAAGTCATGGCTGGTGGAAATGGGGAGGGGGTCCTGATCTAGATTAAGAGAGATTTAAGAGACACAACAATTAAATTAACTTGTGGCCCTTGTCTGGAACACGATTTAAACAAACCAACTGCAAAAAGGTATTTTTGAGACCATCAGAGAAATTTGGTTATAAATAGGGCATTAGCTGATACTAAGGAATTACTGTTAATTATGACATTGTGCTAATGGAGCTGTAATTATGTCACAAAGTTTCCCATATTTGGAGAGTTGCATCCTGACGTTTGACGGAGGAGAGTTACAGAATGTCTGCTACAGGCTTGAAAGTACTTCAGCCAAAGGGAACAGCAAAGAACAAGAAAACAGCAATAGATGAAGTAAATGTGATGATTCTTGATAATTGTCAAATTGGGGGAATGCACACATGAGAATTTATTGTGCTAATCTATCTTTAAGTACTTTGAAAACTTACATTATAAAAAAAAAAAAATTGAAAGAAAAACATGTCCTGTCTCCTACAAACCTCACCTGGCACTGTAGAAATTTTAGAAGTTGCAAAAGTTGACTCATCTTGTATCCCTGACCCCCACCTTCTCTCTTGCTCGGGGAATATTCATTTGGGGGAGGGAAAGTCTATGGTGTCATCATTGCTCTTTTATGGTTCCTGTACCCACAAGGCCATGGGGCTCTCGCTGCAGGGCTGGGCACCTGGGGGGGAGTTCCTACTGGGCCCCCACCAAGCATCCTGGACGCCTCTCATCCCCTCCACACCCCTCATGGACTTTCAGAACCAGTTCAACACTGTGCTGGGGAAGGAGCTCACCCAGACGTCCTATAGCCCCTACACTCCCTCTCTGTGGCCGGCAGAAAAATGGCCCCCAAGGTGTCCTCATCCCAATCCCTGCAACCTGTGAATATGGTACCTTATATAATAAAAGGGACTTTGCAAGTGTGACTAAGGATCCTGAGATGGGAGGTTATCCAGGATGATCCAGGTGGGCCCAATGTCATCATCACAAAGGTCTTTCTAAGAGGTCGGGAGGTCAGAGAAGATGTGACAACAGAAGCAGAGGTTGGAAGGATGCAACATAGCTGGGGACCATGGGTCCAGGACCACAGCTGCCCCTAGAAGCTGGAAAATGTGAGGAAATGGATTTCCCCTTGAGCCTCCAGATGGAAGGCAGCCCTGCCAACTCCTTGATTTTAGCCCAGTGAGACTTCTGACCTCCAGAGCTGTAGAGAATGATGTGTGTTATTTTAAGCCACGGAGCTTATGATCATTTGTTACAGCAGCCACAGGAAGCTCATGCACTCTGCAAGCCTCATCTGAATGCTGGACTCAAGGGAGCCAGAGGGACTGAGAAGGTCACCCTGGTGGTTTGAGGGCAGGTGATACATCAGCGACCTCCCTCCACTCCTCACCTCCCTTCCTCCTTGGCCTCCACCCTGACAGGGTGCAGGGGCAAACCCGCAGTGAATCAGCCCCCCTGGGCAGGCTGCACTAATTCTCTGTGAGACAGAGCTGTTCCCCAACAGCCCCTCCACCGACCCTGAGAGGCCAGGCCTGGGCAGCCCGTGGGAGACAGGGCCCCGCACATATGCTCTCCTCCCTTCTCTGGCCCTGGCCCTGCCTCCTTGCCTGGAGTGCAGGCTCTTGATTTCATCTCTCTGCATCCCCAGCTCAGCCCACACACCTCCAGTCATCACCCAGTGTCCTGTGACATGGAGCCCGTTACTATCAACAATGCTGTGATGACAGGAGGGCAGGTGGGGATGACCATGGGACCGCATAAAGGTGGTTACCTGCCCAAGGACTTTCACTGCACGAAAGGGACACTTCCTGTCCCCAGATAAGGATGATGTGTTGGGAGGAGCAGGCCTGGCAGTGATATCCTGGATATCCCCTATCTGCCCACCATGGCCAAAGGTAGACCCTTATCTGTCACGATACGTCCCTTCTTCATTATCAGGGCATAAACAGCATCCAAATAGTTATAAAATAGATGGTTCTGGAGATGGCAGGTCCTCCGAAAGTCTTACGGGAGAAGGTTCTGTGATAACAACCTGATGAACAGAGATGCCATCTGTCGTGTTCCTTTGCCCACAGTGTCTGGAAGAGTCCACAGCCGACTCCGGACTTCAGCACCTGCCACTCCTACCCCACCATCTTCGTGCCTCTTAGAGCCGCTGCCCCACCCCACTAAGGTGGTCAGGTGCTTTCTGGGAGCCAGCAGAGAAGATAGAGAGACCTCAAACACTGCCCCGTGGCCCAGCCCCCTGGAGCTGCCACCCCCTCTCTCCCCCTGCCCATCAGATCTCAGCCACTGGGGCAAGAGGGGAAAACCGTTTACACCAACACACTCAGGAAAAACCCCTTTGGAAAATTCTAGGCCTGAGTCCTGAGTGCCCCTGGAGACCACGGCTGGTGGCAGAGGACTGGAGTTCCAAGAAGAGAATAGGGAAAAAGATTTATACCCAAAACAAGTAGGGGACAATGACAAAGCAAGTCTGAAGAAAAAAACACCCAGTAGATGAGCTCTATGGAGGCCGAGGGGCTCTGAATGATGCTATGACTTTCAGAAGAGCGGGTCCCAGGCAGTGGGTTCCTGGGGGGTGGGAGGTGCTCAGCCAAATACAGGACAAAGGATTTGATCAGACCTGGCCAGCGGGGTCACAGAAGGGAGGGTCCTGGCTGCCCCCCAGGCAGTCAGGAACTGAGCAGCCTCGGGGTCATTGTGCGGGGCCCAGGTGGGAAGGGAGGAGTGATGCCAGCAAATGTGACTTCCTGCCCCAACTAGCAGAGGCTGCTGCTGACCCCCTGCCCATCCCCTCCCCACACCCTGATGCATCTCCTGGGGGCACTCTGAGAAGGTGAGGCTGACACCCGGAGGAGGAGGTAGGAGGGGAGATGCCCACTCAGGCCTTGCTGTCTGGGAGAAGGCCACTGCTCCAAGGACACTCTGATGCGGGAACCCCTTGGCGGAGGCAGGAACCACTCGTGTCTCATCGCCCCCCCCCCCTTGCAATGGGCCTCCCCGGGGGCTGCTGGCGCCCCAGCAGAGGTAGATCCCTGAGATAGATTCTTGGGGCTGAAGGGACAACGCAGGCTGCAGGGTCCCCGGTGGAGAGAGAGCTGGTACCCCAGCTAGCTGTCCACCGCAGGACTGGCCTATCGTGACCCAGGTCACCGGCTGAGCAGCTCGGCTGCTCCCCTCTCCCCAGCTGTTACAAATCAGCAGTTTTAGATGAAGGCGGCAGCAGCAGGAATTACTGGAAAATGTGTCCAGAGGGGACTGTGCCCCCAGGACCTAAAGGCCACGGAGGCCAGCAGCCTGCGTTAACAAGCAAGGTCTCCTCCCCGCCCGGCTGACCGCCAGCCCGGAGAGTCGGGCTAGACCCCGGTGCTGGGTCCAGAGCCGCCTGCCCAAGGTCCCACCTGCTTCTTTCCAGGGTGACCAAATCCTTCCCTGCTGGTCTGTCCTCAGTGGGAACGCAGGGCAAGCGCCTGGCCGACCCCCCAGCCACCCCGCACCTCACAGATGCAGGAGGAAGCAGGAGCGGCTGGCCTGTTCCAGGGAGAACCTCGACCCCAGCCACCCCGCAACTGCCCAGCAGACAAGCTCCCAACCCCGGCCAGTGTCCCAGGCCCTCTGAGATTCTCAGAGCCACAGTCTATCGCTGAAGGGATGAATCACGAAAACGGCAGTTTCCTTTACGCCAACCAGAGCCGAAGAAAGCAAGCTTCTTAAATAAGCGCTGGATACCATGGGGCATCGCCCAGAGCACAGGGAGGACTCAGAGCCACACAACCGTGCCTGGCAGCTCCCAGCTGCCTCCCTGGGCCCCTGAAGGAAGAGTCCCAGAGGTGAGTCTGGGCGCCTGGCCCGCCAGCCCGAGACCCCTCTCCAAGGTGAGCAGACCTCACTGTCTGATCACCTCCATCAGCCAGGACCTGGGAGTCAATTCTCGTTTAATGGGCAGCTGCTGTCACGGAACAAATGATGGAGTGATGTGTGAGCAGGGAGGAGCGTGGTGTGGAATAGCTAACGGAGGGCAGGAAGAAGCGGGGAAGGTGAGAGCAAGGAGACAGGGGCTCAACTTCAACAGCTGGAGCCCAGGGAGGGAGCCAACAAAGGGAAGGGGCCAAGGAGGGCAAGACTCTAGCCGGGTGAGGGCCGCAGGCAGGCAGAGGTCTGCGGGGCAGGGGGCTGGCAGACTCTGCAGGCTTAAGAAGCGACCCCGAACAGTGAAAAGAAACAGCCACGAGAGCACCAAGCATCCTCCAGCACCCCCCAAATGTGGTCGCTGCCCCTCACGGCCCTGCCCTGATGGATGAGGAGGACTGGGGCTCCCCAACTCACATCCTGCCTGAAATCCAGGGCTTTGCAGCTGCTGACCATCTCACAGAAAGTCTGCTGAAAGGGAATCAGGACCCTGGGTCCTGGGCCTGCGGGACCAGTGGAGCCTGGGGGAGGCCGAGACTCCTCAGAGCTCAGCATGGGGGGCTGCACCTATGGAATCGTTTCCTGCACCCCACACCCCACACCCCATCCTGCAGGCCTCCTCACAATCCTCGTCACATTGCCTCACTGGGCTGCAAATGCTCTGTGTAATCACTTAACACTCACAAAACACTATTAAGAAGGAAAAAGACAGGGACTTCCCTGGTGGTGCAGTGGATAAAACTCCATGCTCCCAAAGCAGGGGGCCTGGGTTTGATCCCTGGTCAGGGAGCTAGACTCCACAAGCCACAACTAAGGAGCCCGCCTGCCGCACCTAAGAGTCGGTGCAACCAAATAAATTTTTTTTTTTAAAGGAGAAAAACAGAATCAAAAATAACATTTATGATGTGCGTGGCAAAGACGGTTAGTGGCTGTGGCCCCTTGGGCTGTGAGCATTAAAATTACTCCCATCTCCCTCTCTATGCTTTTCTGTATTTTCCAGATTTTCTGAAATATGTTTGAATTGTTTTCAAAATGATCTCCTAAGTTAGTTTTGAACTTTTAAAATTGTTTTAATTATTTTTAAATTTGGGAGAGACAACGGTTTTATTATTGTGATTTCATTTTATGTGTCTGCCCTCCAGTAAGGACCCCATCTTTCTTATCTTTGTATCGAAGTCCCCCACACAGAGCGGGGCCTCTCTGGGGTTTCCCATGTTTTAGAGAATCATCCCTCTGCCTCTAAGACAGAATCTAGAATTCTCTAAACCTAGTGTTAAATCACCCCTAACATTCTTGACATCTCTGAAAGGTCCTCGGATTCCAGGATCTTTTTATTTTTTAATTTTTACTTGGAGTAAAATACACAAAACATAAAATTTACATTCACGTGTGTTGCAACCCATCTCCAGAACTCTTTTCATCTTGCAAAACAGAGACTCTGTCCTCATTAAACAATAACTCCCCATTCCCCTCCCTCCAGCCCTTGGTAACCTCTCTTCTACTTTCAGTCTCTATAAATTTGACCCCTTTAGGGACCTCATATAAGTGGAATCATACAGTATTTGTCCTTTTGTGACTGGCTGATTTCACTTAATGTCTTCGAGGTTCATCCATGTTGTAGACTGTGTCTGAATTTCCTTCCTTTTTATGGCTGAATAAGAGTCCATTGTGTGGAGGGACCATGTTTTGTTCTGTTTCATTTTGATTGTTTTTATTTTTTTATTAAAAAAAAATTTATACAATTTTTAAAGGTTATTTTCCATTACAGTTATTACAAAATATTGGCTCTATTCCCCGTGTTGTACATCCTTGAGCCTGTCTTACATCCAATGGTTTGTACCTCCCACCCCCTCCCACCTCGTATGTACCCCCCCCTTACTTGTAACCATTAGTTTGTTCTCTGTATCTGTGAGTTGGCTTCTTTTTTTGTTATATTCACTAGTTTGTTGTTTTTCTTAGATTCCACATATGATTGATATCATATAGTATTTGTCTTTCTCTGTCTGACTTATTTCACTTAGCATAATGCCCTCCAAGTGCACCCATGTTGTTGCAAATGGCAAAATTTCATTCTTTTTTATGGCTGAGTAGTATTCCATTGTGTGTATGTATGTATATATATATATATTTACCACATCTTCTTTATCCATTCATCTGTCGATGGACACTCAGATTGCTTCCATATCTTGGCAATTGTAAATAGTGCTGCTATGAAAATTGGGGTGTATGTATCTTTTCGAGTTAGTGTTTTTGGTTTTTTCGAATATATACCCAGGAGTAGAATTGCTGGGTCATATAGTAGTTCTATTTTTAGTTTTTTGAGAAATCTCCATACTGTTTTCCACAGTGGCTGCACCAATTACATTCTCACTAACAGTGTATGAGGGTTCCCTTTCCTTCACATCTTTGTCAGAATTTGTTATTTGTGTTCTTTTTGATGATAGCCTTTCTTACTGGTGTGAGGTGATATCTCTTTGTGGTTTTGATTTGCATTTCCCTGATGATTAGCGATGTTGAGCATCTTTGCATGTGCATGTTGGCCATCTGCATTTCCTCTTTGTAAAAAAGTCTATTCAGTTCTTCTGCGTATTTTTTTTTAATTTTTATTTATTTATTTATTTATGGCTGTGTTGGGTCTTCACCTCTGTGCGAGGGCCCTCTCCAGTTGCGGCAAGCGGGGGCCACTCTTCATCGCCGTGCGCAGGCCTCTCACTGTTGCGGCCTCTCTTGCTGCGGAGCACAGGCTCCAGACGCGCAGGCTCAGCAATTGTGGCTCACGGGCCCAGTCGCTCCGCGGCTTGTGGGATCCTCCCAGACCAGGGCTCGAACCCGTGTCCCCTGCATCGGCAGGCAGACTCTCAACCACTGCGCCACCAGGGAAGCCCCTTCTGCGTATTTTTTAATTGGGTTGTTTGTTTTTTTGATGTTGAGTTATATGAGCTGTTTATATATGTTGGATATTAATCTCTTATCGGTCATATCATTTGCAAATATTTTCTCCCATTCAGCAGGTTGTCTTTTTGTTTTGTCGATGGTTTCCTTTGCTGTGCAAAAGCTTTTAAGTTTAATTAGGTCCTATTTGTTTATTTTTGCTTTTATTTCCTTTACTTTAGGAGACGATTCAAAAAAATGTTGCTGCAATTTACGTCAAAGAGTGATATGCCTATGTTTTCCTCTAGGAGTTTTATAGTATCTGGTCTTATATTTAGGTCTTTCATCCATTTTAAGTTTATTTCTGAATATTGGACCCTGTTTTGTTTATCCATTCATCCACTGATGGTCACTTGGGTTGTTTCCACCTTTTGACTATTGTGAATTGTGCTGCTATGAATATGGGTGTGCAAGTATCTGTTTGAGATCCTACTTTCAGTTCTTTGGGGTACATTGCCGGAAGATGGATTGCTGGATCACATGCGAATTCCACTTTAACTTTTTGAGGAACCACCGTACTGTTTTCCACAGCAGCCAAACCATTCCACATTCCCGACAGCGGCGCACAGTGCACTCCACATCCTCACCAACACTCGTTGTTTCCTGGTGTTGTTTTGTTTGGTTTTGATGCAGCCAGCCTAATGGGTATGAGGTGCCTAAACTCTCTTTGCAGGAGTCAGCATAGAGAAACTGGAATGAAAACTGCCCTCCAGAGGATTTTGAGGGCAGTGACACTACCCTGTACGATACTATAATGGTGGATACATGTCATAAATTTGTCCAAACCCATAGAAAGTATTGATACAACACCAAGAGTGAACCATAATGGAAACTATGGACTTTGGGTGAGGATGACGTGTCCGTGCAGATTCATCGATTGTGACAAACGTGCCGGGGGCCGGGCGGGGGCGGGGGGGGTGTTGATAATGGGGAGGCCATGCATGAGTGGGAGCAGAAGGTATATGGGAAATCTCTGTACCTTCCATTCAATTTTGCTGTGAACCTAAAATGACTAAACCCAAAACAAATCTTTTTTTTTTTTTTTTTAAATATACCCTCCATACGTCTAGGAGACTGGGGAGGAGAGGAAAGTAAGAAAGGGGCAGAGAAGGTGTTGTCCCTCAATTCAACGATGTAAGGGCCCAGTTCTAGACTGACCTACAGTCTTAGGCCGGTACCTAATGTCTGGGGCCATTTAGTCAAATCCTGGAGGTGGCCCAGGCCCTGAGCCCTCCTGAGTCCCCCATCCACTCCATGTCCCTCACACCTCCAGTGCTGGACCTCCAGGAAGGAAGGGTGATGGGCCCCTCTCTCCTCAAGTAGGGTCCCATGGAGCTGAGTCTGGGGTCTCCCGCTGGGTCTGTCAGGCTCCCCAGCCCAAAGGGAGGAGAAGGCCAGCCCAAGGGCCGCCAGCACATCTCCCCGCTCCCTTCCTCAACCATTCATCCACCCATCCATCCCTCTCTCCATGAACACTCTGATACCTCCACGTGCTTAGATACGAACAAAGTACAGACATGTCCTTTCAGGGGCCCACTGCCCAGTGGTGGGGAAATCAGACCCACAAACTCATAATTTCAGAAAAGGTGACAAGTGGTTCAACAGAAGAACCACAAAAGACAGCCCCAAAGGTTCCCGACTCTGCCTGGGGCAATGGGGAGAAGCTCCCCAAGAGGGGATGGGGGTGGGGGGACCAGGGCTGGCCCTGAGCAGAGAAGAGGCCCTTCCTCCATTTATGAAGGAGACGGTGGCTCTGGGGAAGGACAGTGATGCCGACATGACACTGGGGGACCCTCGGGGGCCGAGCACAGGTCCTGAAAGCCCTGCCTGGGAACCTGGGCTTTGTCTTCTAAGTGATGGAAACAGGAGAGGGGGCAGACTTGCTTTTATAAAACTTGGGTGGAAAGTGAAATCTTGTTCCAGGAGAAAGATCAAGGTCTGATGCTGGCAAACTTAGAGGCTGTGATCCACTCCAACCCTGGGGGCTGAGATACTTGGGCAAGTGGGCGTCAGCAAAGCAGCCCTCCTCCTATCCTCTCCCTCCCTCCCTCCCTTTCCCTCTCCCTCTCCTTCTCTCTCTCTCTCTCTCCCCATCTCTGTCTCTGTCTACTCCCTCCGCAGCTCTGGCTCCATCTTCCTCCTTTCTCCCCGATGGTGGTCAAGCCCGCTGATCCCAGGAAACAGTCTGCAGTCTCTACAGGGACCTCACCCTGCAGGGTTGTCCCCACCTTAGGACTAACCTGCTCTTCAAGACAAAGCGTCCCCCACCCAGCCCTCCCACCCACCTCCCCCATCCCATCCCATCCCATCCCAGGCTCTGGAACAAGCGGCCCCATCTCCAGGGGGACCTCCCTGCACACCAGGAGGGAAGCCTGTGGGGAGGGGAGAAACTGTGAGCGATGGGAGTGCCCAGAGTCCCCCGAGAGCACTGCTAACCACAGCACATAATCCTGTTAAAATATTAATCCTCATTTAGCCGGGAATCGAGGTGGCCGCTGAGATAAAGGCCCTGAGAAGTAATAAAAGGCAATAGCAATTGATAAAGTGGATCATTGTTGCACTAATAAAATCCCAGTTGGGAAGGTCAGGTCAGTAATCAGAACAACCGTCAGCAGGCAGGTCCCGGCCTCAGCAGGAAGGGGTGACCGCCTCCCATGACACTGGAAGGTGCCAATGGTGGGAGGTCTCCAGGAGAGAGAGGGGAGGAAGCCAGTTCTCTCTGCTCCTTCTCGCCACAGCACCACTGGGCCGAAGCAGCCCTTTGAGAAGGAATCGCCATCCTTGGACCATGGTCTCCCTCCCACATAAACCACTGTCGTCAAGATTGTGGCCACTCCCGGCGGCACACCTGAGAAGCCCAGGCCTGTCTGTGTGTGGCTCCTGGTGGCTTCCCACTGCCCCCCAGGCACTTGTCCCACGCTCAATGGCTCAGCCCACACACCCCCGCTCCAGGGACATGAGGATGAAGCACCCACTCCAGCCCCCAAGCCAGGAGTTCACGCGGACCACCTCCCAAGATGACGAACGCAGCAACCACCTGCATCCTGGACCCTGTTTAGGAACGGTCATCACCGTGTCCCCAAGTCAAATTCTTCTTTGTCCAGGTCCCGCCTGATGGGGACATTCCACTCCAGCTAAATTGCATAACCGTGCTGCTCTTCGTTCAGCATCCCCAGAAGCAAACAGTGTGCCGGCAACACCACACTCCCCCCGAAAGAGCATGAACTGGCAGCTGGGAGAGACCCACTCAGACCCAACTTTGCACTCATCACTGTGGAAATTCGGGAGGTGGGCCCTTGACCTCCAGGGCTCATCTAACAGAGGGGACAGCCCATGGCTGGAGGACCCCTGCTCCCACACCCACTCCCCACCAGGGCATCCAGGGCTCCTTGGCAGGCAGCACAGCCCAGGGGGCACGGTGACCAGAGAGGGAGAGAGAGATTCCCATTTTTAGAAGGAGACAAAGGAGAAGCAAGGAGATCGGTCAGGAGCAGCAGGCCACAGCAGTGGTCCCGACCTGCTAATTTCATCCACGTACTCTCTCATTCATGCATCAAGAATCATGCAATGCCTACTGTGTGTCGGGAGGTGGGAATAAAGAGTCGCTCACAGCCTAGCAGGGGAGACACAGAAACAATTGCAATGTAATTCACTCATACCAGGTCGTGAATGAGAACAGGGTGGCACTGACCCGGGAAGCTGACCTTATGGGGACAATGCCTGGTATGTCCCTCTCCCCAGCAGAAACCGAGCAGAGGGCTGGGAAGACCTGTTCTCTCCAACCTGAGCCCCATGCACTGCTCAGCTGCCCAGGGTAACATGTGTGCTGCACGCCGCCACCTGTACATGTGTCAAATCCACCCGGTCCTCAGGCCTCTGGGTCAGGGCCCCCTAAACAAGAAGAGCAGCAAATAAACCACTTCATGCTTCCCTCTGTGTCCTCAAGGAGGGGTCCTTCAGGACCTCTCTCCATCATGGATCCTGGTTTGCCCATAAACACTGCACCCAGAGGAGTACATCAGCCCTGTCTCTCAAAGCTGCACATGCACCTGACTCAGCTCGGGAGTCCTTGGCTTCAAGAACAGCTAAGATGGTGACTTTTTTAAATGTTTTATCAACACCCCAGTAGCAAGGCACACACCCACCACCCAGATCTAATATCATCCTCCAATAACAGGAACCAGGGCTCCTTGAGAAACACCTGACTCCAGGGCTGAGGTAGAACATGTACAAGATGAGCCTGGAGCATCCTGTGCTCCAAAAAGCAAGGGAGTGCTCCAGGAGACAAACGATGGGGTGTGTCAGAGTGATGCAGGAGTCAACTGAAAGAGTTCCCAGCGGCCAAAGCTGGAGTGATTTAAGTAACACAATAAATAAGTAGTATTGAATTATAATTCAAAGTATAAAATAAATATCCATGAGTTCATACTGATAGAAATGATTGAATAAATTAATAAAGCAGAAGAATAGACAAATGTATGTAAATGCTCCCAAGGAGGTGGAGCGTGACCCCTCCCTCCTTAAGTGTGGGTGGCACCTAGTGACCTTCCTTCCAGAGAGTAGAGTATGAAAAAGGAGGGCAGGAGAGAGTAACTTCATGGTGGAGAAAACTGGCAGACACTCTGCTGGCCAGATGGTCAAGGTCAACATCCACAGTGATGAGTCACGTGGACAGTATGTACCCTTGACATGACATAATGAGAAGATGCTTTATCTCTGTGCTCTTCCTCCCAAGAAGCCATAACCCCAGTCTAATCAAGAGGAAACATCATATCACCCCAGCTGAGGGACTTTCTACAAAAGCCCTGACCAGCACACCTTAAAATCTGTCAATGTCATGAAAAACAAGGAAAGTATGAGAAACTGAAACATACAAGAGGAACGTAAGGAGATGTGATAGCTCAATGTAATGGGGGATCCTGGAACAGAGAAAGGACACTGGGGCAGGCACTGAGGAAATCTGAAAAGAATATGAACTTGAGTTAAAAACGGCTTATCAATACTGGTTCATAAACTGTGCAAAAATACCACATAATGTAAGATGTTAATAATAGGGGAAACTGGGCATGGGGTGTATGGGAACTCTCTACTATCTCTGCAATTCTTCCATAAACCTAAAATTATTGCAAAATAAGTTTATTTTTAAAAATGTTTTGCCTAACCAGGAAGTATGGTAGATACTTACATAAATTTTCCCTCTAAATGTGTTTATTCATATTCAATAAATATGCGTTGAGCACCTACTCAGGGCTGGCATCGTGCCAGGCTCTGGGGACATAACAAACAACAATACAGCAGGCCCTGCCTGCAGGGAGCTTTGAGTCTACCTGGAGAATGACCAGCATGCAAGAGGGTGGGGAAAGTTACGGGTGACAAACATAAATGACGGGAAAATAAATTTCAGAAGTATATCTTTCCAAAAATATATGCTGCAAATTACACAAAGAACTAATAAAGCCCTAAGAGTCGATGATCGCATTGACCACTCAACCAATGGTCAGAGATGATAAAGCATCTGCATGCAGGGAGCTAGAGATAAGAAATCGTGACATGAAACCCTCCTGGCCTCTCTGGCTTAATACGTTAAGACGGCATTACACACCTACTAAGCTACCCAAAAGGAATAAAAAATAAAACCCAATGAAAATAGTGGGGGTAGAAGAGGTATCAGCAACTATCCACTTCACCCGTTCCTGATGGCAATCTGATTGTAAGAACCAAGTAGCCTTTACATCCCTTGTCCAATAACCCCTCACTAGGGACTGTACCCCAAGGAAATAATGTGAGTGGGAAAGAAAAGAAAAAAGTCAGTGATGGGCTTCCCTGGTGGCGCAGTGGTTGAGAATCTGCCTGCTAATGCAGGGGACACGGGATCGAGCCCTGGTCTGGGAAGATCCCACATGCCGCGGAGCAACTGGGCCCGTGAGCCTCAGCTACTGAGCCTGTGCGTCTGGAGCCTGTGCTCCGCAACGAGAGGCCGCGATAGTGAGAGGCCCGCGCACCGCAATGAAGAGTGGCCCCCGCTTGCCGCAACTAGAGAAAGCCCTCGCACAGAAACGAAGACCCAACACAGCTAAAAATAAATAAATAAATAAATAAATAAATTTATTTAAAAAAAAAAAAAGTCAGTGATACCAAGATATTCACAGCTGCACTATTCTTTAAAGAAAAAAATCAACAGCCCCCAAAGCTGGACAAGAAGATCCCAAGTGGCTGGTAAGTCAATGGGATCTAGAAGTGGTTCCAAGGGGGGGGGGGGTTCTGCATCCAGAACACCTGGGCGCAAGTCTCAGCTCCTCCACTAGTTCAGTGACCTTAAACCTCTCGATGCTTCAGTTTCCTCACCCGTAAAGTGAGGGTATTACTAACTCCTGCCTCCAAGAGCTGCTGCAAAGCTTGAATCAGGTCGTGGATAAAGCCCTGGGCTTGATCTGCAGAGATGCCCTGTCACTGTTAGCTGCAGTCAACTGCACACTCTTTCTGCTGACATGCTCTAGGAGACCAGGGACTAAAAGGGAAACTGACGGAGGGTGAGCCAAGGAGCTCCCTGTGACAAAAGGTGAGCAAGGTACAGAGCCAAAAAAAAGGAGGGGAGCTACCCCAAGTCTGGCTGAGAGCGGGAAGCAGACCTTTCATGCCACCTGCAGGGCAGACCCAGGCCAGCAGGAGAGGGTGAGCAGGACAGGGAATTCCCGTATCCCCGATGAGGACCAGTGCAGAGTGAGAACAGAACAGCGACTCCTCCCTCACCACACGCCACACCCACCCACCACCAACATACCCCGGGTCTGTGCCCCTCTGCCCCTAGCCCCAGCTTTGCCCCTGGACCACTGCATCAGCCCCTCACTCACCTCCCGCCTCCCGACCCCCCACACAGCAGCCAGCATATTATGTCACACACCCCCTGCTTAAACCCAGCACGGCCTCCCAGAGCCATTATCCTATTGGATTAGGTTAAGATAGGTCCTGCTGAGAGTGACAGAAAACCCAAATAACGGCAATTGAAGCAAAGACAGAGCTCGTGTAACTCTCCCTTCGAGGGTGCCCCAGGGGCTGAGCCATTCAAGGCTGGCTCGGCCACACTGCCCAGGACGCCTTGGGGGACCAGGCTCCTTCTGTGGACCCTCTCCCGGGGAGCCCCTCATCATCAGTCCTCGGGACAGCCTCTGAGCTTGAGGCACCAGAGGGAGAAAGAATCAAAAAAGAAGGGCAAAGCTGGCGCTGGGAGGAGACTGGGGGCTATCACATGACATTTTTCTTTTGACCCATTGGCCAGGACATGCTCACATGGCCAAACCACACTGCAGGGCATGTTGGGAAATGTAGTCTTTTTTTCTTGGCAGACATTTTATCATGGAAGAAAGGGAGAGTACATATTAGAAGATATAAGAACAGATATTAGAAGACAACTAACATAAAATCCAGATTCCCCCAGGCCTGCCTCCCAGCCTCAAGCCTGATCACTCCCTTCCTCCACCTCCTCAACCTCATCGTCTGTCCTTACCTGGAAGGCTTTCCGGCCCACTCTTCTCCCGGCTAAATCCATCCTGTAGGTCTGCATCCTCAGAGTAGGCTTCAGGTCCCCACTCCCAGCACTAGTGTGAATGTGGTCCCCGCTGCTCTCTCCTAAGGCACCCACACTTCCACCGTGGTGCCCCACATTCAGTGGCTACTCACACAGGTACCTGGTCCACCGGCTGGAGCTCCGGGCCGTTATCTTGGTGAGGGAAGGCCTGCCCTCTGGTCCTCCTGCACCCCAGCTCTGCGTGACGCCGGCCCAGGGCAGCCCCCACATGCCCTGGTTGTATGAGTCCACGCGGGGGACCATCTCCAGCTCTCAGACTCCAGCATCCGAGAGAATCATGAGGGGCGGCACCGTGCGTGGGTTCCCCCCAGGGTGTGGCTCTGCAGATGGGGGGAAGGGCCCAAGAATCTGCACCCCGCGGTCCCCACTGCCTCACCCCAGAGGAGTCTGCTGACGGCTCTGTGACGCTGGGGATCGCCTGATGAGAATCCCTCTCGCCAGCCGAGCAGAGTCCTAGGTAGGACCGCCCTCAGCAGGTCAGCAGCTGAAGACAATTTAAACCAGGACATACCAATGACTCGGCACCTCCCGTCAAATTTCTCATGGGCACCTCCAACTGGACGTGGCCAAAATAGAATGTTCTGCCCTCAACCTGCCCTCTGACCTCTGATCGTCCAATGGGATATACGCAAGACACTATCACCCTGGCTGCCCAGGTGGGAAACCCAAACGTCTCCCTTGATTGCTCCCTTTCCGTCTCCCCAACATGCAATCTAGAAGCAAATCCCTCCAGGAAAACCTCCAAACTCCCTCTGCTTCTGTCACTTGCACTGCCACCACCCTGGTTTAGACACCAGCAGTCCCCTCCCTGTGGAGCACCCAACCTCCCTTCCTTTGTCAGGTTGACTGTCCTGCAAATGGAGCAGCTTGTGTGTTCTTTTTTTTTTAATGTTAAATCAGTTTATGTCACTCCCGTGTTTAAAAACCCATCCCATGGGGGCTTCCCTCGTGGCGCAGTAGTTAAGAATCCGCCTGCCAATGCAGGGGACACAGTTTCAAGCCCTGGTCTGGGAAGATTCCACATGCCACAGAGCAACTAAGCCCATGCGCCACAACTACTGAGCCCGTGTGCCACAACTACTGAAGCCTGTGCACCTAGAGCCCATGCTCCACAACAAGAGAAGCCACCGCAATGAGAAGCCCGCGCACCGCAACCAAGAGTAGCCCCCGCTTGCCACAACTAGAGAAAGCCCGTGGGCAGCAACGAAGACCCAATGCAGCCAAAAATAAATAAATAAATAAATTTATTAAAAAAAAAAAAAATCCCATGGCATCCTCCCTGCACTGCACAAGAATGCCAGGCTCCGTACAACAGCCACACGCCCCAGGACCTGCTCTGCCGCTCTCCCACCTGCCCCAACCCACTCCCCTGGCTGGCGACCCCCAGAATCACTCCCTCACAATCATCCTCTCACCAGGCCCTGGTTGACCACCGATCTGGTGCTGCCCCCTCCTACACACCCCCCAGACAGATGCTCCATCTCGTCTCCCAGCTTTATTTCTTTCTGGTGACTCTATTTTACTGTTTTACTTGTTTATTCATTTTATTTTGTGTGTCCCCAACCGTGATGAAAGAAGCCAAGAACACCGTTTATCTCGTTCACTGCTGTGTCCCCAGGACTTAGAACGGGGCCTGGCTCACAGAATGTGCTTCATAGGTAGTGAGAGAGACAGAGACAGAGAGAGAGAGAAAGTGAGTGAGACAGAGACAGAGAGAAAACTGCACAATGAACTCAGGGGTCCCTCTCCCGCACCACCCTCCCCATGAGCACAAGGTAAAAAGGGAGGCCCCCCTTCTGACCACCTTGTTGATGAACTCCAACAATGAGATTGCCCATGCCTGTGCACCCCTCTGAGGCTCCCTGGGGCCCGAGAAGGAGGGCACAGCAGGTGCTAACCCGGGCCATCAGGTTGGATCTCTGCCCGCCCCATCCCAGGAGCCCCCTTAACACACGCAGGGAGGGGAAGAGGCACTCCCCCAAGCTGGGGCTCCCTGTGGACAAGGCCAGCCGCCTGGACCCTGGACCCCGGTCAGCCCACCCCACAGCCCTGGCCCAGACAGGCCTGAGACCCACAGGCCTCCCCAAAGTATGGTCTGGAGGAGGGGCTCCCATCCAGGTGCTCTGGGAGCAGAGTGAACAGGGCACAGGGATGGAGAGTTACTGTGAGAGCTGGGGTGGGGACACAGGCTTTCCCAATGGAGTGGGTCCGTTCTGCTCTCCAAGCCTTCGGGAATGGTCCCCATGCTTCCTGTAAAGACACTTATGCACGAAGGGGGCAGGGCATGGAGCCCAGAGAGATCCGCTGGCAATAAAGGCAGATGCGCATGAGGGCCGGGCAAGGACACGTGACCGGGGGCCACTCTCTAAAGCACAGGTAAGTGCACAGTTTCATTTCAAAGTTGCACAGGATAAGACTTGCCCAGTGACCCTGGGACTTTGCTCTGCTGCTCAGCAGGAACCTGCCTGGGTCCTTGCATGTCTGGAGAACCCATGATGGGAAGCCCGGCTGTCCTCCTCGCCGTGGCTCTGGCCACCCTCCTGGTTCCAGCGTCAGGGGCACCCATCCGCGGGCAGGGGTCCCGGAACAAGCTGCTCCTGGTGAGCTTCGATGGTTTCCGCTGGAACTATGACCAGGACGTGCACACCCCCAACCTGGACGCCATGGCGCTCGATGGGGTGAAGGCTCGCTACATGACTCCGGCCTTTGTCACCATGACCAGCCCCTGCCACTTCACCCTGGTCACTGGTGAGTGTTGGCCTCAGGTGGGGCTTGGGGGTGGGGGGAGAGCTGAGAAACCAGGGAACCAACAAAGGGAACCGAGCACATGCATGGAGCCCTGACCCATGGGGCTCATGGTGCCGGAGACCAAGGAAAGACCAAGGAGGGAACACTGTCACTGGGCAGACATGGCACGGCCAAGGGGGGGGTCAGCAACCCTTACCGTTGGTGGCAACGGATAGAAGGCAGATAAAAACACCTGGGTGTCTCAGTTTAAACGGTGATCACAGCCAGGGTGGCAACCTGGGAGGGCTTCTGGTGGAGGTGAGGGTGGCCAGGACTCAGAAAGGCAGGAGAGACGAGGCTGAGGCTCTTTCCACTGCTCATCCCGCTCAGCCACCCTCGAACCCGCTGTTGCTCTGCTTAGGCTAAAAGCCTAAAATCCAGGTGTCACAGGGCCACACTCCCTCCAGAGGCTGTAAGGAAGGATCCTTCCTGCCTCTCCCAGCTTCTGGTGGCCCAGGCGTTCCTCGGCTTGTGGCCACAGCTCTCCAATCCCTGCCCCCTTGTCACATGGCCATCTCCCCTCTATGTATCTCTCCTCTTCTTATAAGGACACCTGTCACTGGGTTTAGGGCCCACCCTGATCCAGAATGCCCTCATCTTAACAAAACCAGTTACATCTGCAAAGACCTTATTTCCAAACAAGGTCACAATTGGAGGCTCTCGGGGGACACAACTTCGGGGCACGTCATTCGGTACAGACGGCTTATTCTCACACCAGCATTCCCATGCCCACAGCCCCTTCCACGCACAAACGGGGGCACCTGGTGCTCCCTTTTGCATGTCACCTCCTTACTTAACATGTCACAATGGGGATGTGGAGAAAGGTGGCGAACTCTTCATCACCCTGCCTTTTCCACCTTCTGAACTCACACACAGGCATTGCCCATGAAAAAAATAAATTGTAAAACCTGCCTCCTCTTGGTTCATTTATCTTCCTGCCTGGGATTCTATTTCATGGCTGGGCCATAATTTATTTAACTAGTTCCCTCCTGATAGCCAGCCAGGTTGCTCCCAACCTTTTGCTAAAACCAACGAGGCTGCAAACGATATCCCGGCACGTGTGTATTTGCGCCTTTGTGCGCCTTTAGCTGCAGGGTAAGCTGCTCAAAGTGGAAGCAGAATCTCTGCGTCAGAGCATGTGGCTGTGACGGCCCAGCCCGGCTCCCATGGCGGCGTGTGCTTCCCCGCTGCCCTGGCTGTTTCCTGCCCTCCCGCCACTTCCTCTACCCGCCCACCCACCCCACAGGCAAATACATCGAGAACCACGGGGTGGTTCACAACATGTTCTACAACACGAGCAGCAAGGTGAAGCTGCCCTACCACGCCACACTAGGCATCCAGAGGTGGTGGGACAACGGCAGCCTGCCCATCTGGATCACGGCCCAAAGGCAGGTAATGCTGCACCCACACCCACTC
The DNA here is from genome assembly GCF_965194825.1 of Balaenoptera physalus. Taxonomy (NCBI): domain Eukaryota; kingdom Metazoa; phylum Chordata; class Mammalia; order Artiodactyla; family Balaenopteridae; genus Balaenoptera; species Balaenoptera physalus. The sequence goes on from NC_138901.1 coordinate 10,615,391, forward strand.
GGACAGACGGGGGAAGTGGGAGGGGGACCCAGCCAACGAGGCCATGACCACGTGACATCCATGGCAGGCCCAGTATCCGCCCTGGGAGTCCGACACTCCCGGCACAGAGGGGGTGTTGAGTGCGGTCCCACGGGATGTGGGAGCCCATGAGGACCCACCAGCAGCTACACAGTCTGCCCAGTCCTCCCTGGAGCCCTGGGACCCAGAGGGGTTGTTCCATCCTCCCGACCGGAGGGAAAACTGGACTTCGGTACTAGTGGGAAGGGGGCCGCGGGGAAAATAATGTGACTCCACAAAAAGGCAGGTAACGATGAAATGGCTTCGTACTGTTCCCCTCCCGCATGCCTCTCAGGGCCGGGCAGCTAATTCTAAAGAGGTGGGTCATCCAAGTGAAAAGCCCAGGACCCCGGCATCTTGCAGTGTTCTGGGCTTCCTGGCAACAAACTCAAATGAATGTTTTTCAAGGTGAGCCCAGAATAAACTTCAGAGGCTACACCCACCTCATAGGCAAGGCATCCACTCATATCTGAGTCCCCTCGCTCTGGAAGGAGCTACCGGACACCAGGCTGACTTGCAGAAAGCGTAGCCAAGAACTTGGCATCTCGAGGAAGAATGGCCAGAGGGAGTAGCCAGGCAGACGGGGCATGCATGGACAGATGGTTGTGAGGACAGATGGATCTGTAAATAAAACAGCAATCGGTTTATGGAAATACAGACGGATGGCCAGGTTGAAGGCTAGAAGGGCAGGTCATGGGCGGTGTGTGGAGGGGCCGATGGACACACGGCTGGACGAGAGTACAGCAGGCAGAAGCCGGGTTGCAGGCCGGAAGGGGAGGGCTCTCGGGGCAGCACTGTGACCTAGGGCCACAGTGTCGATGAGGATGCAGCGTATCTGGGATACTTTTATATCTACTATCTCATCAGTGCTGAGTCCACTAGGCACCTGCTCTCTCCTCTATAAAATCAGTATCAGCCTTAATAACATAAGAGCTATGAAAGGCCTTTCAGAAAATACAAAGTCCCGTGCCTGCAGTTAGGAGCAGGGATGGGTGAGTGGGCAGAGCAAGGGCAGGCGGTGAGGGCAGAAGCGTCAGCAGTTCATGACAGGCAGGGGACAAGTGGGAGGAGGCCCGTGGCACTGACACCGCCTTCCCCGGCAGGGCCTAAAGACCGGCTCCTTCTTCTACCCGGGCGGGAATGTCACCTACCAAGGCGAGGCCGTGACGCTGAGCCGGAAGGAAGGCGTCCTGCACAACTACAAGGACGAGGTGGAATGGAGGGCCAACATCAACACTGTGATGAAGTGGTTCACAGACGAGGGCCTGGACCTGGTCACCCTCTACTTTGGGGAGCCAGACTCCACAGGCCACAAGTATGGCCCCGAGTCCCAGCAGAGGAAGGAGATGGTAATGCAGGTGGACAGGACCGTGGGCTACCTCCGGGACAGCATCAGGAACAGCGGCCTGGAGAGCAGCCTCAACCTGATCATCGTGTCCGACCACGGCATGAGCACCGTCAACAAGACAGCCAGCGACCTGGTGGAGTTCCACAAGATTGCTAACTTCACCTTCAAGGACATTGAGTTCGAGCTCCTAGACTACGGACCCAACGGGATGCTGCTCCCCAAGGAAGGAAGGCTGGAGAAGGTATACGAGGTCCTCAAGGACGCCCACCCCAGACTCCACGTCTACAAGAAGGAGCTCTTCCCCAAGTCCTTCCACTACGCCAACCACCCCAGGGTCACCCCCCTGCTTATGTACAGTGACCTCGGCTATGTCATCCATGGGGTGAGTTCCTGGGGGTGCAGGTGCTTCCCTGGGCTGCTGGGTCTCTTGCCAGTTCTGTAAAAAGCACCCCCTGTTTCTAGCCAGACCCTAATTTGAGGAGTGTCAGCCACCAAAGGGACACACGTGCACCGTGTAACAGGAGTGGGGGGGGGGTGTACGTGCATTGCATACCTGTGTGTACGTGTGTGCATATGTGTGCACGCATATATGTGTGTGTGCACATGTGTATAGGGTAAAGTGCGGGAAGATTAAGCTGTAAAAGTGACACGAAAGAGGTGAAAGCAAAGAGCCCAGGGAGGCTGAGTGGGAAGCAAGACGCAGAGCAGGGGAGGAAATCTGGGAAAGGAAGTACTGATGTTTGGGGCACCCAGCGATGGAAAAGAGCCCAGCGAGCATCCTTGGGCTGAAGCTCCACCCCATTTACTTGGGGGTCTCCATTCATGTCACCGGGACTTCGCTAAGGCTCCTTCTTTAGGCCACTGATCTTTGGGGGCTGAGAATTCAGAGAAACTGAAGATCAGAATCCTCCCCACCCCACCCCCCGACTTTGATCTCCTTCCAGGGGTCCTCTGCCAATGCAGGGCCGTGCAGGGGGTGCTGGTGGCGAGGGTGGGGTGGGCTGGGAGGGCCAGCAAGCACTCACTCGGGACCCTCCCTTCCCGCAGAGACTGAGCGTGCAGTTCAACAACGGGGAGCACGGCTTCGACAACAGTATCATGGACATGAAGACCATCTTCCGGGCCGTGGGCCCCAGCTTCAAGAGGGGCCTGGAGGTGGAGCCCTTTGAGAGCATCCACGTGTACGAGCTCATGTGCAGACTGCTGGGCATTGTGCCCGAGGCCAATGACGGGCTCCTCAGCACCCTGCTGCCCACGCTCCGGGAGGCCGGCGATGGAGTCCTCAGCACCCGGCTGCCCACACGCAGCTCTGAGGCCGGCGAAGGGGTCTTCAGCACCCCGCTGACCACGACCCCCTCAGGTGCACCCCTGCTCTCCACCTGCACCCACTGCGCCTCCAGGCAGTTGCAAGTGATGTGTGCTTGCACAGCTCTGACCAGGGTGCCCAGCCTGCCACTAGGTGTCGTCTTCTCTTTCCCTGTCCCTGGCTCCTGGGAACGTCTCGAGTCCCTGACATTCCCACGGCACCTGACATACTACAGTGCACTTTGTGCATCTTGGCTGCGCAGGCGGGAGAGCAGGTGGATGTGAGCAGCCTTGTTTAAGATGGGGAGGCTGAGGGCCAGAGGAGCTGGCAGTTTGCCCACGAGACAGGCCTTCCAGGTGAAGTCCACCTCCAGGTTCCACGGCCACATGAGGGCTCCTTTCTTCCTAGAGTCTTCCTCTGCCAGCCTCCCACACACACACCCTCACCCCAACCCTGACCCATCTCAGGGGCAAAGGTCACCTGTGAGCTGGCAAGGTGGCAGCCCCCGTGGGTGCCTGGCTGCAGGTGGGCAGGCCCTGCCGGGCAGGGGCTGTGAGGGGTCACACTGAAATGAGCCAGGAAGCCAATGCAGCTGGGGCAGGAGAACAAGGCTGGGGGGCGGGGGGGGGGGGCTGGTGATGAAACCAGGGCGCTTGTGGGGGCAGCCTGGTGGCATCTCGCCCGCCATTAAGCAGTCGGGGTGAGGGACATGCTCCCATTTCCCTCATTCACTGGCTCTTCTGACTTTCCTTAGGGTCTGCCCTCCTGCCAAGCAGCTGGCCCCCCTTGGTGACAGGACTGCTGGTGGCTGCATTTCTCCTGGTCAAGGTCGCATAATACCCACTGCTGAAGGTCAGAGGCCCAGGAGGTAGAGGGGAGGGTGGGACCATGCTCCCTGCAACTCCAGCTGACGCCCCCACCCTGTCAGTCCTCGGGCGCCCAGGCAGCCCCTGCCAGCCTCTCTGCTCTAGACTCGGAGCAGGTCTTTCTAAAGCAGACAGCCCAGACGGAACTTCCCCGGCCCCTTCCCTCCTGCCTGCAATGTCTCTGTTCTCCCTGGGAGCGAGGGAAGCCACAGTGGGTCAGGTTTGGGAGGAGGACTGCAGGGCAGTGTTCCTGGAATACGCGGGAAGCCAGCTCGGAGGACTCAGCTTGCTGCTGACTGACAGCCCCTGGCCAAAGCAGAAGCGGGTCACTCGTTCTTTCTAAAACTATGCAGCGGGAGTCCGCTTGGTGTTAGGCTCTGGCCTGGGCTCTGGGGACACACAGTGAACCCTGGAGTTGGTAATTTAGGGGCCAGGGAGGGCAGATAGTACGAAGAGAAAAAATACATACCCAATAATGGCAGAGAGCAGGCCATAGAGAGGGTGGGGGAGAGGGGACTGCTGTTTAGGTCACCTGGCCTCGCCTGGAAGAGCCTCTGCGGGGGGAGGGGGGGATGTGGGATGAGGCCTGAATGATGAGGACCAACTGGCCACACCAAGCCCCAGGGGACGAGATTCCAGGCAGGGAAGAGCAAGAGAGAGGCCCTGCGGTGGGACTTGCTCCTGTGCTTCTGGGAAAGAAAGGAAGCCAGTGTGCTCAGCGGCTGGTACACAAGCATGGGTACGCGATGGGCTTCCATGGGAAGGCCCTGGGGGAGCCCCCAGCTGAGGTCACGCAGGGACGTGCCGTGGTCTGACATGAATGATTAAATGGCACACTAACTGCCAGGCAGGAGCACAGGAACAAGAGCACGTACGGCCAGTGAGGAGGTCACTCAGGGGTCCAAGCAGGACATCTCAGTGGCAGGGTGGAGATGGGCCAAAATGGACAGATTCAAGATACCTTTAAGGGTATACCTGACCTCCAAGGTTTCTGGATAGATTGTGGAGGATGGAGGGTGAAGAGAATGGAGAGATGAAGGCTGAGTCTGAGGTTCGGGGCCTGAGCTGCCCAATGAAGGACAGAGCCACTTACGGAGATGTGAGGAGGCTAGAGTCACTCTGCACCCCCATGCCCCACCTTCACCCACCCTGTGCCCTCCCAGGTCCAGCTGAGGGTCAGGAATTCCCACAGGGGCCCTCCTCAGACTCCGCCCATCATGGGTGCCTCTGTGCTCCACCCTGCCCAGCCGAATTCCCTCTATTCCTCCCTCCGGGCACGTCTGCTTCATCTCCTCCACCAGACCCGCCTTTCCCCTGCCCCATCCCTTCTTCCCAACCCAACACACACCTGTTCTTCCAGGTCCACCTCTTCCAGGAAGCCTCCAGAAGCTGGCCACAGGGCCTGAGCCTGCTCCTGCTGTGATGGTCTACTGGACACGGATGAGCCTGTCTCCTCCGTAGACCTGGGACCTTGCCTCCCTGTCCCTACAGCCCCAGCCCATGCTTGGCCATGATGGTGCCGGCACTACGACCTGCCCAGGTTAGACCTCCGGAGGCACAGGTCCACTCACCGGTCCATGGCTCCCAGACTGGCAGGACGCCCCCACTCCTTCCCTCCCCCTCCCTCTCCTTCTCACCCCCCTCTTCTGCCTCCCCACTTCCTCTCACCACAGAATGGTCCCATGGGGGTGCCAACATCTGTGGCCACGGGGGCGGGGGTGTGTCAGGAGCCCGCTCGGGAAGGCGCCGCAGGCCTGGTGGTCGTCGAGCTATAGGACCAAACCCTCAGATGCTCGGACCTCAACCTCCACCTCCGATGGGCGGCGAAGAGGCTCTGCCTGGAGCTCCCAGTCCCAAGTCCACGTGCCTCCAGCCCAGGGGCCATCTCCATCTGGGCTGACCAGGTCCTGCACCCAGGCCACCGGGAGGGTACCGCCAGGCAGAAAGCATGGATGGGAATAAAGGACCGGGCTGGTCGTTACTAAAATGCAGTGACCAATGTGGGTGTGGGTGTGACCTTTTATTCTAAAGCCTGCTGGTTTCTTACAGCCTTCCCACTTGGATCCAGTGTATAATAAACTCTTAATTCCTTAGGAGGCTGACAAACACAGGGGAACCCACTCATTCTTGTTGGGGATGGGCCCTAGAGGGACAGCCAGCAAGAGGTGGTAAAGGGTGGGCTCCCTGTTAAAAAGAAAAGGGGGGGCTTCCCTGGTGGCCCAGTGGTTGAGAATCTGCCTGCCAATGCAGGGGACACGGGTTCGAGCCCTGGTCTGGGAAGATCCCACATGCCGCGGAGCGACTGGGCCTGTGAGCCATAATTACTGAGCCTGCGCGTCTGGAGCCTGTGCTCCGCAACAAGAGAGGCCGCGATAGTGAGAGGCCCGCGCACCGCAATGAAGAGTGGCCCCCGCTTGCCACAACTAGAGAAAGCCCTCGCACAGAAACGAAGACCCGACACAGCCATAAATAAATAAAAATAAATAAATAAAAATTAAAAAAAAAAAAAAGAAAAGGGGGGATGAGAACTGACAGGGAAGCAGAATCTCTATGCCACATTGTTCAGCAAAAAAGAAAACACTGCAAATGGTAGAATGCCACTGGGGTGGGGGGGTGGCGGGGAGAAAGGGGGTATAAGTCTAGACATAAGACATGTCCCTGGAGAAGTTTCAAGAAAGGGTGAGCATTGACTGGCTCCAGAGAGGGGACCTGGGTGGCCAGGCCAGGAGCAGGGAAGACACTGTCCACCAACTAGTGCTTTGGACACTGTCGGTACTGAGCCACTTCAAGGACTGTGCATTCACAACTACTTTCAAGAGCATAGACTTTGGAGTCAGACCAACTCCTGCTCCAGTCTGTCCCCACCCACAAGCTGTGGCCTTAGGGGGGTAGCTTACCTCCCCCAACCTCAGTTTCCTCATCTGAAAAAAATGGGATGATAAGGAGGTGCCTGCCTCCCTGAGATTACCCCAGGATGAAGCACCGCGGCAGGTGCTTCATTGATGGTAGCCATGGGAATGATTAAAACCCTACTGTGGGAGGTGCTGAACTTGTCAAATTCAGCTCTTTTTCTTTTTCTTTTTAATAAATTTATTTATTTACTTTTGGCTGCTTTAGGTCTTCGTTGCTGCTTGCGGGCTTTCTCTAGTTGTGGCGAGCGGGGGCTACTCTTTGTTGCGGTGCACAGGCTTCTTACTGAGGTGGCTTCTCTTGCTGTGGAGCACGGGATCTAGGCGTGCAGGCTCAGTAGTTGTGGCGCACGGGCTTAGTTGCTCCGCGGCGTGTGGGATGTTCCTGGACCAGCTTTCGAACCCATGTCCTCTGCATTGGCAGGCAGATTCTTAACCACTGCGCCACCAGGGAAGTCCCAATTTCAGCTCTTAAGCAAATAAATCCAGCTGTAACAATGGGAGACACACTCTTTGAAGGACAGGTTTGTCAGGATCTGCCTATTCCTCACCTATGAATCCCCCCTCTCCCTTCCCCGGGCCTCTTGCTTCTACCTGCCGCTTGAGCTTCATCTCCACCTGCAGGATCCATCCATCCCAACCTGCCCTCCATAGCTGCCTAGCCACCAGCCTGGAGCTGGAGTCCTGCCTGACCGGAAAGGCCCTGCGGCTCCCTGGCCCTGCCTCCCATAGTTGTCCTGGAAGGACTACCCCGCCCCCACTGCCTGCAGCCATACCAGGATACCCAGACCCTCCTGCCTGCCCGTACCACCTTCTGACTCCGGACAAGCCCAAATCAGGCTGGAGGAGACCGGTGGGTTACCCCTATACATCCACATCCACGGAGCAGTGAGTGTTCACAGGCGCCGGCATAATAACCACGACCCCCGGGTTTCCAAGAGACACCCAACCTTTAACTGAGAGCCCACGATTATCATGGTCAGCCTACCCTACTTTCCAGGGACGGGCCAACAGATACGCTGAGAATCACTCTTGATTGGCTCTTTCAAACAGAAAAGAGAAAGAGAGAGAGAAAAGAGAGAAAAATAATCTGGTCTGTCCCACATTAGGTATTCTGCTAGTACAGATGTCTGGCGTCACCAGAGCACCCCCAAAAAAAGTCCAGGCAGTTGACTGACCTACTGAATAAGCTTCCTGCATCGGGAACACAGGAGCTAAGGCGGGCAGTGAACTGTGGGCTGTTTCCCATCTGTGCACCTGGGGGTGGACCGGGGGCGGGGGCACTGCCCTGAGCAGCATGGCGGGTTCAAACCAGCTCCCGAACTCCAACATTCACTAACTCAACACTCTGCAGCCCTGGGCAAGTTCTCACATCTGGGTCTCAGTTTCCTCACCTGTAAAATCAGGACCAATAGCAGTACCTGTCTCATGGGGTGGGCCCGATGACTGAGTTAATGTTTGCAAACTGGGCTTCCCTGGTGGCGCAGTGGTTAAGAATCTGCCTGCCAATGCAAGGGACACGGATTCGAGCCCTGGTCCGGGAAGATCCCACATGCCACGGAGCAATTAAGCCCGTGCACCTCAACTACTGAGCCTGCACTCTACAGCCCGCGAGCCACAACTACTGAGGCCCATGTGCCACAACTACTGAAGCCCGCGCACCTAGAGCCTGTGCTCCACAACAAGAGAAGCCACTGCAGTGAGAAGCCTGCGCACCATAACAAAGAGTAGCCCCGGCTCACCACAACTAGAGAAAGCCCACGTGCAGCAACGAAGACCCAACACAGCCAAAAATAAATAAATACATTTATTAAAAAAAAAAATATTTGCAAGCTGCTTAGAACAGGGCCTGGCCCACGGAAGGCCTACATGTTTTAGGAGTTATGAAGAGACAGGGTATCATGTAGTGAGAAAGTAACAACGGCTCCCTTTTCATCTCCAAGCCTTCTTGTTTCTCTAGCAGAAAGTTTCTGGTTGGTGATACTAAATCTTAAACACCTCCCTCTGTAGCATAGAGAGAGGACCCAGGCTCAGAGCTCTGGCGGGCAACTGTATAAGGGTGGAATGTTACAACCCTGTTTTATTTGCATTATATTTGTTTTTATGATCACCTTCAGCCTGGATGAGTGCTACTGATTTTCCATTTGAGTCTGTTATTTTTAATTTTTTCCTTTTAAAAGTAACTTAAGTAAAAAAGAATGAGTTGATTTAAAGAAAAATGTTGACTGGTGGACATAACAAAACGTATAAATAATAAAGGAGGTTATCCAGAAGCAGACCTGCTGGAGGTTGTCCACGATCCTCCTGCCTCCCCTCCCTCCCCACAGTGTGGCCAGCCCAGGACACTTCTGGAGGGCAGCACTCAGCCTCTCTATGGCCGATGTCCAAAGATTCCCCCTCCCAGCCCCTCCACAGAAATACACTGTATTTCAAACATGCCCTGCACCCTTCTCGGCTACCTATCAGAGGAGTTCAGGACACCACAGAAAACTAATGTTGCAGTTTGCTGCACAAAGTTCATTTTACTATCAGTCCAACTAAAAGAGTCTGGAGAAAACCCCAGCTGAAACAAAGCCATGCACTGCATTCTGGAGCCCCATGGAGATGACTGGGGACTCACACATCATCCACACACAACTGCCTGTCAGCTCAGAGCCTTTGTTGAATTTGGCCAGTGCAACTGCTGGCAGTAATGGATGAAACATCTGAGTAAAGACTGGGTAGTTCATGCTTGGCTGGGTGTATGATTGGGACACTGAAAGCCCCCTTTGTCAAGAAGCCCCATTCTTTAGAGCCAGCTCTGCACGCTGTCACCAGGAGGCAGTACTCTTGGGCTCCTCAACACCCCTTGAAGCCTTTCTCAAGCAGCTTCTGAAGTAGAGAGCAATTCAGAACCTCCTGTTCCTCCAGCTTCTCCTTCTCCTCCTCCTCTGAAATAGCTGCACTCCTCCTCAGACCAGCCTTGGGGAAGTGGTCAAGCAGTATTTATGTTTCCTCTAGTTTTAGATGGAGCCCCAAGCAAAATACCGGACGTTCAGAGAAAACTAGAACTTTCTACACTAGATTTGTTTTAGGATCCCATGAGGGAAGGGATCATGTAGCCCCATGCTTAGCACAAGGGCCACCCTGGATCAGTGGTTCTCAAATTGGTAGGTCTGGAAGTGGGCCTGAGAATGTACATTTCTCACTAGTTCCCAGGTGATTCTGATGCTGCTGCCCCTGGCACCACATGTGAGAATCTTTGCCCTGGACAAAGGTTATGGATGAAAGAAAAGAAAAGAAAGAGGGAGGGAGGGAGAAAGGAAGAGAAAGAAGGAAAGAAAGAAAGGAAGGGAGGGAGGGAGAGAGAGAGAGAGAAAGAAGGGAGGGAGGGAGGAAGAAAAATGGCCTAGACCAACCTCCTCGTGTTAAACAGGATAAGAAGGTGGCGTCACCCACCAGTTGGCTCTGGACAAAGGTGGGAGGGGAGCACGGGTATATCCAAGTTCAATCCTGGTAGGCTTGGCCAGCCTCTTCCCGAAAAGGCTCTACTTGCTGGCAAAGAAGTCTGTGCTTTCCGGAACCCAGCGAGCTGCTCCCCTCTCCACTGAAGAGAAGCCTCCCTTCAGCCCTTCCCAGTCTTTTCATTTGTCCTGGGACCCAACAGGAGCACCTGCGAGTCTTAAAACCCGACAACTGCTTGCGACGCATTCCGGCGGCCTTTAGAACGCGCGGGTTCATCTCCCCTGAGCAGGGGCCTAAGCGCCGAAGCCTTCCTGCGCCTTCACGCCTCACAGCAGCAAGCGCTTTGCGCACCGGAGTCGCTGGGAGGCGAGACGGCAGGCATCCTTCGGCCCCCGCCCCAGGCCTGCAGAGCTCCCGAGTCAGGTCGCTGGGTCCCCCAAGCAAGCAGGGTCACCAAGGAGGGCAGCGCGTCCAGACCCCAGCCTGGGCGCCTCATCCGACGCCTCCCAACCCCCCACCCCCGCCGCGGGACCATCTGTTGCCATGGTTACCCGCCGCATTCCCTGCAGCCTGAGCCGGAGTTTCACCTCGGCAGGCAGAGGACCGCTGAGCCCGCTTGAGCTGGGGACACAAGCAGGACGGGACGCGAACCTCACGCACCGCATACGCACGCTGTACACTGTCACACGCGAACCGCACACGCCGCGCACTCATCTCACCCGCACTCGGCACGTCCTACATCCCACCCCACACACACCACATACACACAAAACACACGCCACACGCACGCACACTACACACGTGTTGCTCACACTGCATGCACCCCGCGCTCTGCACCACCTCACTCCACACCCAGCCACACACAGCATAAATACACGTACAACACACACACACACACACACACACACACACCCCTACGCGGGACCTGGACGCCGGAGGATACCAGCCCTAAACAGGCGCCCCCCGCTGGCCCCGCGCCGACTTCTACCTCCGAAGGCACAGCCCGCAGCCGGGTAGAACCCTTGCCCGCGCACGCGCAGCAAACTGGTGCGCCCGTCCCTTTTGTGATCGGCGGGCAGCGGATTCCCTGGCCCCCTCTGCAGCTCGACTTTGAAGGTCACCTCAGGGACGGGGCAGCACCCTGGGTCGCGCACCCCCAGGCTGGACGGTCAGCGCGGTGGCCCCGGACCCCCCACTCCTCATCCCGCCCGGAAGCGCCCTGACCCCGCGTCTCCAGCGGGCCAGCCCGAGGGTGTCCGGGTCGGACCGCCCGGGGGCGCGCTTCCAGGGAGAGTTTGCCAGGGGCTGAGCCTGGGGGACCCCACCACCACCACCATCACAGGGACGCCGCCTCCTAACCCCATCGCACCTCCGGAGGTTGCCCCTCCATCCCACAAGGCAGAAGGAGGCTGGAGGTGGTGAATCTCCCAGGAGGGGAGAGACCCAGGCCACTCACATAACCCCAGTGCCAAGAAGGCAAGTCGCTAAGGCCCGGAATCTTTTCCATCCGGATGAGAATTTAATCTGGTCAAGTTTTTGTTTTGCTTTTGGTGATAAATCACTGAAACTTTCGGCTTAAATCTCCAAAGAATTTCAAAAAGTGGAGCGACATAGCTCTAACAAAACTATCCCATTACCATGAATAAATTTTATATGAACAAGTTTTCTCATAGTCTACACCAATAAAAATGAAAAACAGGGTCGGAATTGATTCTGAACCACATGTCAGATAATAAGTGATATTCATCCAATGACACATGAACCATTTGAAAACATACAGCCCCAACTATCTCGTTAAGAGATGCAGTCCAACAAAAATTTAACTTTTATATGTATATCATAAATATATACCACAATTTTAATATATTTTTGTTGGTTTGAGGAGTTGATTAATTGTATAAATCACTCAACCCAGAGAAACTTTTTTTTAAGAGTCTTAGAATCACAGGAAATAAAATATTTTAAATTTACATTACACACATGTTTTTGTTGCAGAGACCTATGCTTGAGTGGTTAGTGAATTACTTTCAAACGTAAAAATGCTTTTATCAAAATAAAATTCAGTGGAAGAAGTGAAAGATGGAGGAGAAAAGAACCAAGAAGAATCTGCCCATGTCTTTGGTATCGCGAGGCCACATTGCTACCTAAATTACGTTTCGTTGGATATATTTAAAAGAATTGCCCAAGGAAAACTGGAGGCAGATGCATTTAGAAAAAGAAAGCTTTCTTGCAAAGAGTGCAGAAGAGGCAGACTTTAAAAGGACTGTCTCAGCAAATCCAAAAAGCCATCAAGTATTTAAACGGGGAAAAAAAAATCACGAGAACTAAGGTCACCAAATTTACACTCATCTGTCCTGGGTGGGTCAGCAGCCACTTTCTGCTGCGATAATGCTAATCCTACAGGTCAGGACACATCACAGGAAGAGCAAAGGTCGGGGCTAAAATTCTTGTTATCGAATAGATTCGAAGTTCACAGGAAATAGGCAGGGTTGGATCATTTAGAGACTGTGATTTATGTTTATCTTAAGGTGCAAAGTGGTTTGCTGGGTTAGTTTGGGGTTTTTGGTTTTCGTTTTATTTGGCTGCGTTTAGTCTTTGTTGCTGCGCACGGGCTTTCTCTAGTTGCGGAGAGCAGGGGCTGCTCTTCGTTGCGGTGCGCGGGCTTCAGTAGTTGCGGCACGTGGGCTCAGTAGCTGTGGCTCGTGGGCTCTAGAGGGCAAGCTAAGTAGTTGTGGTGCACGGGCTTAGTTACTCCGCAGCATGTGGGATCTTCCCAGACCAGGGCTCGAACCCGCGTCCCCTGCATTGGCAGGCGGATTCTTAACCACTGCACCACCAGGGAAGCCCCGGTTGGTTTGTTTTTAGCGGAGGAATGTGACTTGCTCAATGACCTTGGAAGCAGGACAAAATGTCAGATTTTGCTTCTCCAGAGTGAGGAACCATTTTATTTTTGAGTCGAAGTTTACAATACACTGGAAATCACATCGTTTGCAACCTTGTAAACCTCATGATGAAAAACAATAGATATCAACCTGAAAAGGTACCAAAGTTGCATGATTTTTCCAAATTCTTTTAGGAGTTATGTGGACAAAGCAGCTTGAAGGCCGTTGACCTAGTTCAACTCCCTTCTGGACAGACTTGTCCACTGTTACACAGAGTGCTGGTAAAATGCAAGGGAAGCTGGGCAAATGACCAAGGAGCACAAGGAAAGACATTCAATGTCACCATCTTCAAGAAAATGCAAATTAAAACCACAGTGAGATGTCACTTCACCCCATAAAATGACTATAATTTTTTTTAAAAAAAGGAAAATAAGTGTTAGTGAGGATATAGAAAAGTTGGAACCCTCATATATTGCTGGTGGGAATGTAAAATGGTGCAGCCGCTGTGGAAAACAGTTTAGTGGTTCCTCAAGAAGTTAAATGTAGAATTACCAAAGGACCCAGCAATTCCACTCCTAGGTATATACCCAAAAGAATTAAAAACAAGTGTTCAAACAAAAACTTGTACACAAGTGTTCATAGCAGCATTCTTGACAGTCGCCAAAAGGTGGAAACAGCTCAAAAGTCCATCAACAGAAGAATGGAAAAATGAAATGGGATGTATCCATACAGTGAAGTAGTATTCAGCCATAAAAAGGAGTGAAGCACTGACACATGTTACAACACAGGTGAACCTTGAAAACATGCTAAGTGAAAGAAGCCAGACACAAAAGGTCACATATTGTATGATTCCGTTTATATGAAATGTCCAGAATAGGCACATCCTTGGAGACAGAAAGCAGTTAGGGGTTGCCAGCGGCTGAGGGGAGGGAGAAACAGGGGGTGACTGCTTCATGAATGCAGGTTTCCTTTTGGGGTGATGAAAATGTTCTGGAACTAAATAGTGGTGATGGTTGCACGACACTGTGAATGTACTAAATGCCACTGATTTATACACTTAAGATAGTTTAAATGATATGCTTCATGTTATGTGTATTTTAGAAAAAAAAACAACAGGTTCTGGGGCCCCACAAAAAAAAAAAGCAGGGAGACTGCGTAGTGGCCGTGTTTCAGGCCACGAAACACGGGGGACCCAGTTTGCTTAGCCCGCTTCCAACAAAGCTGTCCCGGTCCTCTGCTTAGCTGATAAATGCTGCTGCGGGGACCCACAGGGGAGCCAGGAGGAGCAGCTTGGGTTGTCCCCGCTCTGAGGAGGTCAACCCAACTCCCACCAGAACCTGGCTGGAGCCCCAATTCCTCCATGAGAGAAGCTCAGGGAAGGTGGACGAGGACACTCCAGGGAGCACCTGGAAACTCCTCCTCAAGGCCGCTCTGGGCTCCAGTTGCGGGGTGTCAGCCAAGTCCCGGGGAATTGATTCCTGGTGGCTCAATGTGGAAAATGACATTTTTCAATCATCAGATTCAAGTCATCAGCAGATTGTTTTTGTTTTTTTAAACAGAACACACCTTAACAGGCACCTCCCACCCTCTTAATAAAAAGTTAAGGTTGATGTATTCCACATCTGGAATTAATTAGGGAAGTGGTTCTTTTAACCGGCAGTTCCTTGGGAGAAACTCATTCTGGAGAACAAATGCAAGAGCCAACGTTTTTGGACAAACCACGCCACAGAGAAAACCCCTCTGGAAGTCCAGTGTTTTACATGGAAACTTCTGCTAAACAAACAGGTCAGGGGCAGCGGCACATAATTTGTAAATGTCCAGCCCAGGGAACAGGAAAGACCCAGTGTCTGTCCAGAACGGTCATCCCTCCCCAGCTGCACACTCCCTACAGGAGGATCCTCCCGGAAAAGGCTGTGGCTGTTCAGTTCTTACTATGGCTACTCTTAAGACTTTATTAGAAAATTAACATTTTCTGTTTATGTCATTTTCACCAAAGGTTTGCTTTTCTCATGCAAAACATGGGTAAATAAATTCTGCAAAGAAATTCAAAGGATCAATAAGCAAGCATAGGGAAGGATGTTCATCCTTTATAAAGAGCCAACAGCAGAGGGATGCTATTTGGACCTAATAATTGCTTTTTAAGATAAAACACAAAGGCAGGTTCCCACCACCACTCACCCAGATGGGAAGCAACTGTCATCACCCACCTTTTCACTCTTTCTGTGGTTCTGCTCCGCCACCAGTTTTGCCACAAATTATGTATGAGACCCTGTGCAAATCATCACACCTGTGTGCGCAGTTTCCTCTGTTAAAACGGGGTTCTGTGTGGTTTTTGCACTTTATTTTTTATTTTTCAGCTGCATTGTGTCTTCATTGTTGCAGGCGGGCTTTCTCTAGTTGCAGTGAGCGGGGCTACTCTTTGTTGCGGTGCGCGAGCTTCTCATTGCAGTGGCTTCTCTTGTTGCGGAGCATGGGCTCTAGGCGTGCAGGCTTCCGTAGTTGTGGCACGCAGGCTCAGTAGTTGTGGCCCATGGCTTAGTTGCTCCGCGGCATGTGGGATCTTCCCAGACCAGGGCTCGAACCTGTGTCCCCTGCATTGGCAGGCGGATTCTTAACCACTGCACCACCAGGGAAGTCCTTTTCGCACTTTAGGGAGTGCAAGTTACATAGACTGAGCAGGGCCTCACTGTCCTGTTATTCTGGCCACAAAGGCCAACGTGATGCCAAAAGCATTTCCATATTTTTAAAAATTATTTATTTATTTATTTTATTTATTTATTTTTGGCTGCATTGGGTACGTGGGATCTTTCGTTGAGGCATGTGGGCTCTTCGTTGTGGAAGCGGGCTTCTCTTGAGCTGTGGCGTGCGGGTTTTTCTCTTCTCTAGTTGTGGCACGCAGGCTCCAGGGTGCGTGGGCTCTGTAGTTGCGGCGCGCGGGCTTAGTTTCCCCGCGGCGTGTAGGATCTTCGTTCCCTGCAGGGATCGAGCCCGTGTCCCCTGCATGGTAAGGCGGACTCCTTACCACTGGACCACCAGGGAAGTCCCAGCATTTCTGTATTTTGTATCTTCAACTGTATCTTGAGTTACCAACCAATAGGCGCTCTTTCATCCACAGAGACAATCCAGCTACCTGCTGTGTGGGTTTTCTGTGGCGGCTCTAACAAAGTACCACAAACTGGATGGCTTCAAACAATCCAGACTTCTGGAGGTCAGAAGTCTGACATCCAGGTGTCGGCTGGGCCGGGCTCCCTCCGAAGGCTCTGGGGGAGAATGCTCCCTTGCCTCTTCCAATTCCTGGTGGCTGCCAGCATTTTTTGGCTTGTGGTCACTCACTCCAGTCTCTGCCTCCGTCACCACGTGGGCTTCCCTTCTATCTGTGTCTCTACTCTTCTGTGTCTTATAAGGACACTTGCCATCGGATTTAGGGCCCACTCTGTTCATCCAGGACGATCTCATCTCCAGATCCTTAATTACATCTGCAAATACCCTTTTTCCATAAAAGCTCACATTCAGAGGTACTGAGGGCTAGGACTTAGAACACATCTTTTTGGAGGCTGCCAATCAACCCACTACACCTGCTTACTTTATACATCTAACAACTTTGCCATGGGAGCGGTTAGGTATTGTTATCCAGATGGATTACCAACCCATTAATAGGGGTAGAGCTACACCTGGAACCCAGTGCCCCTAAAACCCCAGCCAGAGGTCAGCTGGAATGCCCAGCAGGAACCTGAAACAGGTGAACGGGCTGGTTTATTTCATAACACGAAACAAATCCTCTGGGCTTTTTGCCCACACACTTACCCCATTTGTATGTTCAATAAGCAGGAATAGTCCTCTTTCCCCAAGACATGGAGACCTCTCCAGCTGTTTTTTATTTTCCACTTTTTTTTTTAATAAATTTATTTATTTATTCATTTATTTAATTTTTGGCTGCATTGGGTCTTTGCTGCTGCACGCAGGCTTTCTCTAGTTGCAGTGAGCGGGGACTACTCTTTGTAGTGGGGCGCAGGCTTCTCATTGTGGTGGCTTCTCTTGTTGCAGAGCACAGGCTCTAGGCACGCGGGCTTCAGTAGTTGTGGCACACGGGCTTCAGTAGTTGTGGCTCGCGGGCTCTAGAGCGCAGGCTCAGTAGTTGTGGCGCACGGGCTTAGTTGCTCCGCGGCATGTGGGATCCTCCCAGACCAGGGCTCAAACCCGTGTCCCCTGCATTGGCAGGCGGATTCTCAACCACTGCGCCACTAGGGAAGCCCTATTTTCCACTTTTGATAGAGACACAGGTAATGGAAATATTTTGCTTTTTTCTCAACTCAACCATGAGAAAGACAACAGCATAAGCACAATAATGTACAGCAGTCAACCTCTGGTCTCACTCTCTGGATGACACTGTCCCAGGGTCAAGAGCAGCTCCTATCTGCTCAGCGGTGGCTGACATGCAGGACAGCAGCCCAGTGTGGCCAGATCTCCCTGGTTTTCACAAGAAACTTGACAGTGGATGTTCTTGGGGGGTGAAATCTCCCCATTATTAAATGTTGACAATTAATTCAACATATTTAAAAGCCCGTTTGGTATTTGTACGCCCGTGTTCACAGCAGCACCATCTCTAAAGTCAAGGGGTGGAAGCAACCCAAGTGTCCATCGATGGATGAATGGATAAACAAAATGTGGTCTACCCATACAATGGAATATTATTCATCCATAAAAAGGTAGGAAATTCTGACACCTGCTACAATGTGGATGAACCTTGCAGACATGATGCTCATTGAAATCAGCCAGTCACAAAAGGACAAATATTCTGATTGCGTTCATGTGAGGGACCTGAAGCAGTCAGATTCACAGAGACAGACAGTAGATGGTGGGTGCCAGGGGCTGGGGAAGATGGATGGGGAGTTAGTGTTTAATGGGCAGAGTTTCAGTTTGGGAGATGAAAACATTCCAGAGATGGATGGTGGTGATGGTTGCACAATGATGTGAATGTACTTAATGCCATGGAATCGTCCACTTAAAAATGGTTAAAAGGGTAAATTTTATGTTATGTATAACAATTTACAATTTAAATGTACAATTTAAAAAATGTTTAAAAGACCCAGCTTGGACCCAGCATGGGCCACACATCACATCTGGATGCCAAATGAAGCCCACTGACTGCCAGTCTGGGGGTTGAGCAAAGTTTCTTGATGGCAGCAAGCCTTATTCCCAGGTGTTTCCCCAGCACCCAGCCCACGACCTGTCTGTCCCCTAGTAGGTTTAAAATGTGTCATTTGATGTTTTGGTTTTTCAATGCAATGTCGGTAATATACACAATACAAAGGAACTGTATACACGGAGAATTGTGTGAGCCTTTACACACACACACACACACACACACACATACGCCTGCACAGAGGGGTGGGTTGGTAAGGAGGTGCATGCAGGGTACCTAACGCCATCCACTCAGCTCCACGAAGAAGGCTACCTGTGGTGATCTGGATGTTAAAACGTTTCCCTCGAATTACATAAAAACATTTTATTTCGCAGTGGAATGAGAAAGAATGTTGAGGGATACACAAAGCCAATGAACTAATTGGGAGGATGTGGAAAGTAACCAAGTCATCCCAAAGTGGCTGTGGGAAAAGGCTTCAGCATTTTCAAGTTTAAATTGCAAAG